>NC_079165.1:50799568-51042068 GCF_947568905.1 Ostrea edulis | reverse complement strand
AGAGTTAAATTATTCTCTCAGTCATAAATGCACACTTCATGCTGCCAAAGTTTACAATTAATATACACTTAAAGGTCTTACGCAAGGAAATAGCCAATCAAAATGATTTAGTCAATTGTAGTTCTTTATGTAATGGTTTGGGCCGTGGATATCGGCCTGGGTAGCTCAGTCAGTAGAGCACCTGACTTAAGTGATGCAGGGGTCCCGGGTTCGATTCCCGGTCCTGCCATACATTTTCTCATTTCCTGTTACATATTTGGTGCCGTTGACCACCCCTGGACTTGGAGGTGAAAGTCCTCCCAGGGGCAAATAAGAACTTGGGTTGCGTCTTCGAGGGCGAAGACAATTTAAGGAGGGAGGAATGTAATGGTTCTGGCCGTGGATATCGGCCTGGGTAGCTCAGTCGGTAGAGCACCTGACTAGTGATGCAGGGGTCCCGGGTTCGATTCCCGGTCCAGCCATACATTTTCTCCTTTCCTGTTACATATATATATAGAGACAATTTCTTTTCCTTTTTTTCTTTTTTGGCATGGGTTCATTTACTAGGAATATTATAACTTTATTGGAATTGTCCCACTGAATTAAAGGGAACTCTTTTTTCAGGTGCGCATGATGCAACTTCCTGGATGGTGTGTAGTCTGTTTGTCAACATGTGAAACCCACGTGTATTTTGAGGTAGGTGTGTTTACTGTCAATTTTCTCTCTTAAATGCCGCATAAGGCGTCTTTTTTCTGATCTCAAATTTTTGCCCAAGAATTAATCTTTATTTTCTCTTTCATTAATTATCTGATGACAGTCTATTTAATTAATTAATTTAATTAAAGCTATATAGTAACATATAGTGAAATTATTTCCTTGTGTGAGACCTTAAGAGTAACAGGTAACGTTCATTTTGACTGCAATTTCTCTGATTTCAGGAGTAGCCTCCCCTGTTAAAGATCAATAATGGTGGATAAACACAGGATGCTGTCATGTCATCAACAGAGAGTTTTGACACCCGTATACCCGTATTTCTACCAATCACCTCTGTAACCTTTGTTGTGTTCATCAGACAGGTAAGAAATACATGATAATTATTTTAAATAACTTTATTAAAATGAATAATAAAAAATAGAACAAATTTACTTGTACAGACTTCCTCGTATAAGAAAATGTCACACTTTACAATACGAGTGTACATCATTTATACATATCCTCATAGACGCAGTTGAATAGAAACAGTGCGTGATAAAACATAACATTTATTACATGCAACACAATTTACAGAATATGTATTAAATACAAATTTCATACATTTAAATTACATACACAAATGATACACATCATCAATGCCCCCGCCCTTTTTTTCACACTTACAACTTCCTTTTTAATTTTGGATCTGTTAGTGATTTACTGTAAGTGTCTTTTGATTTTTTATCTTAGAGCTGATATCTCTTAGATCTGTAGTATTTTCGTTGATATTTATATTTTAAAAGTTTTTGTTTCATTTTAAAGTAATTTTGCCTATTTTGTTGTTGTTTTAGATGATGGACCACTCTACTTCCTTTTACAACAGGTGCCCCTACAGATTCACAAAGTTCCAATGTTGATTTTCCATGACCCCCCATTCGGTGAGTGCACAACTTTATGTATTCTTCTTTCAAAATTTCTACTACTTGTAATACATTTTGGATTTGATTTTTAATATGCCCTAATCACAGATTCAGATTTTTGTGTAGAAGTATGATATTTAATTTTATCAAGATTATTTGGTCCTAAAGTCAAATTTATACAGTCTTTTAACAAACATTTGTCTTCTTCTGTCATGTTTAATTCAAAGTCACTAGGCAACACTGAAGATTTTCACTTCTTGCTTTTCAGTCCGCGACAGGAAAAGGAATGAAGTTGACAGGATTTCCCGCACTGTCCTTGGTAGCAGCTTATGATAGAACGGACAGCAGTAGACATAGCCCGCTTCATCAAAGGTAAGTCTCCGGAGTAGTGTTTGTAGCAATTCTCGTACTCTGTCCTACTTCGAAGCTTCAGATCTAAGGCAAATCTCTGCATGTATTCTTTTATGGCTTTGGATCTTTCGGGAAACATGTGACTGCTGAACAGCGCCTTAGCTGTCTGTTTTCTTTGAGAGTCAAAGAAATGACGCAAGTCTTTAAGGTTTTCGATAACATGTTCTTGTTTTTCAGATGCCCTGGATGCAGCGGCACTATCCCCATCACTGGTATAATGGGAAATGTCTAGTGGACGGTCATCACCCTGCCTGCCTTATTTTCTTCATGCTGGTTTTATTCACATCTGTGATAATTTTTCCCACTTTGTTGCAGGTCTGCTCCATGTTGGTAGCTGATGCTGGTTCAATATTTGCGCCAAGAAGCATACCACGCATACCCTCTGTAGTAAGGCTGGTACCCATGTGACCGACAGCCATAGCCACATTTAGCTGTGCAGCTCTGCGTCCCCTTCTGGATCTCCCCACCTCTTCATACAGCTTTTCACGGCGACTTGTATAGTGGCACTTCTTACATCGGATGGAAAGGATCCATGCCAGGCCTCGTTTTTCCTCCCCATGCTGGTTCCAGTCCAGTGAACCATTACAGTCTGGAAACTTCTGTGAGTGTTCTTTAAATGCATTATTCCACAATTTAGCAGTCTTCTCTTGGTGAAGTACTTTGTATGGTTTTGAGTTTGGGTCATCTGACACAGCGTCCATGTTGGAGTCTACAGGCTGGACTTCACTTGGTCCGGGTCGCAAAATCTTCATTTCACTGCTTCGGCTCTCAGCATCGGTAACTGCAAACATTCCATTCTTCTGTGGCCATACAACATCCTGAAACTCTTCTTTACTTATGGGTACTAGAGATTGGACTGGGCTGGTGGTCCCTGTACTATGCTGACCCTTGTTGTGAGGAATACTTCCTTTTTTGAATTGATGTTGATGCAACCACTTTGGTCCCTTCTTTGGCATGATTATTATTTAACTGTACACTTTCAGACCTTTTCTAAGAATATGGTATTGTGTTGTGGTGTGCATGTTTATGTATTGTAAATTTTTATCTTGTTTATTTATTTTAGAGCTGCCTGGTCTTCTAAGAGAAACTCCATTCTTTGATGACTGATGGAAAAGCCTCATCACTCCCTACTGCTAAAGAACCACTTATCTTAATCACCAGCCATTTATCAGTGATCACTGTTATCAAAGCTCCATGGTACGTCATTGAAGTCTTTCTTGGCACCATTTTTTCCAGTTCCTGACTTTGTTTAGAATTAAGATTGACAATTTTTTGCTAATTACTTCCTTATAAATCAGTAAACTTCCTGTTTCTTAGTTAATTAGGGCTTGTTAATTAGAGTTGAAAAAACTTTTATGCAGATGGACACAAACTCCAACATCTCAGCTTGCATATCATTCCAAAATTTTTCCTAAATAATTCACTCATTAGATTTTTTTGTGTTTTGAAAATGATATACTGGAGATCAATTTGACCAGAAATTTAGCCTAAAATTCTGCAATCTGTTTGGAAGAGTTATCTCCTATTTTTCATCCCTTAGGGTCAAAAATAGATTTTGATGCACTAGTATATGAGAGATAAATAACTAATAGACATTTTTCTGCAAATTTCATTTAATTTCATTAACTTTTAGTCGTCTTAAAGGTCTTACGCAAGGAAATAGCCAATCAAAATGAACTTAGTCAATTGTAGTTCTATATATAGAGAGAATTTCTGTTCTTTTTTTCTTTTTTCGGCATCCTATTTTAGGCCTACAGTATTAATTTTGGGCTCATTTACTAGGAATACTATAACTTTATTGGAATTGTCCCACTGAATTAAAGGGAATTCTTTTTTCAGGTGCGCATGATGCAACTTCCTGGATGTTTGTCAACATGTGAAACCCACGTGTATTTTGAGGTAGGTGTGTTTACTGTCAATTTTCTCTCTTAAATGCCGCATAAGGCGTCTTTTTTCTGATCTCAAATTTTTGCCCAAGAATTAATTTTTATTTTCTCTTTCATTAATTATCCACTGAGAGTCTAGTTCCTTAATTAATTTAATTAAAGCTATATAGTAACATATAGTGAAATTATTTCCTTAAACATGTTAAACAAACTTTCCCTTGACAGTCGTGTCGGAAAGCAAAATCCATTTTGATTAGTTTAACAAAATTGTTGTCAGGATTCATAATTAGTCAGTTCTTTAAACATGTTAAAAGTAAATATTATACTGTGCTAGTTATGTGCATTCATTTTTTGAAATGATGAAAAAATTCTACATATACCCCAAAGCATTACTTGAATTTCATTACTGTTTAACAGCTTGTACTAAATATCTAAGTGAAATACATGTACTTTTACATAAAAAAAAATAGTGAATGGCTCTGAACACATGGTTTATAATTTATTTATCTATTAAAATCAAGAATTTTCATATTTGTTTTAGGTGCGACAGTATGTCTCCAGGTTAAGTGATTGTGTAGATTGATTCCCAGCATAACGATGATTTGCCAAAAGAGCATATGAATAGAAAATTGGTGATGCTTAAAAATATCAGCAGAATACAGAAATTAAGAGACACAGATGGACAAAAACCCTCTATCTAATATAATTTACATATTAGGCCTATACAACTAGAACATGTAACAAGTGAAATTTAAATGTATGCATATATTTACTGTAAATGTATTATATTCAGTGTGTACGATATTTGGCGGAAATTGATTTTTGAACAAGTTAGCGTGAATTTGATTAAGCAAATTCCTTTTTGTTTTTTTATTTATGTGTAGAGTGTAAGACATTTAGCGTTGTATTTGAATGAGCGGAAGTTGCTTTCCGCCAAAGGCGCTAAAAAGAATACACAACCAAATGTAATACGTTTACAGTGTTAAAGCTGTTTTAATGTATACAATTGTGTATACATGGTTGCTTGTTTGTTGACTCAGTGTATAGAACATGTACTACTATAATGTACATCTTTCATGTGTTATTTCAATGTGATGTTGAATCACATTTAAAATACAGCAAAGCTTTTACAGCTGAATCCTGTTGTGTTTTTTTTTTAATTATGTACAGTTTTGATTCCCAACAGATCAAAAAATAAACATAGAGAATTCTTCATTTCCTGTTATATTTATCTGAAATTTTTAATGCTCACAGAAAGATTATTACATTGTGATTTTTTTGTATTGAAGCAAATTATTTTACTTTGTGACTTTAATAAGAAAAACCAAGTGATGTTTAGCTCATCTGAGCCAGAAGCTCAAATGGGTTTGTGATCAAAGTCTGTTCAGTTAATGTATATCACGTTATACAGACATTGATATTTTCAACTTTCTCTCTAGGAGCACATGAACAAGTTTTATTACACATTTCTTAAAACATCCTTAATAGAAGGACATTCTTATTTTTCATTTCATCTGCAGGGATATGCTCTTTTTCAAGAGGAGAACTTGTGAATCTATATATATTTGAAAATTGATTAGGTCAATAGCTCTCACTGAAAGCTTATTACATTGTGATTATTTTGTATTGAAGCAAAGTATTTTAATTTGTGACTTTAATAAGAAAAATCAAGTGATTTTTACACAGCTATGAAGGAAGACCCACTCGTTGCTTTGCAACGAGCTTTGCTCTATTTATTCTTATTATGTCTCCGAACACAAAGTGTCGGAGACATATTGTTTTTGCTCCGTTTCTTATTATTCTTATTATTATTTTCTTCTTATTCTTATTATTCCTCTTCTTTAGTGAGAAATTTGTCCGACCGATTTTGTGAAAGTGCTTCGACAGATCCACTTCAAACTTTGTGAGCTGATAGGGGGTCACTAGGAGGGGTGCATTCAACTATTCAAATTTTCAAAATGGCCGCCGTTTCAAGATGGCGGCCAAAAAACGTCAAAAACTCAAGGTTGTCGGATTTCAACCAAATTCTATTTCTAGGGTATTTTGGTGACCCCGAGTCCATTTCCACCATCAAATTTTTTTTTTCAGCCGCCATTTTCAAAATGGCCGCCATATACCGAAATATTTCAAAGTGTTAAAATCTGTACAACATTTGGGTTCTGGGGTAAATTGAGAGTCCACAATTCATTTCTAGCATCAGTATTTCCTTCCAATCAATTTTCAAATCTTTCAAAATAGCCGCCATTGAAGAAAATGGCGGCCAAAAATCAAGTCCATCGGTTTTCAACCAAATTCAGTTTCTAGAGTTCTTTGAGGATCCTGAGTTCATATCTGGCATCAAGAACCATTTCTGACATGGGAGGTGTTCGGAGACATTTGTGTTGACATCCCAACTCAGTTATAGCTCGTTATTATGTCTCCGAACACAAAGTGTCGGAGACATATTGTTTTTGCTCCGTTTCTTATTATTATTCTTATTATTTTCTTCTTATTCTTATTATTCCTCTTCTTTAGTGAGAAATTTGTCCGACCGATTTTGTGAAAGTGCTTCGACAGATCCACTTCAAACTTTGTGAGCTGATAGGGGGTCACTAGGAGGAGTGCATTCAACTTTTCAAATTTTCAAAATGGCCGCCATTTCAAGATGGCGGCCAAAAAACGTCAAAAACTCAAGGTTGTCGGATTTCAACCAAATTCAATTTCTAGGGTAATTTAGTGATCCCAAGTCCATTTCCACCATCAAATTTTTTTTTTTGAGCCGCCATTTTCAAAATGGCCGCCATATACCGAAATATTTGAAAGTTTTAAAATCTCTACAACATTTGGGTTCTGGGGTAAATGGAGGGTCCACAATTCATTTCTAGCATCAGTATTTCCTTCCAATCAATTTTCAAATCTTTCAAAATGGCCGCCATTGAACAAAATGGCGGCCAAAAATTAAGTCCGTCGGATTTCAACCAAATTCAGTGTTTAGGGTTTTTTGAGAATCCTGAGTGCATATCTGGCATCAAAAAGCATTTCTGACATGGGGAGGTGTTCGGAGACATTTGTGTTGGCATCCCAACACAGTTATAGCTCGTTCTTATTCTTATTCTTTTCTTCTTATTTTTCCTCTTCTTTAGTGAGAAATTTGTCCGACCGATTTTATGAACATGCTTCGACTGATCAACTTCAAACTTTGAGAGCTGATAAAGGGTCATTAGGAGGGGTGCAATCAAATTTTCAAATTTTCAAAATGGCCGCCGTTTCAAGATGGCGGCCAAAAAACGTCAAAAACTCAAGGTTGTCGGATTTCAACAAAATTCTATTTCTAGGTTAATTTAGTGACCACGAGTCCATTTCCACCATCAAAAAAAAATTTTGAGCCGCCATTTTCAAAATGACCGCCATATACCGAAATATTTCAAAGTGTTAAAATCTCTACAACACTTGGGTTCTGGGGTAAATGGAGGGTCCAGAATTCATTTCTAGCATCAGTATTTCCTTCCAATCAATTTTCAAATCTTTCAAAATGGCCGACATTGAAGAAAATGGCCGCCAAAAATCAAGTCCGTCGGATTTCAACCAAATTTAGTTTCTAGAGTTCTTTGAGGATCCTGAGTGCATATCTGGCATCAAGAACCATTTCTGACATGGGGAGGTGTTCGGAGACATTTGTGTTGGCATCCCAACACAGTTATAGCTCGTTATTCTTATTCTTTTCTTCTTATTTTTCCTCTTCTTTAGTCCGACCGATTTTGTGAAAGTGTTTCGACAGATCCACTTCACACTTTTTGAGCTGATAGGGGGTCACTAGGAGGGGTGCATTCAACTTTTCAAAATGGCCGCCGTTTTAAGATGGCGGCCAAAAAAACGTCAAAAACTCAAAGTTGTCGGATTTCAACCAAATTCTATTTCTAGGGTAATATGGTCACCCCGAGTCCATTTTCACCATCAAAATTTTTTTTTTGATCCGCCATTTTCAAAATGACCGCCATATACCGAACTATTTCAAAGTGTTAAAATCTCTACAATATTTGCGTTCTGGGGTAAATGGAAGGTCCACAATTCATTTCTAGCATCAGTATTTCCTTCCAATCAATTTTCAAATGTTTCAAAATGGCCGCCATTGAAGAAAATGGCCGCAAAAAATCAAGTCCATCGGATTTCAACCAAATTCAGTTTCTAGAGTTCTTTGAGGATCCTGAGTGCATATCTGGCATCAAGAACCATTTCTGACATGGGGAGGTGTTCGGAGACATTTGTGTTGGCATCCCAACACAGTTATAGCTCGTTATTATTATTTTCTTATTCTTATTATTCCTCTTCTTTAGTGAGAAATTTGTCCGACCGATTTTGTGAAAGTGCTTTGACAGATCCACTTCAAACTTTGTGAGCTGATAGGTGGTCACTAGGAGGGGTGCATTCATCTTTTCAAAATGGTCGCCGTTTCAAGATGGCGGCCATAAAACGTCAAAAACTCTAGGTTGTCGGATTTCAACCAAATTCTATTTCTAGGGTAATTTAGTGACTCCGAGTACATTTCCACCATCAAAATTTTTTTTTGAGCCGCCATTTTCAAAATGGCCGCCATATACCGAAATATTTGAAAGTTTTAAAATCTCTACAAAATTTGGGTTCTGGGGTCAATTGAGGGTTCACAATTCATTTCTAGCATCAGTATTTCCTTCCAATCAATTTTCAAATGTTTCAAAATGGCAGCCATTTTTACCCTATGTGGCCCCGTTAGGGAGCTACAGTTTGGCCCCTAAAAATTACTTCTAGAAATAACTCGAGAACGGTAAAGAATTTCTAAATACTTGTTGAACAAAAAATGTTGGAAATGTCATGACCTTTCTTACGATATCAAGCAAAAGGGGCTGACCCTTTAAATTAGGGGCCCAGAAGGGTCCAAAGGTTTATGAGAATATCTCAGAAACTATTAATATTTTGTAATAAGTCATAGAAGCGGAAATGTTCATCTCAACGAGCTTGATCTCATTAAATCAAAAAGTAGGTCATGTCGAATTTCCGTCGATACTGTCGATATCAATAACGTTTTACTGGTAAATATTTTGTTAAAACATGTAGAACAAAAGTTGTTCAGTTCATCGAGATCTGTGGACTGATATCAAGAAATAGGCCCGCGAACATTTTAGCTCACCTGTAGAGTCGAATTTCTGTCGATATTAGTCAATCTCCGTCACTTTTTACTGGTAAATATTTTGTTAGGACATATTGAACAAAAGTTGTTCAGTTTATCGAGATCTATTGAACGGTATCAACAAATGGGTCTGTGGGCCTTATGGCTCGCCTGTAGAGTCGATTTTTGTCGATATCAGTCGATTTCAAAAACTTGTAACTGGTAAATATTTTGTAAGGACATATTGAACAAAAGTTGTTCAGTTTATCGAGATCTATCGATTGATATCAAGAAATAGGCCTATGGTCCTAATGGCTCGCCTGTAGAGTCGATTTTTTGTCGATATCGGTCGATCTCAATAACTTTTTACAGGTAAATATTTTGTAAAGACATATAGAACTAAAGTTGTTGAGTCTATAGAGGGCTAACAAATGACATCAAGAAATAGGCCCGCGGGCCTTATGGCTCGCCTGGAGAGTCGAATTTCAAACGAATTTCACCGCAACTTTGCTTCAGAAGCTTATGATATGAAAAATTGATTATATTTAAAGTGTCTTAAAGTCGGAAACTAAATTGGGACTCATTTGTCTTCTTTCTTTTTTTTTTTACTCCGAGTGCATCAACAAATCGGACGGAAGACCTACTCGTTGCTCGCAACGAGATCGTGTCTAGTTAAGGTCTTCCGTTACCAACGGAAGACCTTATAGTGATTCTACTGTTTATTAAGGTCTTCCGTCTCCTGCGGAAGACCTTACTATTATTGTTCGCGTTCTTCTTCTTCATTATTATTTATTATTATTATTATTATTTTCCTTGGTAGTACACGCGTTTTTCTCAGCCATTTCTCGATCGATTTTCACGAAATTTTCAGGAAAGATGTCTTTTGGTGACGAGACTTTGCTTGCAAAATTTCGTGCTTGACGTCACTTCCGGTCAGGAGTTATCTCTCTTTTAGTGACTTTTTGAAGGGCCTTGTTGTCCACACATCTCCTCCGTTAGTTTTGAAGCTAGAGTCTTGAAATTTCTACACAAGATAGAGTAAACATTTTAGAAGATTTGTGGGGGATTCGATTTTACCGGAGGCGATTTGCCTAAACGCTCGCCTGGACCTGAAAAAATGGATGCCAAAATTTTTCGCCGATTTCGGCGATTTTTGACCTTTCATCTCCAATATCTTTTTTCTTGCAAATATCTTGTTAAGACATGTAGAACAAAAGTTGTGCACATTTACAAGATCTTTTCGAAAATATCAAGATTTAGGGGTAGCCCCTTAAATTAGGGATCTAGAAGGGCTCAAAGTCTAGATCAAATATCTCAAAAATTGTTAATATTTTGGTATAAGTCAAAGAACAAAAAATGTTCATCTCAACTATCCAAATTTATTCAGATAAAAATTTAGGTCATATGTTACGTAATAAGGGATTTTAAGGGCCAAAACCATAAATTTTTTACCCCTTGTATCTCGAAAACGACAAATATTTTGAAAAGCAATAAAGAACAAAAGTTGTTCAGAATGATGATCTGAACAATATGCATATTTCGTTTTTACCCTATGTGGCCCCGTTAGGGAGCTACAGTTTGGCCGCTAAAAATTACTTCTAGAAATAACTCGAGAACGGTAAAGAATTTCTAAATACTTGTTGAACAAAAAATGTTGGAAATGTCATGACCTTTCTTACGATATCAAGCAAAAGGGGCTGACCCTTTAAATTAGGGGCCCAGAAGGGTCCAAAGGTTTATGAGAATATCTCAGAAACTATTAATATTTTGTAATAAGTCATAGAAGCGGAAATGTTCATCTAAACGAGCTTGTTCTTATCAAATCAAAAAGTAGGTCATATGTTACGTAATAAGGGATTTTAAGGGCCAAAATCATAAATAATTGACGCCTCATATCTTGAAAACGCGAAATATTTTGAAAAGCATTATTCAACAAAAGTTGTTCAGAATGATAATCTAAACAATATGTACATTTCGTTTTTTCCCTATGTGGCCCCGTTAGGGAGCTACAGTTTGGCCCCTAAATATTTCTTGTAGAGATAACTCGAGAACGGTAAAGAATTTCTAAATAATTGTTGAGCAAAAAATGTTTAAAATGACAAGGCCTTTCTTACGATATCAAGCAAAACGGGCTGGCCCTTTAAATTAGGGGTTCAGAAGGGTCCAAATGTTTTTGAGAATATCTCAGAAACTATTAATATTTTATAATAAGTTGTAGAAGCGGAAATGTTCATCTCAACGAGCTTGATCTTATCAAATCAAAAAGTAGGTCATATGTTACGTAATTAGAGATTTTAAGGGCCAAAATCGCAAATATTTGACGCCTCATATCTTTAAAACGACATATTTTTTGAAAAGCATTATTGAACAAAAGTTGTTCAATGTGTCATAACCTATCGATCAATATCAAAAAATGGGTCTGTGGGCCTCATGGCTCGCCTGTAGAGTCGATTTTTGTCGATATCAGTCGATTTCAAAAACTTGTAACTGGTAAATATTTTGTAAGGACATATTGAACAAAAGTTGTTCAGTTTATCGAGATCTATCGATTGATATCAAGAAATAGGTCTATGGTCCTAATGGCTCGCCTGTAGAGTCGATTTTTTGTCGATATCGGTCGATCTCAATAACTTTTTACAGGTAAATATTTTGTAAAGACATATAGAACTAAAGTTGTTGAGTCTATAGAGGGCTAACAAATGACATCAAGAAATAGGCCCGCGGGCCTTATGGCTCGCCTGGAGAGTCGAATTTCAAACAAATTTCACCGCAACTTTGCTTCAGAAGCTTATGATATGAAAAATTGATTATATCTAAAGTGTCTTAAAGTCGGAAACTAAATTGGGACTCATTTGTCTTTTTTTTTTTTTTTTTTTAACTCCGAGTGCATCAACAAATCGGACGGAAGACCTACTCGTTGCTCGCAACGAGATCGTGTCTAGTTATTATTATTATTTTTTTCCCTTTCGTCTCCGAGACCGTTGGATTGATTTTCCTGAAACTTTCACAGATTATAGAGAAGGATGGTACCTCGAGGCATTTTTTTTCATTTTTTCAAAATTCACTTCCGGTCGCAAGATATGTCCAATTTCCGTCTTTTTACAAGACATCTTGTCCAGCGTTTTTCTCAGAAACGGTAAAAGATAGAGTCACCAAATTTTCAGAGTTAATAGATCTCACTTTGTAGGCGTGCAGTAGGGGGTTAAGAATGTCGCCGTCACTTCCGGTCGTCACCGGAAGTGATTAAAGGAAACATGAATTTCAAACTTTTTTCTTTCAAATTGAAACCTATTTCGGTTTACTATATCTCGTTCTAATTCTCAAAAAATGTTGACCCCACCGGAAGTTGAATCTTCAACTTCCGGTTATATCAAAGAAAGCCTATTCATTCTCTCATTTTTCAGTGCCATAAATGTCGGTCATGAAACTAGTTAATGAGTTGAGTTTTACATATATTATAGTCACTATAAATGTCTAGAGTAACGTCAACTATTTTTGTATAATTTACTTCCGGTCGGCAAATACGACTTATTAGCTGTTTTCGTTGTCCAGGGTTTTTCTCAGAAACGGTAAAAGTCACCAAATTTTCAGAGTTAAAAGATCTCACTTTGTAGGCGTGCAGTAGGGGGTTAAGAATGTCGGCCGTCACTTCTGGTCGTCACCGGAGGTGATTAATGAATCATAAATTTCAAACATTTTTCTTTCCAATTGAAACCTATATCGGTTTACTAGGTCTCGTTCTAATTCTTAAAAAATGTTGACCCCACCGGAAGTTGAATCTCCAACTTCCGGTTATATCAAAGAATGACTATTCATTCTCTCATTTTTCAGTGGCATAAATCTCGGTCATAAAACAAGTTAATGATTTGAATTTCACATATATTATAGACACTATAAATGTCTAGAGTAAATTTAAATATTTTTGTAAAATTCACTTCCGGTCGTGAGATATGGGGTGGACATATTCAAACCTTGTTTTTTCAGTTTCTCAATAATGAATATAGATAGACGCTTGAAACTTGTAGAGTTGATCAACTACCATTAGTCCATTGTACACATACATTCAATTTTTTCGTCCGTCATTTCCGGTCTATACCGGAAGTATTTGAAAAAATGTCGATTTTCCAATTTCTTCGAGTGATTTCTCAGAGAAGGCTGGATATATTTTCTTGAAATTTTCAGGAATAATATCTTATGAAATGTCCTTCGTATAATTATTTTTGTTTTTACAAAATTCACTTCCGGTCGGAAAATATGGCCGATTTTCTGTTTCTCAAAAGGAATTTTCTCCAGTATTTTTCTTGGTAAAGGTAAAATATAGGTTCATCAAATATTCAGGGATGATCAATCTCCGTTTCTAAGCGTGCAGTAGGGAGTCGACCGTCACTTCCTGTCGTCACCGGAAGTGATGGAAAGAATCGCAAATTTCAAACTTTTTTCTTTAAATTGAAACCTAGACTAGTTTATTAAGTCTCTTTCAAAGTGTCAAAAGAATATTGACTCTGTCGGTAGTGAAAACGACTACTTCCGGTTTCTTGATAAAATACCTTTTTACTTTTCGTCTCTTTGTCCCCATAAATCTCGCTTATATTTGAAGTCTTTCATATGATTTTCACATGTCTTAATAAAAGTATCAACTTCTAGAGTTCTGATAATTTTGTTTTTCAAAATTGACTTCCGGTCGGTAGTAACCTACTACTTTTTCTTTCTTTAGTTTACTTCTTTTTGTTGAGAACTCTTTCAGATAGAGACGTGAAATTTTCAGAGAATATAGACAGTAAAGAGTCGCTGTTATTTATAGGAAAACGCATCTGAATAATACTTCCGGTCGTCACCGGAAGTTACGAGAAAGGAGTAAAAACTTCGATAATACATTTCTCATTCATTCTTAAGGCACATTTTCTGATACATTTAAATGATTTTCGTAGGAATAGAAAGCTCTTTACCGGAAGTGGTCTAACGGAAGACCTACTCATTACTAGTAATGAGTGTCTAGTTATTATTATTTTTTCCCCCTTTTTTGTCGGCACGATTTCTCAGAGATGGCTGGATGGATTTTCTTGAAATTTTCAGGGATGATAGAGAATGAAAATACTCCCAGGCATTTTTTTCATTTTTTCAAAATTTACTTCCGGTCGTTAGATATGTCCAATTTCCGTTTTTTTTAGAAGAGATTTTGTCCAGCGTTTTTCTCAGAAACGGTAAAAGATAGAGTCACCAAATTTTCAGAGTTGATAGATCTCACTTTGTATGCGTGCAGTTGGGGATTCAGAATGTCGGCCGTCACTTCCGGTCGTCACCGGAAGTGATAAGAAGAATCGAAAAATTAAAGTTGTAGTTGTTGAATCGAAACCTATACCACTTTATCAGGTATCTTTTGGAGTATTGAAAACCGTTGACCCCACCGGAAGTGGAAACGTCGACTTCCGGTAATTAAGGAAAAACTTTTCAAATTCTCCTTTTTCAATGCCTTAACACTTGTTTAGTAAACGAGATGTTTACTAAACAAGTGTTTGACTTGTATTTAACATATATTGTAGACACTATAAATGTCTAGAGTAACGTCAAATATTTTTTGAAAATTCACTTCCGGTCGTGAGATAGGGGGTGGACAAATTCAAACTTTGTTTTTTCAGTTTCTCAATAACGAAATATATAGACGCTTGAAACTTGTAGGGTTGATCAACTACCATTAGGCCATTGTACACATACTTTCAATTTTTTTGTCCGTCACTTCCGGTCTATACCGGAAGTATTTGAAAAAAATGACGATTTTCCGATTTCTTCGAGTGATTTCTCAGAGATGGCTGGATAGATTTTCTTGAAATTTTCAGGAATAATGTCTTATGAAATGACTTTGCTGTGATAATTTTTGTTTTTCTAAAATTCACTTCCGGTAGGAAAATATGGCCGATTTTCTGTTTCTCAAACGAGATTTTGTCCAGCATTTTTCTTGGAAAGGGTAAAAGATAGGTTCATCAAATATTCAGGGATGATCAATCTCTGTTTGTAAGCATGCAATAGGGTGTTGAGCATGTCGACTGTCACTTTCTGTCGTCACCGGAAGTGATTGAAATAATCGTAAATTTCAAACTTTTTCTTTTAAATTGAAACCTATACTAGTTTATTAAGTCTCCTTCAAAATGTCAAAAGAATATTGACCCTGTCGGTAGTCAAAACGACTACTTCCGGTTTTTTGATCAAATACTCTTTTACTTTTCGTCTCTTTGTCCCCACAAATCTCGCTTATATTTGAAGTGTTTGATATGATTTTCACATGTCTTAAGAATAGTATCAACTTTTAGAGTTTTGACAATTTCGTTTTTCAAAATTGACTTCCGGTCGGTAGTTACCTACTATTTTTTTCTCTTTAGTCTACTTCTTTTTGTTGAGAACTCTTCAGATAGAAACGTGAAATTTTCAGGGAATATAGACAGTAAAGAGTCACTGTCATTCATAGGAAAACACATCTGAATAGTACTTCCGGTCGTCACCGGAAGTTACAAGAAATGAGTAAAAAATTCGATAATACACTTCTCATTTATTGTTAAAGTACATTCTCTGATATATTTGAATGGTTTTTGTAGGATCAGAAAACTCTTTACCGGAAGTGAACAAACGGAAGACCTAGTTATTATTATTTTCTTCTTATTTTTCCTCTTCTTCAGTGAGAAATTTGTCCGCTCGATTATATGAAAGTGCTTCAACAGATTCACTTCAAACTGTGTGACCTGATAGGGGGTCATTAAGAGGGGTGCAATCAACTTTTCAAATTTTCAAAATGGCCGCCGTTTGAAAATGGCGGCGAAAAAACGTCAAAAACTCAAGGTTGTCCGATTTCAACCAAATTCTATTTCTATGGTAATTTGTTGACCCCGAGTCCATTTCCCACGTCAATTCTTTTTTTTTTTGCGCCGCCATTTTCAAAATGGCCGTCATATACCGAAATATTTCAAAGTGTTAAAATCTCTAGAACATTTGGGTTCTGGGGTAAATGGAGGGTCCAAAATTCATTTCTCGCATCAGTATTTCCTTCCAATCAAAATTCAAATGTTTCAAAATGGCCGCCATTAAAGAAAATGGCCGCCAAAAATCAAGTCCGTCGCATTTCAACCAAATTTAGTTTCTAGGTTTTTTTTTTAGGATCCTGAGTGCATATCTGCCATTAAAAAGCATTTCTGATATGGGGAGGTGTTCGGAGACATTTGTGTTGGCATCCCAACACAGTTATAGCTCGTTATTATTTTCTTATTCTTATTATTCCTCTTCTTTAGTGAGAAAATTGTCCGACCGATTTTGTGAAAGTGCTTCGACAGATCAACTTCAAACTTTGTGAACTGATAGGGGGTCATAAGGAGGGGTGCATTCAACTTTTCAAATTTTCAAAATGGCCGCCGTTTCAAGATGGCGGCCAGAAAACGTCAAAAACTCAAGGTTATCGGATTTCAACCAAATTCTATTTCTAGGGTAAGTTAGTGACCCCCAAGTCCATTTCCACCATGAAATTTTTTTGAGCCGCCATTTTCAAAATGGCCGCCATATACCGAAATATTTCAAAGTGTTAAGACTGATTCTATGTAACTATCAAAATTCAGTGGCCACGGTATGTCACAGATTTTGATGAAACTTTGTGTGTAACAATATTATGATAGATATAAAACAAAAAGGACATGCAAAGGTTTGACTTAGCAACGGTTGCCATGGAAACCGATCCTCTAACAACAGCTGGACAAGATATGTACATGTATGTTATATTTTGAATAATCAAAAATTAAACGCTATTGTTTATAAAAACAACAATTGTAAAAATTATTTTGAGCTAGGTTTTAGCTTTTAGAATTTTTTTTGTATTTATTTAATCCTTGAAAACAATAGAAATAATTATTTTTATGATGTATAATGGTTTGATATATGTAATTTTTAGAGAGGGATAAAATATATTTGCCCAGTCATTTGGTGTAAACTCACATGCTAGTAAAATGTATTGCATCTTACTTTAAAAAAGTACACAAACACATTTGTGGAGAAACCAAAGATAAACACATAAACCAGTAATTTCCTCTGGTGCACAAAGCAAAATACACCAGAAAGAGTTATTGCCCTTTGTAACACTCTCTTGTATTGGAGATATGAACAGCCTTCATTTGTTTTCAGTATGACAGGAGTTTTTATTCAATTTGTTCTTCAGAAGTTTATCAATATCAGATGCTCTTTGTTCACTTAATTCACTACCACCATCTTTATCTTCAATTGTGCTAAAGGATTCCGGTTTATTTCGTGGAATACAAATCCGTTTGATCTTTGCCATAGTCACCGGACGCGGACTCTAGCATCCAATCGTCTACGTATTCGTAGAAAAAGTAAATGTTGTGGAATTTAACGCTTTATTGAATCACATCCGACTAAAAAAAAATGCCCAGGGAAACAGAAGGCTGACAGACATATTCATAGAAAATATGAAAAAGCCCTGCCTGTTGCCGTGTTGGAACTTGTATTGACGTAAGTATTCTATTTGATTTAGAATCCAAATTCTAAAGTAAAGGCTGAATAAAATGTATTAGAAAATTTGGCTTATAGTAAACATATGAGAACCCCAATTTATTTTATACTGCCAGCCAGGCTAGTCAGCTATAGTGGTATACATGTAGACTGAACATTGTAAGTAGTCCTGTCATTTACTGCATGGGTGTACAATATAGAATACTAGTTAAGTATGTCCCCTACCTAACATTCACTCAGGGAGTTTCCTATCACATTTACACAGAGTTCAGGATCTATAAAAATTGGGGAATACTTATAAAATCATGTTTCATGTGGACATTTTCAAAAGGACTAGGCTTAATTTATGTAATCCTAAATGATGACCTCCCCCCCCCCCTCTCTCTCTCTCTCTCTCTCTCTCTGACTGTCAAGTTTACAATAAAAACAAAGATGTGAGTGTCCTGTGTGCATTCTAGATAAAGATTGTTAAAATCATATATATTGGTGAGCCAGGCTACCTTCAAGTTTGTTTACCTGTGGTAACCCCCACTAATATGTGATGGTTCTAATCTACAGAAGAAATCACACAAATACTATTATGATTTAAACTTTTCTCATCTCTGTAATTATGAACTTTAGGACACTTGATTTGGAAAAATTAAATGATGAAAAATTGATGATTTTGAATTGGGTCCTGTAACTGGGCCCTCAAATTTTAATACATGTAGGTCCTGTCAACTGAAGTAAATCAAAAAATATTAAATGTAAATTGTAAATATTCAAATACTTTTGAATTCTTACTTTTTCATCCAATAATCACATATTTTGGCCAAAGTACATGACCACTATTTTATGTAATTAACGTGTGCTTTTCTGTGTTTCAGCTGTATGAGCATCATACTGTGCAAATCACCTAAAGATGGAGTTGACCAAGTTGCTGACTTTGAGGAGGTAAATATTCAGCATTAATACATACACATTGAATACATAATTTGAAATTCAAATTTGTATCCCAGTATTATAAATCCTAAAACAAATTAATAGATGTGGGGAATGTGATACATTGGGTTTAGTTTCTTGGTTATAGAGCCTGCATGGAAACTGAATTCTCTAGAATAATCACATGAAACCATCCATTTTTTATTCGACATGATGACTTGAAACGTTTTCATCACAACTTCCTAAAAAAATTTATTACTTCACTTAATTAGCATACTCAAAAAGACTAGTTGTTTTGTTGCCAATGACGCACATATATATGTACACATGTGTATGAGCTCAGTATCATTTGTAAAAATGATTAATTCTAATTAGGTCAATGTTGAGAATCACTCAAGTGACCTACATGTTGCTATTTGTCTGCGTCAGTCATCATAAGACGTTAATTGAACATTAATATTTTTTCTTGATAACCACCCTTCCAATTCTTTTCAAATTTCTTTTAAGCATCTTTGGGACAAGGGGAATTAACATAGATTGTAAATCTAAGGACTCTGGATTGACGGTACTTTTTAAAATGCTCTATACCAAAATTGAGAATTTTGTTTTAGAACCAGGGTTTGATTTCTTCAATTTTATGGAGAAAACTTTTTAAGATATACACTTCGTCAAATTGTAGAGTTGGGGAGGGGGTGGTGGTTATAAGTGTATTTGACATTTATTTGTGTCCAAATTATGCAATTAATACTGAGGATTTCAGTAGTAGTCTGTTTTTAAAACAACAAACACCCAGAATTAAGAACACAATGAAAGCATACATGTGATAAGGAGGGGGAGGGGGGGGGTGTGACTTCATGATATTGCCTGAAAATTCTTGACAAGTAAATTTTTTTTTAAAAAATCCAAAGCTGAAGAAGGAAGGTGGCAAGGGTTGATCTTTCAGTTCTATTCATCTGTTAACTTTTAACATTCATGACAATGCTTTTTTTTTTTTTTAAAAGATGAGGGGAACAGCCTTATCTATAGATCGAACTATATGTAACCAACTTTGTAATAATAAAAGGGGGAAGATCCATTGTTCAAATGTTGTTATGTGCCTGCTGATTGTTTTTGTGCTCATTTGAGTTATTTAAGTGCAAGAAGAGCTGTAAGTTGATGTACACAAAATTTAACTTTCAAAATATTGAATCACATGCAAAACAAATATTTTAACAAAAATTGTACACTAGAGATGCCAATTCGAGATAATTAACATGCTTTGTTTATTGGCATCTGGTGTACATTTAGCAACAAGTAGTGTTGTTCATTGTGAAACGATAAACTGATAATGTACATGTATGTATTGGTTGTACATGTGTTTTAGGCATATTTTATTGCATGTTTTGTTGTGTTTGGTTGTCGAAAATATTGATAGAAATTAATAATGAAGAATTGCTGATATACTAAGGACATCATGATTCTGATCTAAAGAAATTGAGGACTATAGTTAATATTTACATACTTTGTTACATCATGACCATACATTGCTTGCAAGAAAAACACACAAGGGCCACATACATGTAATCAGTGACTAAGACATTTTGTTCAGTTATACTGTTTTCAAGTCATTACACTTAATTCTTAGAAAAATTCCTTAACTGGCAATTGATTGCAATCAGAAATTGCAAATTTTCTATTTATTCCTTACTTGACACCATCGAATGAGGACAGCAATGTGCTGCACGCTCCCTGTAATCAGGGGGAAATAACTCTTTTAGCATTGTGAAAATTTAGCTCATTGATTATTCATATACGTTTGAAATATTTTATGGTTATACAAGATTGTTTACAATAACTATTGAAAAAGACTCGAACACAATTTATGTTCATGTTATGCATAAATCTTATTAAATCATTGACTCCGCAAAATCTTATGACGTCACAGGAGGGTGGAACTACCTTAAATAAAGCTGAATGCTTATGACGGAAAAGCAGAAAGGGGTACCAAAATTGCGAATTTCAAAAACACAGGGTTGTGAATGTGGGTCCAAAAGAGTCATATAGTGTATAACATGGATTTCGTAGCCCTTAGAGCTATAGTGATACTTTGAATTTTTTTAAAATTTGATTAATACTCAGGTAACCAATAAGGTTTGTGGACATGTTGTTAATTTATGAGTATTAACACTATTAATAGCCCTTCAATACAGCATAAACACATGTATACAAACTGTATCAAAACATAACATCCTTTAGGCCAATTCAACTTAATTAGTAAGATTATCATCCAGGGTCACCAAAAAGTATGGGGCAAACTGTGGGAAGTTTTTATTTTTTAATATTTATTTTCTGAGAAATATTTTAATGACAAACAAGTTTTTGTCAACAGAAGTGCATAATTTAATGCCAGATATATAAATCTATGCTTATTTCACAGATTATTTTTGAGGGGCGGTCGGGCGGGCATGATAATCTATCAATTAAGTAATTAATTAAGTGGTAAAATTACTATTCTAGCATCATAAATGACCTTGTACATGTAAATTTAGTTTAATCAAATTGAATTAGGTGTGTACTGTATGAAAATGTGAAAAATAAGATGAACTTTTCAATATTTGTTCAACACATTTTTTAGAACTTGAAGAGCAGAATTATATGATATAGAAGACAAAGAAGAGCTCTTGAGAATGGAAAAAAAAACCTACGAGTTTTACAGTCAATGAACACACCTTACGACACAAGTCCATCCTGATTCAGTAAACTGGTAGTCTATTATTCTAAGGACACACCATGACTTAGTTAAGATCAAGTTTTGGTGTCAGAAGACTAATGTAACTAAAACATTGCAAAATTAACCTGCAAGTGTCTTATGTGAGCCTACTGAATAAGGATTCATTACTGAACAGTTGAAGGAAAATCACTATTATAATGATTTTAAAAAAAAAGATGATTCTGTTGTTTGGATAACATTGTGATCCATGTTTGTTGAATAAACAACTTTGCAAAAATGAGTTGTTCTTTGTTGATATTATAAATTTACTAATTACTGGTATGTCAACATAGATTACAGTAACACTGAACAAACTTCAATAAATTTTAAAGTTTCATGTGGTTTCTACAGTAGAAAATGACACATATTGATTTTCTGGTCCAAAGGTCACCGGGTGCAATACAAGAACCCTTTGATTGATAGTGATATTTCATACAGGGGTTGGTCACTGGTAGTATATGACCCCCATTGATTTTCAGGTCAAAAGATTAAAAATGGCAGGGGCCTCCGTGGCCGAGTGGTTGGAGCATAGCGTTCAAAATCACACGGCCTCAGTCGGCGTGGGTTCGAATCCCGCTCGCGCTGGTAAGTGAGAAAGTTTCCCAATTTACTTTCGGAAGGTCGGTGGTCTCTTCCCAGGTACATTGTATCTGGGTTCTCACTTTCACCAATAAACACAGGGCACCACCAGAAAACTGAAAAATTGTTGAGTGTGGCGGAAAATATCAATAAATCAATCAATTAAAAATGGCTAGGTGCAATGTAGCTAGTACTGTATGCAATGGTGTCCCCCCAATATCTTGGGCCTGTTGTTCAATTATGATATTTCATATGTTGGTTGGTTATGAATAGTAGATGACCCTAATGATTTCCAGGTCAAAGGTCAGCAAATACAAGGCAGTACAATGAACAATTTATTGGTATCTGCCCAATATCTTGAGAAGACTTTTTTTTATAGTTATTGATAATAGTTTACATGGCAATAGAGTACATGTAATATAGCTCGTTTATGGAAATGATTGCAAAATCTACTTGGTGTTTGGGGAGGGAGGGTACTACTGGATTACAGTTTATGTTTACATGGTTTTTTTTTAATCACTCTAATTTTTATTAATATGTTAAACTTCTCCATGTTTATTTTTTGAAATATCAATTGCTCATATTGTTCATTTTAACAATATTGCCCAAATCTACAGTTTTCGTACTACAATAGATCAATTGTATTACGTTTCACCATTAATCTTTTTATATACATTAGGAGTCTTTGATATGGACATCCTTTGATGACAGTTGATTATGCTGTATGTATTTTCCAAATTATCTAAATTCATCAACGAAATCCAACAAAAAATCCCTTTTTGGCAAAATGCCCAAATCTACAGTTTTCGTGCTACAATAGATCTATTGCACTACGTTTCACCATTAATCTTTTTATATACATTAGGAGTCTTTGATATGGACATCCTTTGATGACAGTTGATTATGCTGTATGTATTTTCCAAATTATCTAAATTCATCAACGAAATCCAACAAAAAATCCCTATTTGGCAAAATGCCCAAATCTACAGTTTTCGTGCTACAATAGATCTATTGCACTACGTTTCACCATTAATCTTTTTATATACATTAAGAGTCTTTGATATGGACATCCTTTAATGACAGTTGATTATGCTGTATGTATTTTCCAAATTATTTAAATTCATCAACGAAATCCAACAAAAAATCCCTTTTTGGCAAAATGCCCAAATCTACAGTTTTCGTGCTACAATAGATCTATTGCACTACGTTTCACCATTAATCTTTTTATATACATTAGGAGTCTTTGATATGGACATCCTTTGATGACAGTTGATTATGCTGTATGTATTTTCCAAATTATCTAAATTCATCAACGAAATCCAACAAAAAATCCCTATTTGGCAAAATGCCCAAATCTACAGTTTTCGTGCTACAATAGATCTATTGCACTACGTTTCACCATTAATCTTTTTATATACATTAAGAGTCTTTGATATGGACATCCTTTAATGACAGTTGATTATGCTGTATGTATTTTCCAAATTATCTAAATTCATCAACGAAATCCAACAAAAAATCCCTTTTTGGCAAAATGCCCAAATCTACAGTTTTCGTGCTACAATAGATCTATTGCACTACGTTTCACCATTAATCTTTTTATATACATTAGGAGTCTTTGATATGGATATCCTTTGATGACAGTTGATTATGCTGTATGTATTTTCCAAATTATTGAAATTCATCAACGAAATCCAACAAAAAATCCCTATTTGGCAAAATGCCCAAATCTACAGTTTTCGTGCTTCAATAGATCTATTGCACTGCGTTTCACCATTAATCTTTTTATATATATTAAAAGTCTTTGATATGGACATCCTTTGATGACAGTTGATTATGCTGCATGTATTTTCCAAATTATCTAAATTCATCAACGAAATCCAACAAAAAATCCCTTTTTGGCAAAATGTCCAAATCTACAGTTTTCGTGCTACTACAGATCAATTGCACTACGTTTCACCATTAATCTTTTTATATATATTAAGAGTCTTTGATATGGACATCCTTTGATGGCAGTTGATTATGCTGTATGTATTTTCGAAATTATCTAAATTCATCAATGAAATCCAACAAAAAATCACTTTTTGGCAAAGTGCCAAATTATAATACATTGGTACAGCGGTAAGTAACACGCTCTTTACCATAGGTGGATATAGATATCATAAATAAGGAGGGAATTTTATGGGGAATCGAGATTTATGGAGAAAATTAGTTGTCTTTTTTATTTTTTTATATACCACAAGGACAAAACATGGGCAAAACGGGCTGAATTTTGCAGTTCAATTAGCCCTCATTGACTGCTGTCGGTTTCCATGGCAACGGATGGTAGAAATTTGGTGGTGGGGTTGAAATTATGTAAGATGGTGCAAGTAAAGTCAATACTGTGAAAATCAAAGAAATCTGTGACATTGAGTGGCCAGACCCTATCTGATTTCTTTGATTTTTACATAGAATTGATCTAAAAAAAATCTTTACAGCATTTGGGTTCTGGGGTCAACTGAGGGTCCACAGTTCTTTTTTAGCATCGGTATTTCCTTCCAATCAATTTTCAAATGTTTCAAAATGGCCGCCATTAAACAAAATGGCGGCAAATGTCAAGTCCGTCGTATTTCAACCAAATTTTATTTCTAGGGTAATATTGTGACCCGCAGTCCATTTTCACGATCGAAATTTTTTTTTGAACCGCCATTTTCAAAATGGCCGCCATATACAGAAATATTTGAAAGTGTTAAAATCTCTACAGCATTTGGGTTCTGGGGTCAATTGAGGGTCCACAATTCTTTTCTAGCATCAGTGTTTCCTTCCTATCTATTTTCGAATGTTTCAAAATGGCCGCCATTGAACAAAATGGCGGCAAAAAATCAAGTCCGTCGCATTTCAACTTAATTTACTTCCTAGGGTTTTTGGAGGATTCTCAGTCCATATCTGGCATCAAAAACCATTTCTGACATGGGGAGGTGTTCGGAGACATTTGTGTTGGCATCCCAACACAGTTATATATCGTTATTAGGGCTTTTCGACTTTCGTCGGAAAGACCTATTGTTTTCGTCTTTTATTATTACGGTGAAATATAAGGATAAAGCTTTATAAGATTCGTGTAGATAAAATTACGGTGTAATGCAAATAAGTTTTTCGACTTCCGGATCTTTTACTTCCGGTTTCTACAAAGACTAAAAGCGTTTTTTATTGGGACCCGTTATCTTTGACAATTTTTATCACAGAATAACGAAACTTCAGATTTAGATTCACTACACTTTGAGCTAAAATAGTCATTACGAGTTTAAACTTGCAGCTCCTGTCGTTTTGGAGATATTAAGGTCTCCAGATTTTAAAAGGGGGGGGGGGTGTCAGTTTAAAAAAACTGCAAACAAATTTCAAAAAAATTTCAATGTCGTTCAGATTATTAACAGTGATATACTAAACATGTTTGCCAGGTTTCATCGAAATATATTGAGTACTTCCGGTTCTATGAATCTTTGAATTTCCCTATGAAAGTTTCAATGTTAAAGAATTCAAAACACCTGCTACGTTTTCTCAAAAACTTCTCAAGCAATTCTGGTGATATTTAACCCGAAATATGTCTATACCATGCTACACAGAGGAAAATATTTTGGAATGAATCCTGAAAGGAATTAGGGATTTTTAAGGGCCAAGGTAAGAAACAGTCTTTTATCCATAACTTTTTTATCTCGCTTCCGATTTCCAAACTCTTTCGTGATTGGAATTAAACAACAAAAGTGCAATCTAAAATTTACTAGCCGTGGGTCACTATTTTGACCCCTTAAGGGACTTTTTGAAGCTTATAAAAATTTTATTTTAAATAAAAGTTCTTAAGAGTTATCTCTCTTGATATTTTCAAAGAATATGTTGTATCCTTAAAAACATGTTCAGTTCTATTTATCATTGAAGTACTTCCGGTTCCTTTACTTCTGGTGTCAAAATCATGAAAGTGATTAAAAAATAATTTTAGAAAAAGTCCCAAAACGTTACTATTCTTCAATAAAAATGATTGAAACTTTTCAGTTATATTTGTTATGTATTGATGAACAAAAAAGTCATTGGTGACTTACTCCTGTTTCCAGTCCTTTCCGAGATACAGGGCGTCATAGATTAAGGGGGCTGATATTTACAAAAATTAGAAACAACAATTAGGACTTATTTCAGACATATTAGACTGTTAATCATGATAAATACAATCCGTTTTTCAAGTTTCAATTGAATATCTTCAGTGCTTTTGGTTTTATAAATCCTTGAATTTTGTCGATTGAGGTTTTCATCTGAAATTGTCAGAGCTTGTGTATTGAGTTATCTCTCTTTCACCATGGATAAAACGCCAGGTAGATATTTACTGTGATAAGTCTTCCGATTTCTTTTCTCATTTTATCTGTTCTTTTGCAAAATGTATTTGGACATTTTATGATTTACTCATCTAAATTCCGTGATTTTTGTTGTCGAAAAGCCCTTTGTTTTTGTTTTAACGACAAAATTTCTAGTTATTGTTCTTTTTCTTACCGATTTTGTGCACGCGATTTCTCTAAAACGGCTTGATAGATTTTCATGAAACTTTCAGGAAGGATGTAAAATAGAATTGTCTAGTAAAGCGTTTTTAGTTTTGCGGAAACCACTTCCGGTCGCAAGTTACGGATGAATTTCCGTTTTCCAAATGACATAAATGGATGATGGAATATTTGTAATCATGGTATCATTTTGAAGGGTCCTTCAAATAAAAATAATCCACCATAGGAATTTTCAAAATTTTGTTTACTGCCTGATTTATTTCACCTATAATTTAACATTGAAGTGTATGGGAAAATCATGTTTTATTACAATATTTTAAAAACAAATTATATTTTCATAATTATCTCTTGGTAGAAAGTTACATATACTTTCTTTCTAGGAAAATATGAAATAAAATTGATCATTGACCATACACATTTTTAGAAAATTAGATTTTTCTTATTTTTATAAAGGGCAGACAACTCTTCCAAAAAGTCTTAAGTACAAAACGGTCAACTTCTAATCATTTACCAGTCATGTGAATTTCATCTGCTTCACTTTCATAATTATTTAATAATAAATTTTATGTTGATCTAAATCCTTCATATTTGTTCATTATCCTTTCATTATACATGGAATACCTTAAATGGTTCATAAATAAACGAGATATACGAGGACAAAGAAAGACCGTTTCTTAAAAGTTTTTCTCTAAAAACCGGAAGTTGCTGGTTAAACTTCCGGTAAGTTTAACATTTTCTGAAACGCCGAAAGAGACCTAACTAATCTATACAAGTTTTGTTTCAAACGCATAATTTTCAAATTTGACGTTTCTTTTGTTCACTTCCGATGACGGCCGGAAGTGACGGATGGCAAAAATAATACCTTATTGCACAGCAACAAGTCACCGTCTATCATCCCTGAAAGTTTGAAGACTCAATCTTTAACCGTTTATGAGGAAACGCCCGGACAAAATGTCATTTGAAAAACGAAAAATCGGCCGTAACTTGCGACCAGAAGTGAATTTTAGAAAACTAAAAAAAGACCGTTCTAGACAATCATATGCTACATCTTTCCTGAAAGTTTCAAGAAAATCTCTCAAGCCATTTTTGAGAAATCGCGTGCACAAAATTGGTAAGAAAAAGAAAAATAATAATAACTAGACACTCATTACTAGTAATGAGTAGGTCTTCCGTTTGAACACTTCCGGTACACAGCTTTCTGTTCTTACAAGAATCATTCAAATATATCAGAGAATGTGCTTTTTCAAGACATGAGAGGTGTGTTAATGAAGTTTTAACCCAGTTCTCGTAACTTCCGGTGACGGCCGAAAGTAATATTCAGATGTGTTTTCCCATAAACCACAGCGACTCTCTATTGTCTATATTCCCTGAAAGTTTCACGTCTCTATTTGAAAGAGATCTCAAGAAAAAGAAGCAGACTAAAGAAAGAAAAAGTAGTGGCTTACTACCGACCGGAAGTGAATTTTGAAAAATAAAATTGTCTTAACTCTAGATGTTGATACTGTTCTTAAGATATTTGAAAATCATATCAAACACTTGAAATATAAACGAGATTTGTGGGGGGCACAAAGACGAAAGGTATAAGAGTATTTTATCGAGAAACTGGAAGTAGCCGTTTTGACTACCGATGGGGTCAACATTCTTTGAATACTTTGATAGAGACTTAATAAACTAGTGTAGGTTTCAATTTAAAAGAAAAAGTTTGAAATTAGTGATTCTTTCAATCACTTCCGGTTACGACCGGAAGTGATAACGAAAAACAAATTAATATGTGCATGCACTATACAATCGAGAGATCTATAATACCTGAAAGTTTCATTTGTTCCTCTTTAGTCGTTTTTGAGATTACCCCTGGACAAGATGATTTTTTGAAAAATGGAAATCGGACATATCTTACGAACGGAAGTAGATTTTGTAAAAATGAAAAATCGTGTCTAAGGGTACTACAATTCTCTATCATCTTCATAATTGGCAAGAAAATCCATTCATCCATCTCTGAGAAATCGTGTAGAAAAAATTTGAATATAGTAAATTTTTCAACCACTTCCTGTTGAAACCGGAAGTGACGTCTACTCATATACAAAATATGTTTAAAATGGACTATTGCTAATCTATAACCCCTGCAAGTTTCAAGTGTATATCTATACTCGTTCCGCAGATATCAGGGAAACAAAGTCTGAATTTGTCCACACCATATCTAACGACCGGAAGTGAATTTTACAAAAATATTTTACGTTACTCTAGACATATATAGTGACTATAACATCTGTAAAACTCAACTCATTAACTTCTTTCATGACGGAGATTTATGGCACTGAAAAATGAGAGAATGAATAGTCTTTCTTTGATATAACCGGAAGTTGGAGATTCAACTCCCGGTGGGGTCAACATTTTTTGAGAATTACAACGAAACCTAGTAAATTGATATAGGTTTCAATTTGAAAGAAAAAAGTTTGGAATTTATGATTCATTTAATCACTTCCGGTGACGACCGGAAGTGACGGCGACAAAAAATATTACGTGCATGCAGCATAGAGAAAATAGATCTATCATCCCTGAAAGTATCATTCGATTATCTTTAGTGGTTTTCAAGTTTACCCCCGGACAAAGTTGCTTTCAAAAACCGGAAAATCGGACGTATCTCACGAACGGAAGTGAATTTTGAAAAAATGAAAAAGTTCCTCGAGGTACCATCGTTGTCTATAATCTGTGAAAGTTTCAGGAAAATCCATCCAACCGTCTCGTAGACGAAAGGAAAAAAAAAAAAATAATAACTAGAATTTTTGTCGTTAAAACAAAAACAAAGGGCTTTTCGACAACAAAAATCACGGAATTTAGATGAGTAAATCATAAAATGTCCAAATACATTTTGCAAAAGAACAGATAAAACGTGAAAAGAAATCGGAAGACTTATCACGGTAAATATCTACCTGGCGTTTTATCCATGGTGAAAGAGAGATAACTCAATACACAAGCTCTGACAATTTCAGATGAAAACCTCAATCGACAAAATTCAAGGATTTGTAAAACCAAAAGCACTAAAGATATTCAATTGAAATTTGAAAGAGGGATTGTATTAATCATGATTAACAGTCTAACATGTCTGAAATAAATCCTAATCGTTGTTTCTAATTTTTGTAAATATCACCCTCCTTAATCTTTGACGCCCTGTATCTCGGAAAGAACTGGAAACAGGAGTAGGTCACCACTGACTTTTTTGTTCATCAAGACAAAATATATATAACTGAAAAGTTTCAATCATTTTTATGAAAGAATAGTAAGGTTTTGGGACTTTTTCTAAAATTATTTTTTAATCACTTTCGTGATTTTGACACCGGAAGTAAAGGAACCGGAAGTACTTCAATGATAAATAGAACTGAACATGTCTTTAAGGATACAACATATTCTTTGAATATATCAAGAGAGATAACTCTTAAGAACTTTTATTTAAAATAGCAATTTTTATAAGCTTTAAAAAGTCCCTTAACCGGTCAAAATAGTGACCCACGGCTATTAAGTTTTAGATTCCCTTTTGTTGTTTAATTCAAATCACTAAACAGTTTGGAAATCGGGAGAAAGATAAAAAAGTTATAGATAAAAGACTGTTTCTTACCTTGGCCCTTAGAAATCCCTAATTCCTTAGATAGAACCGGAAGTACTTAATATATATCAATGAAACTTGGCACACATGTTTGTTTTATCCATAGTAATGAGATGACCTAACAAGGTTTCTGAAATGCCAAGAGAGACAACTCTTAAGGATTGTTTTTCAAAGTGGCTTATTTTAAACTTTAAAAACTCCCTTAAGGGGTCAAAATAAGGACCAACGGCTATTAATTTTCAGATTGTCCTTTCGATATTAAACTCAAATCACGAAAGAGTTTTGAAATCCGAAGCTAAATAAACCAATTAGGGATAAAATACTGTTTTTTATTTTGGCCCCTACAGATCCCTAATCCCTTTCAGGATTCAATTCAAAATCATTTCCTCTGTGCAGCATGGTATAGGCATATCTCTTGTAAAATATCACAAGGATTGCTTGAGAGACTTTTGAGAAAACATAGCAGGTGTTTTGAATTCTTTAACATTGAAACTCTCATAGGGAAATATTCAAAGATTGATAGAACCGGAAGTACTTAATATATATCAATGAAACTTGGCACACATGTTTGTTTTATCCCTAGTAATGAGATGACCTAACAGGGTTTCTGAAATGTCAAGAGAAACAACTCTTAAGGATTTTTTTTTAAAAGTAGCATATTTTAAACTTTAAAAACCCCCTTAAGGGGTCAAAATAGGGACCCACGACTGGTAATTTTTAGATTGTACTTTCAATGTTAAACTCAAATCATGAAAGAGTTTGGAAATCGGAAGCCAAATAAAACAATTAGGGATAAAATACTGTTTTTTATTTTGGCCCCTACAGATCCCTAATCCCTCTCAGGATTCATTTCAAAATCCTTTCTTCTGTGCAGCATGGTATAGGCATATCCCTTGTAAAATATCACAAGGATTGCTTGAGAGGCTTGTGAGAAAACGTAGCAGGTGTTTTGAATTCTTTAACATTGAAACTCTCATAGGGAAATATTCAAAGATTGATAGAACCGGAAGTACTTAATATATATTAGTGAAACTTGGCACACATGTTTGTTTTATCCCTAGTAATGACATGTTTTAACACGGTTTCTGAAATATTAAGGGAGACAAGTCTTACGGACTTTTCTTCAAAGTAGCATATTTCAAGCTCCAAAAAATCCCTTAAGGGGTCAAAATATCAACCCACGGCTGGAATTTTTTAGATTGTTCTTTTGATATTGAACTCAAATCACAAAAGAGTTTGGAAATCCGAAGCCAAATAAAAAAGTTAAGGATAAAATACTGTTTCTTACTTTGACCCCTACAGATCCCTAATCCCTTTGAGGATTCATTTCAAAATCCTTTCCTCTGTGCAACATGGTATAGGCACATTTCACGTAAAATATCACAAGGATTGCTTGAGAGGCTTTTGAGAAAACGTAGCAGGTGTTTTGAATTCTTTAACATTGAAACTCTCATAGGGAAATTCAAAGATTCATAGAACCGGAAGTACTCAATATATTTCAATGAAACTTGGCACACCTGTTCAACATGTCATTGTTAACAATACGAAATACCTCCAATAATTTTTTTAATTTATTTGCAGTTTTTCAAACTGACACCCCCTTTTAAAAATCTTAGGACCTTAATATCTCGAAAACAACAGGAGGTGGAAATTTGAGCTCGTAATGACTATTGTAGCGCAAAGTGTAATGAATCAAAATCTAAAGTTTCGTTATACTGTGATGAAAATTGTCAAAGATATGGGGTCCCAATGAAAAACACTTTTCAGCCTTGTAGAAACCGGAAGTAAAAGATCCGGAAGTCCAAAAGCTTATTTGCATTACACCGTAATTTTATCTACACGAATCTTATAAAGTTTTATCCTTATAATTCACCGTTTTCTTGAAAACGCTGACAGAAATCTGTCGAGAATAAAAAGAATAATAACTAGAATTTTTGTCGTTAAAACAAAAACAAAGGGCTTTTCGACAATGAAAATCAGGGAATTAAGATGTGAATATCATAAAGTGTCCAAATACGTTTTGCAAAAGAACCGATCAAACGTTAAAAGAAATCGGAGGACTATCTACCTGGCGTTTTCTACATGGTGAAAGAGAGAACTCAATACACAATCATTGACAATTTCAGATGAAAACCTCAATCGACAAAATTCAAGGATTTATAAAACCAAAAGCACTGAAGATATTCAATTGAAACTTGAAAGACTGATTGTATTAATCATGATTAACAGTCTAATATGTCTGAAATAAATCCTAATCGTTGTTTCTAATTTTTGTAAATATCACCCTCTTTAATCTTTGACGCCCTGTATCTCGGAAAGAACTGGTAACAGGAGTAGGTCACCACTGACTTTTTTGTTCATCAAGACAAAATAAATATAACTGAACAGTTTCAATCATTTTTATGGAAGAATAGTAACGTTTTGGGACTTTTTCTAAAATTATTTCTGAATGACTTTCGTGATTTTGACACAGAAAGTAAAAGAACCGGAAGTACTTCAATGATAAATAGAACTGAAAATGTCTTGAAGGATACAACCTATTCTTTGAAAATATCAAGAGAGATAACTCTTAAGAAATTTTATTTAAAATAGCAACTTTTATAAGCTTCAAAAAGTCCCTTAAGGGGTCAAAATAGTGACGCACGGCTATTGATTTTTACATTGCATTTTTGTTGTTTAATTCAAATCACGAAAGAGTTTGGAAATCGGAAGCCAGATAAAAAAGTTATGCATAAAAGACTGTTTCTTACTTAGGCCCCTAGAAATCCCTAATTCCTTTCAGGATTCATTCCAAAATCCTTTCCTCTGTGTGGCATGGTATAGACATATTTCGGGTTAAATATCACCAGAATTGTTTGAGAAGTTTTTGAGAAAACGTAGCAGGTGTTTTGAATTCTTTAACATTGAAACTCTCATAGGGAAATTCAAAGATTCATAGAACCGGAAGTGTTCAATATATTTCAATGAAACTTGGCAAACCTGTTCAACATGTCATTGTTAACAATATGTAACACCTTCAAGAATTTTTTAAATTTATTTGCAGTTTTTCAAACTGACACCCCCCTTTTCAAAATATTAGGACCTTAATATCTCTAAAACGACAGGAGGTGGAAATTTGAGCTCGTAATGACTATTGTAGCTCAAAGTGTAATGAATCCAAATCTAAAGTTACGTTTTACTGTGATGAAAACTGTCAAAGATATAGTGTCCCAATGAAAAACGCTTTTTATCCTTGTAGAAACCGGAAGTGAAAGATCCGGAAGTCCAAAAACTTATTTGCATTAGAGCCTAATTCTATCTACACGAATCTTATAAAGCTTTATCCTTATATTTCACCGTTTTCTTGAAAACGCTGACAGAAATCTGTCGAGAATAAAAAGAATAATAACTAGAATTTTTGTCGTTAAAACAAAAACAAAGGGCTTTTCGACAATGAAAATCAAGGAATTAAGATGTGAATATCATAAAATGTCCAAATACGTTTTGCAAAAGAACCGATAAAACGTTAAAAGAAATCGGAGGACTTATGAGGGTAAATATCTACCTGGCGTTTTCTACATGGTGAAAGAGAGATAACTCAATACACAATCATTGACAATTTCAGATGAAAACCTCAATCGACAAAATTCAAGGATTTATAAAACCAAAAGCACTGAAGATATTCAATTGAAACTTGAAAAACGGATTGTATTAATCATGATTAACAGTCTAATATGTCTGAAATAAATCCTAATCGTTGTTTCTAATTTTTGTAAATATCACCCTCCTTAATCTTTGACGACCTGTATCTCGGAAAGAACTGGAAACAGAAGTAGGTCACCAATGATTTTTTGTTCATCAAGATAAAATAAATATAACTGAAAAGTTTCAATCATTTTTATGGAAGAATAGTAACGTTTTGGGACTTTTTCTAAAATTATTTCTGAATGACTTTCGTGATTTTGACACAGAAAGTAAAAGAACCGGAAGTACTTCAATGATAAATAGAACTGAAAATGTCTTGAAGGATACAACCTATTCTTTGAAAATATCAAGAGAGATAACTCTTAAGAAATTTTATTTAAAATAGCAACTTTTATAAGCTTCAAAAAGTCCCTTAAGGGGTCAAAATAGTGACGCACGGCTATTGATTTTTACATTGCATTTTTGTTGTTTAATTCAAATCACGAAAGAGTTTGGAAATCGGAAGCCAGATAAAAAAGTTATGCATAAAAGACTGTTTCTTACTTAGGCCCCTAGAAATCCCTAATTCCTTTCAGGATTCATTCCAAAATCCTTTCCTCTGTGTGGCATGGTATAGACATATTTCGGGTTAAATATCACCAGAATTGTTTGAGAAGTTTTTGAGAAAACGTAGCAGGTGTTTTGAATTCTTTAACATTGAAACTCTCATAGGGAAATTCAAAGATTCATAGAACCGGAAGTGTTCAATATATTTCAATGAAACTTGGCAAACCTGTTCAACATGTCATTGTTAACAATATGTAACACCTTCAAGAATTTTTTAAATTTATTTGCAGTTTTTCAAACTGACACCCCCCTTTTCAAAATATTAGGACCTTAATATCTCTAAAACGACAGGAGGTGGAAATTTGAGCTCGTAATGACTATTGTAGCTCAAAGTGTAATGAATCCAAATCTAAAGTTACGTTTTACTGTGATGAAAACTGTCAAAGATATAGTGTCCCAATGAAAAACGCTTTTTATCCTTGTAGAAACCGGAAGTGAAAGATCCGGAAGTCCAAAAACTTATTTGCATTAGAGCCTAATTCTATCTACACGAATCTTATAAAGCTTTATCCTTATATTTCACCGTTTTCTTGAAAACGCTGACAGAAATCTGTCGAGAATAAAAAGAATAATAACTAGAATTTTTGTCGTTAAAACAAAAACAAAGGGCTTTTCGACAATGAAAATCAAGGAATTAAGATGTGAATATCATAAAATGTCCAAATACGTTTTGCAAAAGAACCGATAAAACGTTAAAAGAAATCGGAGGACTTATGAGGGTAAATATCTACCTGGCGTTTTCTACATGGTGAAAGAGAGATAACTCAATACACAATCATTGACAATTTCAGATGAAAACCTCAATCGACAAAATTCAAGGATTTATAAAACCAAAAGCACTGAAGATATTCAATTGAAACTTGAAAAACGGATTGTATTAATCATGATTAACAGTCTAATATGTCTGAAATAAATCCTAATCGTTGTTTCTAATTTTTGTAAATATCACCCTCCTTAATCTTTGACGACCTGTATCTCGGAAAGAACTGGAAACAGAAGTAGGTCACCAATGATTTTTTGTTCATCAAGATAAAATAAATATAACTGAAAAGTTTCAATCATTTTTATGGAAGAATAGTAACGTTTTGGGACTTTTTCTAAAATTATTTTTTAATCACTTTTGTGATTTTGACACCGGAAGTAAAGGAACCGGAAGTACTTCAATGATAAATAGAACTGAACATGTTTTTAAGGATACAACTTATTCTTTGAAAATATCAAGAGAGATAACTCTTAAGAACTTTAATTTAAAATACTAATTTTTATAAGCTTTAAAAAGTCCCTCAACGGGTCAAAATAGTGACCCACGGCTATTAAGTTTTAGATTGCCCTTTTGTTGTTTAATTCAAATCACGAAAGAGTTTGGCAATCCGAAGCCAGATAAAAAATTTAGGGATAAAAGACTGTTTCTTACGTTGGCCCTTAGAAATCCCTAATTCCTTTCAGGATTCATTTCAAAATCCTTTCGTCTGTGCGGCATGGTATAGGCATATTTCAGGTCAAATATCACAAGAATTGCTTGAGAAGTTTTTGAGAAAACGTAGCAGGTGTTTTGAATTCTTTAACATTGAAACTCTCATAGGGAAATATTCTCAGATTGATAGAACCGGAAGTACTTAATATATATCAATTAAACTTGGCACACATGTTTGTTTTATCCCTAGTAATGAAATGACCTAACAGGGTTTCTGAAATGTCAAGAGAGGCAACTCTTAAAGACTTTTTTTTCAAAGTAGCATATTTTAAGCTCCATAAACTCCCTTAAGGGGTCAAAATAGGGACCCACGGCTAGTAATTTTTAGATTGCCCGTTTGTTGTTTAATTCAAATCACGAAACAGTTTGGAAATCGGAAGCCAGATAAAAAAGTTAGGGATAAAAGACTGTTTCATACCTTAGCCCTGAGAAATCCCTAATTCCTTTCAGGATTCATTCCAAAATCCTTTCTTCTGTGCGGCATGGTATAGACATATTTTGGTGAAAATATCACCAGAATTGTTTGAGAAGTTTTTGAGAAAACGTAGCAGGTGTTTTAAATTCTTTAACATTGAAACTCTCATAGGGAAATATTCAAAGATTGATAGAACCGGAAGTACTTAATATATATCAATTAAACTTGGCACACATGTTTGTTTTATCCCTAGTAATGAAATGACCTAACAGGGTTTCTGAAATGTCAAGAGAGACAACTCTTAAGGACTTTTTTTCAAAGTAGCATATTTTAAGCTCCAAAAACTCCCTTAAGGGGTCAAAATAGGGACCCACGGCTAGTGATTTTTAGATTGTCCTTTTGATGTTAAACCCAAGTCACGAAAGAGTTTGGAAATCCGAAACTAAATAAAAAAGTTATGGATAAAATACTGTTTCTTACTTTGGCCCCTACTGATCCCTAATCCCTTTCAGGATTCATTCCAAGATTCTTTCCTCTGTGCGGCATGGCAAAGACATATTTTGGGTAAAATATTACAGGGATTACTTTAGAGACTTTGGAGAAAACGTAGCAGGTGTTTCGAATTCTTTAACATTGAAACTCTCATAGGGAAATTCAAAGATTCATAGAACCGGAAGTACTCAATATATTTCGATGAAACTTGGCAAACATGTTTAGTATATCACTGTTAATAATCTCAACGACCTTGAAATATTTTTGAAATTTGTTTGCAGTTTTTTAAACTGACACCCCCTTTTTTAAAATCTGGGGACCTTAATATCTCCAAAACGACAGGAGCTGCAAGTTTGAGCTCGTAATGACTATTGTTGCTTAATGTCTAATGAATCTAAATCTGAAGTTTCGTTATTCTGTGATAAATATTGTCAAAGATATTGGGTTCCAATAAAAAACGCTTTTTATCCTTGTAGAAACCGGAAGTAAAAGATCCGGAAGTCCAAAAGCTTATTTGCATTACACCGTAATTTTATCTACACGAATCTTATAAAGTTTTATCCTTATAATTCACCGTTTTCTTGAAAACGCTGACAGAAATCTGTCGAGAATAAAAAGAATAATAAAAAAACACAATAACAATAGGTCTTTCCGACGAAAGTGGAAAAGCCCTAATAATAATAAAAAAAACACAATAACAATAGGTCTTTCCGACGAAAGTCGAAAAGCCCTAATAATAATAAAAAAACACAATAACAATAAGTCTTTCCGACGAAAGTCGAAAAGCCCTAATCAAAAAACACAATAACAATAGGTCTTTCCGACGAAAGTCGAAAAGCCCTAATAATAAAAAAGACGAAAACAATAGGTCTTTCCGACGAAAGTGGAAAAGCCCTAATAAAAAAAACAGAAAAACAATAGGTCTTTCCGACGAAAGTCGAAAAGCCCTAATAAAAAAAACACAATAACAATAGGTCTTTCCGACGAAAGTCGAAAAGCCCTAATAATAATAATAATAATAATAATAAAAAAACAGAAAAACAATAGGTCTTTCCGACGAAAGTCGAAAAGCCCTAATAATAAAAAAACAGAAAAACAATAGGTCTTTCCGACGAAAGTGGAAAAGCCCTAATAATAATAAAAAAAACACAATAACAATAGGTCTTTCCGACGAAAGTCGAAAAGCCCTAATAATAATAATAATAATAATAAAAAAACAGAAAAACAATAGGTCTTTCCGACGAAAGTCGAAAAGCCCTAATAATAAAAAAAAACAGAAAAACAATAGGTCTTTCCGACGAAAGTCGAAAAGCCCTAATAATAAAAAAACAGAAAAACAATAGGTCTTTCCGACGAAAGTTGAAAAGCCCTAAAAAGACGAAAACAATAGGTCTTTCCGACGAAAGTCGAAAAGCCCTAATAAAAATAATAATAATAAAAAAAACACAATAACAATAGGTCTTTCCGACGAAAGTCGAAAAGCCCTAATAATAATAATAATAATAATAAAACAGAAAAACAATAGGTCTTTCCGACGAAAGTCGAAAAGCCCTAATAACGAGCTATAACTGTGTTGGGATGCCAACATAAATGTCTCTGAACACCTCCCCATGTCAGAAGTGGTTTTTGATGCCAGATCAGGATTCTCAAAAAATCCTAGAAACTAAATTTGGTTGAAATCCGACGGACTTGTACAGATTTTAACACTTTCAAATATTTCAGTATATGGCGGCCATTTTGGAAATGGCGGCTCAAAATATTTTTTTATGGTGGAAATGGACTCGGGGTCACTAAAGTACCCTAGAAATAGAATTTGGTTGAAATCCGACAACCTTGATTTTTTGACGCTTTTTGGCCGCCATTTTGAAACGGCGGCCATTTTGAAAATTTGAAAAGTTGATTGCACCCTTCCTAATGACCCTCTATCAGCTCACAAAGTTTGAAGTGGATCAGTCGAAGCATGTTCATAAAATCGCGCGGACAAATTTCTCACTAAAGAAGAGGAAAAATAAGAAGAAAATAATAATAAGAATAAGAATAATAATAATAACGAGCTATAACTGTGTTGGGATGCCAACACAAATGTCTCCGAACACCTCCCCATGTCATAAATGGTTTTTGATGCCAGATATGCACTCAGGATCCTCAAAAAACCCAAGAAACTAAATTTGGTTGAAATCCGACGGACTTGAATTTTGGCCGCCATTTTCTTCAAAGGCGGCCATTTTGAAACATTTGAAAATTGATTGGAAGGAAATACTGATGCTATAAATGAACTCTGGACCCTCCAATTACCCCAGAACCCAAATGTTGTAGAGATTTTATCAATTTCAAATATTTCGGTATATGGCGGCCATTTTGAAAATGGTGGCTCAAAAATAAATTTGATGATGGAAATGGACTTGGGGTCACTAAATTACCCTAGAAATGGAATTTGGTTGAAATCCGACAACCTTGAGTTTTTGACGTTTTTTGGCCGCCATCTTGAAACGGCGGCCATTTTGAAAATTTAAAAAGTTGAATGCGCCCCTCCTAATGACCCTCTATCAGCTCACAAAGTTTGAAGCGGATCAGTCGAAGCATGTTCATAAAATCGCGCGGACAAATTTCTCACTAAAGAAGAGGAAAAATAAGAAGAAAATAATAATAAGAAGAAGAATAAGAATAATAAGAAACGGAGCAAAAACAATATGTCTCCGACACTTTGTGTTCGGAGACATAATAAGAAACGGAGCAAAAACAATATGTCTCCGACACTTTGTGTTCGGAGACATAAGAATAATAAGAAACGGAGCAAAAACAATGTCTCCGACACTTTGTGTTCGGAAAGTGTTCGGAGACATAATAAGAATAATAAGAAACGGAGCAAAAACAATATGTCTCCGACACTTTGTGTTCGGAGACATAATAAGAAACGGAACAAAAACAATATGTCTCCGACACTTTGTGTTCGGAGACATAATAATAAGAAACGGAGCAAAAACAATATGTCTCCGACACTTTGTGTTCGGAGACATAATAATAATAAGAAACGGAGCAAAAACAATATGTCTCCGACACTTTGTGTTCGGAGACATAAGAATAATAAGAAACGGAGGAAAAACAATATGTCTCCGACACTTTGTGTTCGGAGACATAATAATAATAAGAAACGGAGCAAAAACAATATGTCTCCGACACTTTGTGTTCGGAGACATATTAAGAATAATAAGAAACGGAGCAAAAACAATATGTCTCCGACACTTTGTGTTCGGAGACATAAGAATAATAAGAAACGGAGCAAAAACAATATGTCTCCGACACTTTGTGTTCGGAGACATAATAAGAAACGGAGCAAAAACAATATGTCTCCGACACTTTGTGTTCGGAGACATAATAAGAATAATAAGAAACGGAGCAAAAACAATATGTCTCCGACACTTTGTGTTCGGAGACATAATAATAAGAAACGGAGCAAAAACAATATGTCTCCGACACTTAGTGTTCGGAGACATAATAAACAGTAGAATCACTATAAGATCTTCCGTCTGGAACGGAAGATCTTAATAAACAGTAGAATCACTATAAGAATAATAAGAAACGGAGCAAAAACAATATGTCTCCGACACTATGTGTTCGGAGACATAATAATAAGAAATGGAGCAAAAACAATATGTGTCCGACACTTTGTGTTCGGAGACATAATAATAAGAAATGGAGCAAAAACAATATGTGTCCGACACTATGTGTTCGAAGACATGTCTCCGACACTATGTGTTCGGGGACATAATAAGAATTAGAAAAAATGATCTCGTTGCGAGCAACGAATAGGTCTTCCGTCCAAATTCTGACGAGATAGGATTTTGACTGGGAAAATTCAATTAGTGAAGAACTACTATATGTTAAAGGAATAAACACCCTTTTTCTTTTTTTTTTTTAAAATAGTGATAAACATGTACATGTAAGACGTGATGTATCAATTACAAACAATTTGGTTTTGTTTTATTCACTTTCGGGTATCTTGGGAGTCCATCAAACAACTAAAAATTCCACATTGACTGCGTAGGAACCCACACTAAAAAATTCCATAAAAAATACTGAGTTTTCGGACAACTTCCGGTTTCGAACAACCAACTTCTGGTGGAAATGGTATGACTTATCACACTCTATTAGATAATGCTATGAGGATTAGAATTTTAAATAAATGAAAAATTACATATTTTAAGGTACTTCCGGTGGATGACGGAAGTGACGACAACAAAATTGAAACACGTATTTCACATCTACAAGTCACCATCTAACTTTCCGGAAAGTTTCAAGACTCAATCTTTAATTATTTATGAGAAAACACCTGGAGAAAAAAACCCGGAAATCGTATATATTTAACGAACGGAAGTGAATTTTGAAAAAAAAACAAAAAAAAAAACAATAATTCACTATACTCTGAAGATGGATAATGTCAATTATATATGTGAAAATCATAACAGACACTTGATTTATAAGCGAGAGATATGATAGCAAAAGAAAGAACAATTTTTGAAGTTTTTCTCTAAAAAATGGAAGTTGTTGTTTAAACTTCCGGAAAGTGTAACATTTTCTGAAACTCCGAAACACAATTAATTATTCCAAGCACATTTTGTTTCAAATCGATGCATTTCTTCGCCGGAAGCGCGCCTGTGGATGGGGTTAAAAGGCTGGAACCGAATCCCTGTATAATGTGTTATTTATATTTTCACAACAAACATTAACGTCTTATTCATTCTAATACATAAACAGGTAAGTGGAAAATTATAGTGGTAGAATACCTTAGATGTGTATGATATCTTAGATGCATTTGAAAGCTCGCGTTTCATACTGTAACGTACGACTGTGGTGTCATAGTTGCATTTGTGTACACATGGCAATATACTTTGATGGTGTCGATCCACATACATGTACATGTACGAGGTTCATTTGCGGTTACGAAAATAGCCGAGTAGTTACGATTGGCGCGGATCATCAGATCAAACTCGACGCTTCGTGTCTCGTGTGATCTGATGATCCGCGCCTGTCAACTCGACGTGATCCAACTCTTCGGATCAATTTACTGTAGTAATAATATATATGTATTAATAAGCGAATTGTAAATGTTTGCATTTGAGCGCTTACTAAATTCATTACCGGAACCTTTCATATACTGTCCACAGGAAAAATAACTCTTACAAGCAAACATAACGAAAAGAGGCAATTGCAAGATGTTTTAAAGAGTCTTCGCTGGTCTCAACGGTCACATAAAACATATAATTTCCCGCATTAAATGAATAGGCGGATCTTCTAAAGTCGTATTGCAAGATGTTTTACAGATGTTTTGACAACTGTCCGAATAACTTAGGAATTTTCTGATTCTAAGTGTCTGTTTTTAAAAAGTATACGGTAGCGTTGTTCTAATAATCACATCAGATCTACACACTTTTGGCAACTGTTACGTTCCTGTAGAGCAAAGAAAAACAATATTTTTGAATATTTTTTTCACAACCTAGCATCCACATTGTAACTACAATTCGTTTAATTCATTCTTTACGTTATTAAAATTTGTTTAGATTCTTAAATCTGACATAAAAGTACTAAAACTTCTTGTTGTAGCTGGCATAATAACCGACATTGCATTAATGATACACTAATATTTTTCCTTTTTTAACGATGCCTAATCATATATCAATTGTTTCTATTTCTTGTAGAGCATATTTGATTACATATCGACTTGGTCTGTTGTTTGCCAACTTTACATTGTGTCCCATGTGAATAGTCCAGACGTGATACAAAACAATCCATGTGCATCATTCCGTTACTCATTGCAAATACGGTTCTACATTGATTTGGAACCTTAATGCAAGGTTGCGCTTCACACTTCACCAAAGATACTCTGTTTTAGAAACGTTCAGTGTTTAGATTCCAAACAAGTTTTTAGCTGATTTCTTGAAGAAATATGCCGAAATCTTTCATGGTGAAAAATTCTAGGAGATGGAACCCGACAAGAAGTCCAGAAAGTGTAAAAGAGGTAGAAGATACCTCCAGCATCGGTAAGCAATGTTTACTATCTTTTTAATTTTTTGTTTTATTCGCAAATTACAAAAACATTATAGAATCAGGATAAATTAACTGTATAAAGATTTGGAAATCTCTGTTCCGTGTTTCATAATTTCTTTTATTTTGATGCTGTTATAGGTAAAATCAATGGTATAAAGATGATAAAAAAGGGGTAGAATTATTCATAAAATTCTTCTATAGAAAAACATCTCCACCTTGCAGCTCCAAAGCATGTTCAAACTCCTCAGTCAACTAGAATTCAATCTAATAACCGTAAAGTCGCTTTGTTACTAAATATAAAGCTTCTGAAGATTTGAAATGAAAGCGTTTTAATTTCATATTCAAAATTCATTTTGTACTTACATGTACGTTCATCGATTTCTCATACATGAATAATTCGCTGGTCATATTTCTCTCACTTATGTATAAACCTCTTATGTAAAATTGTGCTAGCCAACACATGTAATTATTCTAATTATCAATTGAAAAATATTTCTAAAACACGATTTCTTGTGAAAGTGGTTTAGTATGCTATGTTCATTAAGCAAAATTAAGGTAGTAATATGCAAACGATATTATATCGATTCCTTAGGTTTGTATATACGTAGTTTCATTAGAATATGTATGATCCCACTTTAATAGTTAGGTCATCACTATTTTAGAATTCAAATACATACTGAGATGTACTTGTGCAATCCTTTGTATATCCATGCAGGGAGTTCGCATTTGTTATTTTCTTGTTCCGGAATCTAACATTTTATCAACATTTCAGGACCTTGTATACTATATTAGATATTAGTGTTTTCCCCTTATTGATTTAGAATTCCAGCCGAAATATTCATCACACATCTTTTTTTTCGGGAGAATGCATGTTATAATTTCAATTTCACCAGATCTTTTGTGTTGGCCCACTCTGGACTTCTTACATAGCGCCTTGTTGACACAATCCATTTCATTGAATCAAATGATTCTTTGCTCAGTACGGAGACTAAACACAAGGATTTATGCACCAGCCTGGGAATCTAATCCCAACTGTTCTCATCCAGATGAAAAATGTTACTGTTATCTTGATTTAATTATGACACTTGCATAAAATGAAATGAGCATCAAAATGGAACGATTTGACGTTTGTTTCATGAAATATTTATGCAAGTCGAAATATCGATGCTGTTTACTTATAGATATAGCATGTGTGCTTGGCATTTTGAAACGCGATCGCGGACAGATTTTATTAGAAATTAAACAACTAGTACTTTATCACTTACTGACTGTAATCAAAATAATTACACACTTGCAAGAGTTTGGATGTTTCCTGTCTGCTTTTAAATTCCATGTATGGTTTCCCTTATTTCCCTTACAAAAGTATTTTGGAAACATAGGTCTGCTAATATATATATATATAGATATATAAAGTCTCTTTTTTCGAAGTAAAATATAAAAAAAAAACAACTTCTAAACACTTTGTAGAAATATTTCGACCGTGTTACAGGTCTTCTTCAGTCGTGTTTATCTCTCATAGCAACGTAACGCAAGACTACATATATAATGTCAAAAAATTAATGAAGAAATCGGCACAGTTGTTAAATAATTTAAAAGAATAAAATCCAGAATGATCACACAATAATCAATGATAATTCCTGCTAGTACTTATATATATATATATATATATATATATATATATATATATATGAAAGTACATTGTACTCTTTTTGTAAAACTTGTCAGCTGCTTGTTACACTCTGAAGAACCTACATGTAACTACACGGCGAAAGCGCTAAGTGTAATTAATTAAATGTGGATCATGTGTACTTAGTCATCGTTGGATATATTTTTTTTCTCTATATATATATATATTGTGTGTGTGTGGGGGGGGGGGGGTATGTACAGTTGTATGTATGTACATGTATGTATATGCGCGCACATATTTCTTTATTCCATGAAAAGGGATTGACTCCATCGTTTTGTCTATGTCATTTTAACATTCACATTCACATTTCTCAAAGCTGGGATATGTTCGATTTTTCGGACTAAATCATCAAAGATAGGAAAAGATCAATCATGATCACGATTTCCTATGACTGTTCGTGAATATTGTAATGGATGTACGTGTTAATTTCCCAGTTTTTTCAACGATTTTATATGTCATATGCTCAGAAAATCTCCGCAAAATCTTATGTCTAACGATTTTGATATTTTGTGTACTAGTAAAATATCCGAAAATCTTACTCGACCGGTCGCGGTAGTTTAGTAGTTAAAGGATGCTCGCTTCGCAAACGGGAGACCCGGGTTTGTCGCGTCAAACAAAAATGTTCAGCATACATGTTGGTAGTGATCGTTCCTTCGCCAATCGCCCATTATTAGAAATGAAAGTTACTGGTCGTATGACCTTAAAAACGGAGGTCCCATGTCACGGTAGGTGTTGCCACGATGAAGAAACCTAGCTACTAAGGCTGTGGGAGTCATCCTGTAGGTCAAAAGGATCAATTCAGGGTTACGAAAGAAAAGACCTAAAAAAAAAAAAAAGAATTTCCGAGAATTTATCCAGCGACCATACAGGCTCTATATGATAGTTTTTAATGTAAACATTACACGACCTTGCACTATAAATACAGTGTTATACAGTTGTCGTCGTTATAGCCCTGGGTGAGAAGACGTGGTGGAGAAAGGACAACAATAAGTTGCAAGAAATAAAGTAATGTAATGAGTAAGTCGGTATTTAATTCCGTACGTTATAACGGTATTAGAGTGGAGGCATTGATGCTGTCCTTTCAATAGACTTTAGTCGCAAGAGGTCTGTTACTGTTGAGGGCTAGCCACAAAATCTGTCTATACTAATTTCTGTGGAAACGAGGGAGTTATTTATATTCGGTGTTAACTGCATGCTATGTACAATATTGTATTATATATTACGAATTACTTCTCTACAATACACATGTATTTATTTGAGAATAAATGATTTTGTTCTTTGTTGTCTTTCCTATCCCCCTCGTTTCTTCATGAAGTATGTGGGAAATCAGTCGCGTTTCGGTTTGAATTTATTTCAGCTTACATTTGATGTGAATCTTTCGAAAACTTACATAAATCGATCCATAAATGATTTTTCCGCAAGGGAATACAATTGAAACCCTTCAATTCCACACTAAAGCAACGATAATCGTTGTCATTTCAAACAATACATCCTTTCGCTGTCAAATTCGCCTCCATGATAAAAAATGACTTGAGCTCATGTGTCACCTCATTTTATTAAAACATCTAGAGGCCCGGAAGGGGTGAAATGTCTTACTTTTATTAAATCGCACAGATATCTAACTTTTTGCAGTTTATTTCTCATCACACGCATTGCATTTCATATCTATGCTCTTATTCTAATAATGAATTACCGAAAAGAAAATGAATAAAATTGGGAATAAAAACTTATTCTAAAGAGATGATTCAAAGTGCGCAGTGTATACTGCATTCCTGAAATGTGATTAAATATCATTAAAGGAACCACCTCTCGTGTGTTTTATATTGATTCATTTTTATTTTCATATTTTATCATTATTATATTTATTCATTCTATCTTCCGATTTGGGGGGGGGGGGGTCTCTTCTTATAGGGAATTCCATACCATTCCAAGGCGTTTTTAACCTCCATAATAACGGTCCATAGGACCTCACTGCGCTTAGAGACGAACTTAGAAAACGCAATGCAAGACTTTCTGTGCGGAAAGGAGAGCACCTTGAAAGTTTCAGTTGCAACCGAATTTTCTCTGTCATATCGATTAAATAAATGATATTCAATACAATTGAATATTGTATGGCTACCCATGTGGCTACCCATGTCCTAAATCATAATGTATTGGTTATGCAAGAAAATTCGTTTGGAGTCTTTCCGGTTATGAGTTAAAAGAGAACAACACGCTGCTTCGACAGGTAGGTAGACCTGAGTTTTTCTTGTTTATAATAATTTAACCACTGTTGATGAAAATCGGGGAATGTAGTCAGCTGTAGAAATGATTAAAGCACACGAAATAACCACAATTACCAATATTTAAAGCGAAAAGACGACACGAGCTGATTTTCCGAGAGCAGGAGGTTGAATTTTGAATATTTTTCACGACTCTTGATTGTCGGGGTCAATATCGGCTCAATCAGCTCACAAGTCGAAATAAGTTGACCACTCTAGGGACGATTTGTGCATGTTGCAATTAAAATATTCTACTTTTTATGTTGGTGTTTGTATTTTGGCAAAATTCCTATCCAAACGGGTCAGGTAATGCTTTTGGGGATAAGTTATGACTAAATGGATTGGTTATGATTTAGAGGAAAAGTTGGTTAATTTTTTTTATACACACCCCGCTGATAGATACTGTAGTATTACGTGACGTAATTTAGATTAGTATGTACGGTTCTGGATCTGCAATAACCATTAATGTATAAAGTAGAATTTATTGAAATTATTTTTTTCTTTTATCATTTGTATCAAAGGTACTTGAAAACATTAGTCGTGTTACGGACAAAAATTTATACCGTTTTCGATTTGTGAATTTCACCTCTACTCTTTTCCATGCCAAACAAATAAAACCCCGTCCAAGCGTTTGATATTTTTCTTCAATGTACATGCATGCATTGTACTCGTATATGTATATTTATTCAGGAACATATTCATCAAAACTAAAAAAAAAAAAAAGAGAGAGAGAGAGAGAAAGATGCTGCTGCTTATCCAAATCCAAAGACCCAGGTATATTGTAAACTGTATGTGTAGCAAGTGCAGAGAATTGAAGAAGATAGAGTGTATAATTCCAAGGTGTGTATAAGCAACTTATTTATGCTATAAATCATGACTACCGGTATGTAGTAAATAAATGGATGATGTAAATGTCGAATACTTATGCATGACGTTTAATTGTCAAATACAATGTACTTAGTTAACGCTTATAATGCTTTCTTGATGAAAAGTGAAGATACATGTACAATGAACAGTGATCAATCTCATAACTCCTATCAGCAATACAAAATAGAGAGTTGGGTAAACACCAGACACACCAGAGGTGGGATCAGGTGCTTAGGAGGAGCAAGCATCCCCCGTCGACTGGCCAGTGGCCACACCCGCAGTGAGCGCCACATTCCGGTCAGGCAAATGGAGCTATCCGCAGCCAAAATCAGTGCGCCAAGAACAGTCCAACAATCGGTATGACATTGCACAGAATATGTTACTTTGCATTTTCTGGTCTAGTACTTTACTTCAAGTTCAGAACACCAAATGTTAAAGTCTATAGGGAATTTAGTTCATATTAGGATATAGAAATCTATTGATTTCCTAGTAAAATAGTTAAGGGGTCATAGGCCACAGTCAGACTACTTGAGGTGGTGGTGGTGGGGGGGGGGGGGGGGGTATGTTGCACTATACATGTAGGTGTCGATCTTGTGTCAATTTACTCTTTAGGGTGAATCTATAAGCATGGAAGGTATCATTATATGGTCTTCTGATTATGATTAACATGCTTTCTTTACTTCACAGGGACCATTTAGACAGAGCTCGCCTCCAAAATATACATTTGCCGAATGCAGCAAATCGACATGCCAGAAAACAACCCATCAGGCAACATGATGGTTACAGAATGAACGACTCTAAGCTGTTGCAGCCGTAGAGACTTGGCCTAAACTTTAATTACATGTCAGAAACTAATGTGTAATAAAAATACTAGTTAATTTTGAGTGTGGCAGAATAATTTATAAACTAACAAAAATGGACATTCGGAATACTCATCATCTGACCTACAAAATCAAAATAGTTGTTGTCAACATTTGGCGTCTGTTGTCCGGTAATTAAATTCCACATAAGAATCACTGAATGAAAATTAACAAAACGTAGCAGAGTTCTTCCAGAATTGCTGTTTCCCCAATGCAGATTCGTTAAGATGATTGTAAGAGTAGATACCGTACAAAACATACTTCTTTCTGGAAAATTATTAAATATAGCTATAAAACAAAGCAAACCTTTTCTCTTTGAACTGCTATTAGTAAAGGTAGCTGCAATTTGATACTGGTTTTTCCCATTAAAATAAGTGTTTTGTATTGCAAAGAAATAACAGCCCTTAAAACAGTATGTTGACACCAGCATCACTCGAAACATCCGTGTATACAAAGTGAAATTTCTTCCCTCCTGTAAAGTTTGCTTTGAAATATTTCAGAAGAAAGCTTAAAGAAGGGACAACTCTCAGATTGTAAAATGCTGATAAACCTGAAGTAGGTATAACCAGAACAAATACTCAAGTAATCTCTCTTTAATGTTAAATACCAAACAAAAACAGCAAAAGCAAAACAAGTAAGTCACCAATGTCAATAAAGCTATGTTGAATTTTCATATGCAAAATCAGTTTCCTCTTCTGTTGGTAAACTTTGTCGCATCCTTTATATTCACACCTGTGCTGAAAAGCGAAGATAACGAACAGTGGTCAGTCTCATAAGTCCTATAAGCAATACAAAACAGCGAGTTGGGCAAATACGGACCCCTAGATATACCAGAGGTGGGATTAGGTGCCTGTAAAATACAAAATAATACAATAAATATGTTGTATTAGGACGAAAATGAAAACACTCGATGAATCTTTTCATAGGAACAGCTGAAGTTAGCTGTAAAAAAAACAAAAAAACAAAAAAAAACTTTAGTATAGTATTAGTACTTGTAGTTTTTTGCATGTATTTTTTCTGCTCAGATAGAAAATGGGTCCAAGAAGTAATTGACAAACAGTGCTCTCCGCACACAAAAATAAATACTGACGCAGTGTAACATGAAATACTACTTGATTTTCAAATGTTTCCGGTGAAGAGTAATATAAACAGTCCTAGTCGCATGACGGTTGGTTTTCTTGAGAAACCAGACCATTGGAAATAGCAAAAAAAATTCGACACTACACAAGATAATAACAAAATAACAAAAGATGCAGCGGGGGGTGTATTAAACAACTTTTCCTCTAAACCATTACCAATCCATTAAATCATAACTTATCCCCTAAAGCATTATCTGACTCGTTTGGATAGGATTTTTGGCAAAATACAAACACCAACATCAAAAAGGTAGAATATCCCTAGAGTGGTCAAAGTATTTCTACTGGTTAGCTGATTGAGCCGATATTGACCTTGACAATCGAAAGTCGTGAGAAATATTCAAAATTCAACCTCCTTCTGCTCTCGAAAAATCAGCTACCGTAGTGTCGTCTTTTCGCTAGCCGTGAACGTTTTTCACTATAAACTAATCTTGATTAAGTTTACATGTTTAAACCGTAGTTTAGGTTGAATATATAATATACAATACATCATAATTCTTTATATTAAAGTGGTTGAATTGCATATGTTTAAAACAATAAGATGCGGACTCCCCCCTCCAGTATATCATTTTAATTCTAGGATAAAGATATATATTTACGATATTTTCGTTAGATACAAGTATCACTTAAGAATTCTTAAAACGTATGTGTATTGTGTAACATATTTGTTTGAGAAGTAGACAATTTCAAAGTGGAAAAAAAGTACAAGGAAATGCTCAGAATGCAGGATTTTGCACCATTTACCCTAGAGCTTCTCGGGGCCTAGGCAGCCCCCAGATGATTGGGAATAACCTTTAAATCAGCTTTTTAAAAACCATTAATTATCATTTCATTGCGAAAATAAGGTCTGAGTATGGCGATTAGAATGATTACAACTTTGGAAACAAGTAATGAGCATTTTCATGCAAAAAAAGCAAATTTAAAAAACTGTCTCAAGATCTCCCTAAGATGTTATGCACACCAGCAAAAGGTATGAATTAGATAGGGGTGGAGGTTGGGAAAAATACATAAAAGATCAAGTGTTAGCCCCCACCCCCTTCACAAATCCTGGATCCGCCTATGCTACATGTTGTAGCCGACGATGATATACGCCGAGACAAGGCATATTTTTTTGCATCACGGTACATACTGTCGTCGGAGACAATAGATCATTGGAATTTATTGTCGCCAGCCGCGATAGATGGGAAGGGAGGGGGGGGGGGGTAAGGTAACTATAGGTATCTCTGTATTTAGAATATTTGAGAATATTTAGCTGTGGTTAGATGCTGAATCGTTTAATGCGAATAAATATTTGGAATTTTTGTGCGATTCCAATACCATTTTCAATGGAGGCCGTGATCGCCTGTTTGTTACTATAATCTTATTAAATGCTTACGTGTTTGACTTTTTCATTTTATGTATTGATAAATTTCAATTTAGAATATCTATGATATGAAAATATCATTATTTTAACTAACCACTATCTAGTGCTTTAAGTGTATGCATCTTTTGTTTTTACTTTCTTAGTAGCATGCATGTACAGGACTAGTACCATCTCTCTCTCTCTCTCTCTCTCTCTCTCTCTCTCTCTCTCTCTCATACTCAATATCTTTTAAAGTAACCAGTACGAAATGATTGCATTAATCAATAAAAAAGAAAAATATTGCATACATTTGTGTATATAGTCTAGATTTAAAATAAATGATAAATAAAAATCCAAAAATCTCATTCCTACTTGAGATATGTGGATCAGCACCTGATGTTACATGTACATGTAAATTTAATAATGGTGAGGGTTTGTATCAGTACATATTGCAGAAGGAGTCACATAACAACTCTACATGTATCTATACAGATTTCACACCTCCAGCAATCTGACTGTAACGTATTTCCTTATACGCAAGAAGGCTATCAAAGTTCGTGCCTTGTCAATTCAAGGATTCGAGGTGTAATTAGAATAGCAACTTTCATTGATAAAATAAAATTGGGAATGTTATTAGAAATTGGTCCTACAGATATATACAAATATGGCCTAACCCTACCCAGGTTAATAATTACTATGAAAACAAGGAAAGTCAATCAACATACAAAGGTTCACCAAATGATTTATAATATCAAAATAATTTAACAATGGGTATGACCACCCTCAGCCAACGACTGGCTGACCTCGGACTAACGCTTGTACTGCAACCTTATTCAGGACACACAGTAAAAGTGACAGTCCTTTAACCGCTGCACACTCTGTAGAGCCTTATTCAGGCAGACAATGTGAACAACAGCCTGGTCGTCAGTACACAGGACAGACGTATTATGTGCTAGCCTTTATCTGGTCGACCTCGACAGTGGTAGGCCTCTTACTATTACTCTTACTCTTACTCAGCCTATTAAAAAGGACAACATCAATGCCTCCACTCTAACACCGTTACAACATACGGAATTAAACACTGGCTTTCTCAGTAAATCACTTTTTTGCTTGCAAATTACTGTTAAACTTGTCCACCACGTCTTCTCGCTCTGGGCTTCGACAATAACTGACTGACGACAACTGTTTCGCGCTTTATTTATAGTGTTAGGTCATGTGACTAAATTACGGATGTTTACATTGAAAACTACAATGTAGAACCTGGTCGATGGATAAATTTCCGGAATATTACATAACTAAGTACATACCTATAATTATATATATATATGATTGATTGATTGTATCTTGCTTAACGTCTCACTAGAGAATTTTTCACTCATATGGAGACGTCACCAAGACCATTGTATGCTCGGCGCTTACGGCCATTGAGCAGTGAGGGTTCTTTAGCGTGCCACACCTACTGTGACATATATATATATATATATATATATATATAGCACAAACAAACAATTATAACACCCAACCTTACGTTTACCCCTAGGATCTAAACGATACATGTGATAATCAATTAATTAATATATAAAGCACTAATAATTACAACTAGGTACTGAAAATTTTCGCCCCAGCCCGGGGTCGAACTAGCGACCTACGGCACCCACCGCCTAGCAAGACTGTCAAACCAGTGCGTAAGTCCACTCGGCCACAACGACCTCCTAGTCGTTGTGGCCGAGTGGACTTACTAGTCGTTGTGGCCGAGTGGACTTACGCACTGGTTTGACAGTCTTGCTAGGCGGTGGGTGCCGTAGGTCGCTGGTTCGACCCCGGGCTGGGGCGAAAATTTTCAGTACCTAGTTGTGATTATTTAGTGCTTTATATATATATATATATATATATATATATACAGAAATATCTTTAGGAAAATTACAGGCTAATCCAAAAATACATAAAGAGAACCATCCACTGAGGACTATAGTCAATGGTCGTCAATATCCCACGGAAAAGTTAGCTGAGTATGTCGAATCGCAGCTTGAGGACGCTAATAAATCATTGAAAAGTTATATACAGGATACAACTGATTTCTTAAAGAAACTATCTAACATAAATCAACCATTGACAAATTCTATTTTGTTCTGTATGGATGTTAAAGCACTTTATCCAAGTATACCAAGAAAAAAGGCAAGAGAAGTCATCAAAAACGTCTTAAATGAACGGCAGAAAAAGGAAGTTGACACCAATACGATATTAAATATGATGGATGCTGTCCTTGACAATAATAATTTTAGCTTTAACAACAAGTACTACATTCAAACCGAAGGCACCGCTATTGGGTCTAAACTTGGAAGGAACTATGCCTGTGTTTATATGGGGGAATGGGAACGAATTCTTTTTGAAAAGTGTGCAATACAACCCTTTCTTTACTTGAGATACATTGATGACATTTTTGGGATCTGGACAGGGACAGAAGACGAACTACACAACTTTCATGCAACTACCAATAGTATACACTCCAATATTCAACTCGACTTACGTTTTTCAAAAATCAAAATAGAATTTCTTGATGTTTTAATTTCTTTTGATAAAGGATTCCTTTCAATAGACGTTTACTGCAAACCTACCGACAAGCATATGTATCTCAACAAAGACTCCAGCCATCCCGAATCCACCAAAAGCGCGATTCCATTCGGTCTTGGCCTACGAGCACGCCGAATATGCTCCACCGACAGACAGTATCGTCACCAACGAGAAAAAGTAAAAACAAATTTTAAAAAAAGCGGTTACTCAAACAAAGAAGTGGAAAAACAACTTTTAAAAGTAGATAAACTAAATCGTTCAGATCTGCTGAAATACAATAAAACAATATAAAGAAACAATGTGATCATGTTCCCTTAGTACTTACCTATTCAAAAGGACTTCCAAATATTCACAACATCTTAAAGAAGCGTCACCAAATCCTGGAAAATTCTGATCGTCTAAAAGACGCGTTTAAATTCAAACCTATTGTTGCCTTTAGAAGAGACAAAAATCTGAAAGACATTCTAGTTCATAAAAAACATAATAATTTATTTTTTAAGAAAGGAAATCTGTGCGAGCCGTGTGGTGCTAAGAAGTGTATTCTTTGTAAATACATTGTCAAAACAAGCCAGTTTGAGAATGATAATGGAAACAATTATCGCATCAAAAATTATATTAATTGTAAATCTTGCAATGTAGTGTATGGAGTTTTTGTAAAAAATGTAACAAGATCGTGTATGTGGGAGAAACTAGTGGGACTTTATATCAGAGACATGTCTTGAATTTATCACTCATCAGAAGGGAAACTAATTACCCTGTGGCTGTTCATTTTTCTTCCGATTTTCACACCATAGATGATTATAGCATAATAGGCATTGAAAAACTGTACAAGAGCGATATTTACTGGAAATATAGAGAAAATCTATGGAAGAAAAAGCTTAATACATATGTACCAGATGGTATAAACAAAAGGGAACATTACTGTCTATAAACTATCTTAATGAACATTTTTGGGTGTAGTATATGTGTACTATCTATTTTTTAAAACATTTTAAAAAATATATGTTTATGTATATGCAAGAATTTACTTTACACCAATATAGAGTCCATTTACAGGTATGATTTAAAAGGTTATTACAGTAGATCTCGCAATTTTTCAGATGTTTTTGGCGCAATTTTGATACATGACGTTGCCTTTCAGATGTATGTACATTGTGACGTCATAATACGTTGTTCAACGTTAGTTGCTATGCATTTTTAAAATGAACACGACTGATGAAGGCTGGTAAAACGGCTGAAATATTTTGAAAAGTGTTTTAATGTTTATATATATATATATACATATATCAAAGTCTCTGTTTTGGGAGTAAAATATAGATAAAACTCTAATGCCTCGTTCACACGAAGAATCTAATTCGCATTAAACGTAAGTTAATGCGAATTAAATCTGAACCGCGTTCACACGGAGATTTTAATGCGCATTAGTTTACTTCGAATTAAAACTGACGTCGCGATTTAATGCGAATTAAATTTACTTCGCATTAGCTCCGTGTGAACACTAAGCGAAGTTAATTCGCATTAAATGTACACGCATGCGTAATGGCAAATTTGGGTCACATGCATCATACCCATGGTCAGCTATATATATTAATGTCAGTTTTGTACGAAAAACTAAGCAAAATGATAATAATCACTAAAAATATGTACAAACAGCATGTCATTAGATAATGTCAGACGTAAAGCTGTGCTCTGCATAGGCATACATGTGGAAGGAATTGTTTTTAAATACGACAAAAATGTTTGAAAATAGTGATACTATGATTTTCTTTTTTACATTTTTTAAAACAAATATGCCGCTCATTGTTAATTTTTTATACCATATGACGTCATAGTAGACTTATAATACGTATTAGTAATTAAAAATTACGTCACAACAGTAGTCAGCGGAATGGTGAAAAAGACGTTCCGAAGTTTTAAAATTGGGCCCATGAAGAAACAATATATTGTCTAGATTGAATGCTGGTCGTCAGAGGAAATAACAAGTAATTTCTTGGGAACATATAAATAAACACGACAAACTCCTTATGTGTAGATCAGCATGTAAATTGTAAACATGTAGTATACTACATGTATATAGCGTTTTGAACAAAGAATTCTGTATCTACACAATATTCATTAAAATATCTATAAAAATAATTTTCAATAACATAGTCTATTCTTTAATTTATTTCGCGCACCCTTTGATAGAGATGCATACGGATTTAATGCGCATTAGTTTACTTCGCATTAAATATTACGGCCGTGTGAACGCTATTTAATTCGAATTAATTTAATGCGCATTATTTTACTTCGCATCAAATTTGATGCGAAGTAAAATTTAATGCGCATCCGTGTGAACGAGGCATAAACACTTTGTAGAAATATTTCGACCGTGTTACCGGTCTTCTTCGTGTTTATCTCTCATAGCAACGTAACGCACGACCTACGTGCGTTACGTTGCTATGAGAGATAAGTCTTCTTCAGTCGTGTTTATCTCTCATAGCAACGTAACGCACGACCTACGTGCGTTACGTTGCTATGAGAGATAAACACGACTGAAGAAGACCGGTAACACGGTCGAAATATTTCTACAAAGTGTTTAGAGTTATATATATATATATATATATATATATATATATATATATATATATAAATTTCGAAAAATTTACATATAGTTGAATATTGTCATTCTTTTAAGCCTGTCTTGAATAGACGGTACCTATTTTTGTAACCAATTTCTCTTACAGCATTTATTTGACATTCTTCAGACCCTGTACAGCTGTTATGTAAGCATTGAAGATGTTCATGTGTCTTTTTGGAAGTAATCGGACATTCTTTGAAAAAATTATATGTACATGATACATGTATAGTTGAACTTTGCTATCTTTAGCTCACCTGAGCCGAAAGCTCAAGTGAGCTTTTTTGATCACCCGTTGTCCGTTTGTCTGTAAACTTTCACATTTTCGACTTCTTCTCTAGAACCACTAAGCCAATTTCAACCAAACTTGGCAAAACACATCCTTGTGTAAAGGGCTTTCAGGTTTGTACAAATGAAGGGTCACGTCCTTTTCAAAGGGGAGATAATCACTAAAATGCAAAAATAGGGTAGGGTCATTCACAAATCATCTTCTCAAGAACCAATGGACCAGAACAGTTGAAATTTACACGAAAGCTGTCTGGCATAGTGCAGATTCAAGTTTCTTAAAATTATGACCTTTGGGGGTAGGATGGGTCACAATAGGGGATCAAAGTTTTACATACAAATATATAGGGAGCATGTTTAAAAATGTTCAAGAACCACTGGGCCAAAAAAGTCTACATTTACATGAAAACTTCCTGACATAGTGCAAATTCAAGTTTGTTAAAATTATGGCCTCCAGGAGGTAGGGTGGGCCACAATAGGGGATCAAAGTTTTACATACAAATATATAGAGACAATCTTTAAAACTCTTTTCAAGAACCATTAGACCAGAGAAGTTTACAATTACACGAAAGTTTCCAGACATAGTGCAGCTTCAAAATTGTAAAAATCATGGCCCCTGGGAGTAAGGTTGGGGCCACAATAGAGATCAAAGTTTTACATGCAAATATATTGGGAAAATATGGGCCAAGGTTACTTAGGTGAGCGATGTGATCCATGAGCCTCTTTTTTAAGCATTGTACCTACTTTTTGTAACAAACTCCTCTCACAGCTTTTAATTTTACAATTTTCAGACTCTACATTATATGCGTTATGAGAACATTGAAGACAGACATGCGACATTTTTAAATTCTACATTTGAGCTGTCATTTTTCCAGTATCTTTTGTACCGCTATCTCTATGATAGACAACATCTTTTAAAGCAACCCGGCCATTTCTGGGTGGGTTTTAAAAAAAAAAAATATTCATATTTCATTGAATGTGGATTGGATGAATAGAAAAAACTTCAATGATGCCAATAGAAAATAATTTATCAAAATAATTTGCTAAATCATCTTATCCAGGAATAAAGAAATTGAAAATTGAAAATTTTAACAAAACATCAAACTGACAAGATTATATTCTTATAACAGTAATAACATTTTCGAAAGCTACCACAAATAAAAAGTCGGTCATTCTTCAGGTTTGACCTATCTAAAATAAAACCAGTCTATAAATATATTTTGGGTTATTACTAGGGCAATTTTTAATACCAGCTTTAGAGGCCTCTTCATACAATCAGTGCAAGTTTTTTACCTTGCTACCGAAGGGTTAACAAATTTTGCACAATGGGTCATAACTGGTATAAGAGGGGAAATCGAAGAAAACAAGTCAAATCTGGTATTTCTTCACTTGAACTCTGACTGTATAAGTCTCATACAACATATCACTTGAAAATGTGTAGAAATGGAAGTGGGGGCAGGTTAATCAGCCGAGGAGGAAATCTACCCCTCTCCCCCTCCAGTTTACAATACTTTCACCTGAAATAGACCCTGCATGGTTAGATTGAGAGAGGAGCTCCCAAACACTGTGGGAAGAACGAGAATCATTTCTATGCAAGAATTTCTACATATAGGTCCCGGAGGCTTCGTCTATACCAGGCAAATTTATTTTATCCCAACCTTTGGGAGATATATGTATAGCATCAAAGTATAGGTTCCTGAGATTTTACAGTGTATACCTTCCACTCTAACCTTTGTTAAAACCACAGAGGCTAAGCCTGTATTGGGCCCGAATTCTGTGACACCATCTCTATTGGCTCAAAACGGACTTACCCAAAACAAGACAGAAATGTCATATCTGGTATACTGAAAAGTCAAAATTTATTCCAGTATTTGTAATGAACGGGAACTTAATTGTTGTTAATTTGTTTAAGGTATATCAAAGATATTTGTAATAAATATGCTTACTTTCTCCCTCGTTTCCCTCCTCCGAAAATACATCTTTTCTTGATTAATTTGAAATAAAAACAAGAAATGTATTAGGTTAGGTGCGTTAGTTACAAGATCGCCTTTAAATGATATTTTTCTCAATACAAATCAATCATATCTAAATGACCGCTCATTTTGATATATTAAACAAAATATTAACAACATATATACATATGCATAAAGTACTTTTCAAATTGTTAGGGCGGGGTTGGGAGGGATTATAGTATGTCCTTCCACTTCGCAATGCCCGAACACACACCTGTCTCACTATTTATAGTGAGCGCCAAATCGGTCGTGCGTAAAATGATTACCAAGAATAGCTCGAGGCTATTTCTTTAAATATAACTTCAAAACAGGTTAAGAAATACATATACTGGTATAAACAACAAACACAGAAAGGTCTATTTTATGCGGGAATGAAAATGTGCTCACCTATATCTGAAAATTCGTTATTCTAAAATCCGTAATGCCCGTCAAGAATTTAGAGAATTTTCGTTATGCTATTTTCATTTTCAGTATCTACATGCTTAATGTTTTAACCAACAATTTGATCGATAGAGGGGTAATGATAAATAAGCTCATCGACCAGGGTTTGAATCTGTTAAAATATCTGTACAGTAGATCAATCATTAATCGTCTCCTTTTTGCTGATATTTCTAACAAACTTTGTCATCATTAATTGACCTTTATTATTTCTCAATGATGGAAGGTTTGCTTTCAAAAGGAAAGAAATGTACATAATGTTTTCAATTCCAATTATCATTTTAAAAATTATGTCATGCCATATCACCGTCAGTTCAAAATAATGTGCCTTTAAGAGTTACACACTCTTTTTTAACAGACTAAGCAAGTTGACTGCACTACGGTGGTTGTAGTAATGAGAATCATAAATATTTACTTTAGTATATATTTTTAAGGAGATTTTTTTCAGATATTCCTATTATTATTGTGCATGTCATATAAAATCATTCATAGATGAGATACATAATTCTCTTTCGCGACACTGGAGAGCAGTTTGCTAATGTTGTTAATTGATGCAGAGCGGATTGCCACATAATTATGCACGAAGACATTTCGTTCGAAAGCAATTTACCCATCTTTTATTTTGAAATCGAATCTGAAACTACAAATCTGCCATTACAAGCAGCTCCCCAGAGATCGGTTTGTTGGAAGCTATTTTTGAATAAAACATTATCCTGTTTCTTTTTTCGCACATGAATTATAGTGTTTGTTAATATTTAATTCATGTTGGGTAGTTTCCTGTTCTTTTCAATGACAAGCTTTTCTCGACTGATAACCCTCCGGAGAATTGGTAAAACCATGACACAATATGTTTATATACAACGAATTTCTGAAAAAAATAAGCCAAGTATGAAGATATGACTTTTCATCATTTTCAAGCGATGAACTGGGTTTTTTGTTTTTGTTTTATAAAAAAAAAAACCTTGAGCTGACGTAACTGAACCATAACGGTGTCACATCACTGACTTTCAATGGAAAATAATTCTCAGTCTCTAAACTTCTTTCTGTAGAGTGGAATGGAAGGGATACACAGACATGTGTTATATATATATATATATATATATATATATATATATATATATATATATATATATATGTAAAACTTATACGGTACCAATTTTGATGCACCAGATGCGCATTTCGACAAATAATGTCTCTTCAGTGATGCTCAACCGAAATGTTTGAAATCCGAAATAACTATGAAGTTTTAGAGCTAAATATAGCCAAAAACAGCGTGCCAAAAAAGTGGAGCCAAATTCGTCCATGGATAAGAGCTATGCATGAGGGAGATAATCCTTAATTTTGAAATGAATTTCTAAATTTTATAACAGCAATTAAATATACATCCGTATTTTCAAGCTAGTAACGAAGTTCTTAGCTACTTATATATATATATATATATATATATATATATATATATATATATAAGACTTTAAAGTGCGATGGTCGCTCCAAAGTGCGAAGGTCACGCCAAAGGCTGATGGTGCCGAGTTCAGTAACGTTTGTGACGTCATTCTTAGCGTCTTTCAAAATAAAACCAAAAAAATGCCACATGGACGAAAGTAACGGCAAGGTTTAACACTGTTGGGGGTAGTAAGAACGGCAAAGTACATTTGTTGTCGAACTCTCTACTTCGCTCACACAATCTTTAATTCATGATCATTTATTACTTTGACGTACACGTATTAAATTCCTTGAGGTATGTTATAATACACGAATTTATATGATTTCGCGTTGGAAAATTTTGTGTTTGATAACACGACAACTAAATGGTAATGAAATAAGTTCTTATTCTTATTTTTTGTGCATGGATTTTGCACTGATATTTTGGTGAAACAACACACGGTACCAAAACACTGTGTCGTTTACAAACCAATGGATTTCGGCGTGTCACATCATCGCACTTTGGCGTATCAGACCATCGCACTTTGGCGCATGAGTGTGAACCATCGCACTTTGGCGTGTGACACCATCGGGGTTTCGCGCAGACCATCGCACTTTGGTATGACCATCGCACTTTGGAGTCCTATAATATATATATATATATATATATATATATATATAATAGCTAAAAATAATACATTATAATATTACTAAATTTTGTGAATTCGAAAAATAGATTATTTAAAAATCGATTCAAAAGATTATACGTCGTGACTTTGCTTTTTTTTCTAAATGATCCTCGTCTTTGGACTAAAATAATCACATAATTCTATTTTCATTTACTTATATATTTTTTCAATATATTTATTGATTGTATGTTGTTTTTATCATTTTAGGTGAAGATATTAGACAGAGCTCTATACCGGAAGATAAAGACTTTGATGAAGGTAATGAAGCAATTTGAAGATATAGTATCAACTCCCTGCATAGAGAAGAGACGCGTAAAACCTGCGGTGTCTTAAATAATGAAGAAAAAGGCTCCATTTTAAATTTTGCTGTTCATCTAATATTTGTTCTCAGCATGTAAAAATATTTTCATGAAATATACTTGCAGGTCAGAATTTGAAATGCGCAACATAGTACGATTCAAAACTGATACTTGAATGATTATCAACTGATATTAATAATTCATATCATCTTTTACTGAAACGTATTTAATAGAAATGTTTAGAAGTGTGTTTGTACTTTGCAAATACATGATTTTGCATTTCAAACAGTTTATTTTCTTTAATGCATTTCGATTGGTTTTATTCTTTACAAACTTTTTGTCTATGCATTGTTATAGACTTTAGGAACAGATTGTAAGCATTGCTGGCAATACAATGAATATCTGCTATTATGAATATCATCATACTATGTTGTTAAATCATATTATTAGACATATCAAAGAACCCGAAGCTAACAGATACCAGTTACTCAATCATTTTTATGGTAGTGAATAATTTAAGATTCCCGGGGTGACCATTCGAATGTTCTATTGCACAAGATCTATCGCTAGCTTCCGTGTCACTCGCCATCACTTCTCGCGATTTCTTTTTTATTATTATTATTACTTTGCTTAATTGGAACTTAATTAGCCCTGTATCGCCCTCGGAGTTATACCAGTCTCCCTATGTTGTATAACTGCATCGTTAGATATGACAGTTATAACAATGTATGCTGTGTAGAGACAACATCTCTCTCGCAACGTTACATCACGACCCACGACATAACTGTCTTCCTCCGATAAACTTCCGATCGCATGGGTAATTAAGCGGCAAGATTTTGTTCCTCTTGGCGGAGCAATTTGCTGCTGTTTTGGCTGCTCCGCCGATTGTATAGGGGGGAGATATGATCGTTATGACTCCTCAATTCACTAAGCTTTAGACTGTTCCTGTTTCTCACGGGGTTTGAGATATTTTAATACAGTAGCAATTTGTTGTACGTCTACATGCAGATCGAATATTTTCTTTCGACGGTGTCAAATCTAAAATAAATGAATGAATTCGCCGACTCTATGCTCCACGCGCATAAATGGAATCCCAATATGACGTACATAAATCTAAATTTCTAAATGTCTAAATTTAGGTTTGAAAGAGCGTATAACAATGAAACTATTTTAAGGAATTATTAAGAGATATTTGATATTTATATTTCTCTTAAACAAAAACGTGAAACACGTATGGCACGATGTTTTAGTGTAACGTGTAGCGGTCACCCAGCCAAGTGCTGATCACGCTCGCCGTTGCTTAACTTGCGTGATCAAGAGAGACACTCTACCACATCACTAGAAAAGCTAGCTCTCTGGCGAGGCCTGCTCAGTAACAGCACCCGCCGTTCCCGACGACAACCACCGTCGTCGTCCCCGGACGAATCCACGTCCGTACCCAGAGCTCCGAAGAGACTCTACCTGAAGCAGGCCTCCCGCCAAACACAAGAGTCACAACGCTGCCACCAATTTTTAACGTGTAGCGGTCACCCAGCCAAGTGCTGATCACGCTCGCTGCGTGATCAAGAGAGACAGTCTACCACATCATTAGAAAAGCTAGCTCTCTAGCGAGGCAGTATAAGTTCCCTCTTATACTGACCGCTAAAGTAGTAACAAATACACAGCTTTACACAGATAAGACCACCGATAATTTTACCTCTGGAAGTCTGAACTGGACACATGACTGTCACTTGATTTGTCTTGTCTTCTGAATATGCATTAGACATGGCCTAGTGACCGTTGTTTGTTAATACCGATTTAAAACCAAATAATTCTCGTTAAAACAGATGAAATAATGTATTAAGGTAGCTCACTACACTAAGGCTTATACTCTTATACTACAGTGAGCCACCTTGATTATACAGTGTTTTTACAAAGGTGGACAAAATTTGTCGGAAGTCGGACCATACAGGTCACTTTGAACAGTTATGCTTATTTGAGAGTTTAATGCAATTTTTGTGCTTTATATAAAGTGTTTCAAATGCAGTGTGTATCTAGTATGATCCTCTTAGATTTACGTCTAGAAAATGTATCCCATTTCCATCCAATCATTGGATCGTGTAGCGAATGACAACGTGGCGAGAATTCCATCGTCATCGATTGATTGATTGATGTTTTCCGCCACACTCAACAATTTTTCAGTTATATGATGACGCCCAATTTTTATTGGTGGAGGAGAGAACCAAGATACAAAATACCTGGGAAGAGACTACCGACCTTCCGCAAGTAAACTGGGAAACTTTCTCACTTACCGGCGCGAGCGGGATTCGAACACGCGCCGAGCAGCGGTGACAGGCCGTGTGATTTCTCACCTCTGCTCGGCGCGTGTTCGAATCCCGCTCATCGTCATCAAAAGCAAGTTTTTAACTTGCCTAGATGATCGAGCGGTTTAGCGCGCTGTTCACACACTCCTATGAGATTTGGTTCCACATTTGGTGAGTTCAACCCCGGGCAGGGGAAGAAGTGGGTATCCAAAAAATATATAGCGAATATATATATATATATGTATATATACATACATGTATATATAAATATTTAAGGACTATGTTATACGATATGATGTAACTTGGTGCAGTTTACGCTTTATAATCCGCGAAGTGATTATATCGTATAACATAGGTCAAAATTAGCTTTATTCCCTTATAATTTAATGTAAAAAGACAAAACTACACTGTACAAGTCTTCATTTCTACAAAAAAAGTAAACTATCACTGAGAAATAGAAAACACTTGCACCGCGCAAGGATTCACTTAGCAACGGACTGAGTAAGCGTCGAGCGAGAAAACCGCCATCTTGGTTCTATGCATTACTTTATTAATCAAATTTGAAAACGCAAGGTGGTGTTTTCAACGAATCCTGATAGAGAAGATATGTGTAGGTTACGTATGTAGGCCTAATGTTTACTGCACGGCACAAGATCGACTTTTGAGACGCTCCAACAGAAAGTACCGGAGAGTTGTTTATTCTTTTTATAAATCTAAACCCAACATCACACAGAATACGTCATGCATCAGAAAATGCTACATGGATTGCGGTTTCTTGATTTTATAAATTATAACTTACCATTACATATGCAGCATTGTCGTCTATTAAATCCGACACAGTAAAATGTAAACAATATTCACAGAATGCGATTCACATGTCATCGATTTTGGCGTGACGTCATCTAGTATATGTACATTTTGTAATACATGTATATGTTTTGATAGGCGGATCAAGCAATCCCTCAAGTGAAAATATGGTTATAAAAAACACCATTATTTTGCAACTGATATCGTTGTCTCAGAATTAGTGTCCGACGAGTTTTTGCCGTTATTGTTTTGTGCACTTACAAGTAAAAAAAAAAATGTACGCCTTGTTTAACATCGAGAAAAAAGTCAAACAAAGGTATTTTATTCTGCACGGTTTGTTCTGTTGATTTTCTATTTCATAGAAGTCCTACAACTTTATGGTACTACAATATGAAATTTAAAAAAAAAAAGTAGTGCCATTTTGGGTTGTCAAGGGGGCGTGTCCCCATACCAAATTTACATTATACAATATAAACTAAAAAATTTCCAGTGTGTTCAGCCAATCAAATTGCGTGTTACAAGTAAAATTATAAATAAATATATATATATATATATATAAAGCACTAAATAATCACAACTAGGTACTGAAAATTTTCGCCCCAGCCCGGGGTCGAGCCAGCGACGTACGGCACCCACCGCCTAGAAAGATTGTCAAACCAGTGCGTAAATCCACTCGACCACAACGACTTCCCTAAAAAAGGAAGTTTTGTTATGCTCCTAAAGCGCTACTTATACACACTGATGCAACCTCACACAGTCGCTGTGTCATTCAGTGTTTAAGATATTTTATAAGGAGAGTGGATCTCTCGATGTAATTGTATAGAATATTTAATATAAAGCACAAACAAACAATTATAACACCCAACCTTACGTTTACCCCTAGGATCTAAACGATACACTGAATGACACAGCGACTGTGTGAGGTTGCATCAGTGTGTATAAGTAGCGCTTTAGGAGCATAACAAAACTTCCTTTTTTAGGGAAGTCGTTGTGGCCGAGTGGACTTACGCACTGGTTTGACAATCTTGCTAGGCGGTGGGTGCCGTACGTCGCTGGTTCGACCCCGGGCTGGGGCAAAAATTTTCAGTACCTAGTTGTGATTATTTAGTGCTTTATATATTAATTAATTGATTATCACATGTATCGTTTAGATCCTAGGGGTAGTTATAATTGTTTGTTTGTGCTTTATATATATATATATATATATATTAGAAACCGCTTTTTCTTCTATGAACTAACAAATTTCAGTACGCGACACAATCCATTCATATTGACTATAAACAGATTATGAACTAGTTCAAAGCACGCGACTGAGAGAGTGTGATGATTTGAAAAAATAGACCGTGTTACAAAGATTTCGCAAAGTCACACCTCGGATTAAGATTGTGAACTTAAGTGGATTAATTATCCTAATCTTGTGGTCTACTAGCTCCAAAATACAGTGCACCGTGTAATGTTGATAAAAGACAGAGTAAGACGAAGTGTGACTTCATGACTATGTTTTGATGTACGTGACAATACGACTGTGACATAGGCGGATCTAAGGAGCTCGTTTTATGCAACAAAATATTTCATGACTTATAGAAGCAATTTAAACAAACGGCGATTTAATAAATATAAAACTTGAACAGCACTTTTGAGCTGTTCATGGTCAATATGAACGGATTTGGAATTGAAGTTATTCCCTGTATATATATATATAATTCAATAAAAAAGCAGGAAAATATACAGTTCCAAAATATATTTAAATCACTAGCGCTTTCTGGATTTTAACACCCATCCTCAGGTGAATACAAATTAATAATGAATACAAAGTTGTTTATCTTAGAGACGTCTATTGTGACGTCATGATATTCTTTGCGAGGAGGGAATAGATACATGACGTCATAATACAAAAGTTCGGGAAAGGTGACTTGGACAAAATAAGCATGAACATTTACATGATAAAAGTTGATGAATACGGGACTTTCGAGATACGGATCCACTCTGACTTTTATCGCGCGTTGAACGTAATTGTAGGACATGTCACTTCCGGATTACAATAACAACAAAGTAAACAAACATGGAATATTTCAATTGCTATCAATTTCCTGCATTTAAATGCTATCTTTGAAAGAAAGGAATCACTACAACCATTTTATAGGAAAATACAATTGATTAAATTATGCGAGTCGGCGCGGGAAATAAATCTAGGGAATATCTTGAAGATATCGGTAAAACTTCACGCCTTGCATCCAATGGTACGCGTCTAAATGCGCCTTTTCCCTTCCATCTAATTTACACCCAGGTACTAAGCACCAATAATGACTTGGATCGTCATCGTGGGACTGCGCATAGCTCTTTACGGACCGTCTGTTAGCAAAACACCATATGTATCGATATCAACTTTGCCCTACAATTGGTTATTATCACGTGACCGTGGTGTATAAACGTCAAATATAATCGGTCGTTCCGGCATATCCCGAAAGTTCCGTATTAAGAATATATATATATATATATATATATATATATATATATATATATATATATATATATATATATATATATATATATAACAAAGCTTCCTTTCTGGGAAGTCGTTGTGGCCGAGTGGACTTACGCACTGGTTTGACAATCTTGCTAGGCGGTGGGTGCCGTACGTCGCTGGTTCGACCCCGGGCTGGGGCGAAAATTTTCAGTACCTAGTTGTGATTATTTAGTGCTTTATATATTAATTAATTGATTTTCACATGTATCGTTTAGATCCTAGGGGTAAACGTAAGGTTGGGTGTTATAATTGTTTGTTTGTGCTTTATATATATATATATGAAGAATGTTCTAATTTTAGTTATATCTGTTTCCAAATTCATAAACTGTATTGTGACTAAACTGGTTCCCTGTTGATCTCGCGTCTCTACGGGTACAACAGGTAAACGCCAATTTTTGACGGCCAGTATTCGGGCTGTATCGTTATTTCACGCGTATAACGAGAGTTCCTTTCAAAACAACAACGACGCTAACTTTGACGTCACAGTCGACTACACTACGTTACGAATACAGTGAAGTAGGCCTATGCAGCGCGAAACTTCGTAACGTAGCACAGTAGACTTTGACGTCATAACTAGACTACAACGACTCCAATCGTAACTACTCGGCTATTTCCGTAACCGCAAATGAACCTCGTATGTGGATCGACGCCATCAGAGTTGGTTGTTACGTATGCATAAACGTAACTTTGACGTCACAGTCGTACGTTACACTATGAAACGTGAACTTTCAAATGCATCTAAGATATTATACACATCTAAGGTATTGTACCACTATCAATTTCCACTTACATGTTATGTATTAGAGCGAATAAGACGTTAATGATACCAAAACTGAATCTGTGGTGAAAATATAAATAACATATTATTCAGGGATTCGGTTCTGGCCTTTTAACTCTCATCCACGGGCGCGCTTCCGGCGAAGAAATGTATCGATTTGATGCAATTCTTGCGCCGATCCACGTCCGAGTCTTCTTACCGGTTACGGAAAAAGACGAGCGCGTGATCCGATTGCAACGACTCTACCATTTGGAATCTCTCTAGTGAGACATAAAAATCAAGTGACCAATGAAATCGGCTTATTTGGGCTAACCAAAGTACCGCTTACCCGTTGTTTGTGTGTAGCACCAATCAGCGGGGAACCAGTTTATATTGTGACTAGTTCATGTATGGAGAGTCTATATAATACCGTATAGCGGTTTTTTTCGGCCGGTCTGAAATTTGGCGATTTGTTGACTTGACTCAATAATTTTAGTGGAATAAATTTTGGCGGACTAGGAAGAGTTATCTCTCTTGCAAATACCGAAGTCACAGTTGGGTGCATATTTGGCGATTGAAATTTTGGCGGAAAGATATCTAACCGCTAAAATAAGCCAAATTTACCACCCCGCGGAAAAGCTATACGGTATGTACAGGTATATGTATTACATATACATTACGATTTTCAATCTCTTTTTTCCCACTTTTTTTCTTTTGGGTAATTACAAATGTACATAATGTATGGATATTCTTGAACCCCAACTTTTGGTACGAGGTGGAATAAATATGTTTATCTTTTTATGAATTACACTTTCATGAATGAAAGGTGCATGGATAAATAGAAATGATATATCTATGACTATATATTTATCTTACAAATCGCATTTTCCTCTTTGAACCAATCAATTTCAGCACGCGACACTATCCGTTCATATCCACTGTCATAATTTGTACATAGTCGTTTATTTTATCCTTAATTGTGCGCCATAACCTGTATGAAAAAGTAACTATATTTACGCAAGAGTGGGTCACGTGTTTTGTTAAACCAGTTCTATAGGGTGCGTCAGTTCAGCACGAGTCATCGATAAGGTGTGTCCTTCAAACAGAGAGCGCTTAAGTCATGTCTGTGTGGACCTGTGTGGTCATATAAATGACCTGTGTGGTCATAGAACTGTCCTGTGTTGTGGTACCTATCTGTGTGTTGGTGGTGCCGTTTATTCTGTGTGAAAACCTGTGTGGTCATAGAACTGTCCTGTGTGGTGGTGCTATTCTGGGTGTTGATGATGCTGGGTTTTTTCCTGTGTGAAATCCTGTGTGGAATGACAGTGACCTCTGATGTGTACTCATTGAGGCGTCTACGAAAGCAAAGAAAGAGCTTAGTCTTGAAATATCTATGAGAGAGTCTGAGAGTCAGTTGGCCATACTAAGCAGACAAATTCAGTTAGAAAAAGCTAAATCAGAAGTCTATGCACTAGAACTTGGTACTAGACAGTAATTTCATACTTTATCAGCTAGGAGTATTCAAGCGCAAAGTCGTGCTATGTTGCCATATCTACCCAGTTTGATGATAAGAAAGATTGCATTGATGCTTACCTTCAGAGGTTTGAAAGATTTGCTAACAATGCTAATTGGTATAGAGATACTTGGTCAATTAACTTGAATGCTTTGTTAACTGGTACTTCTCTTGATGTTTATTCTAGGTTATCTTCTGCAGATGCATCAGACTATGATAAGCTTAAATTGTCTCTGTTGCAGAGGTTTAGGTTGTCTGAAGAGGCATTTCATGATAAGTTTAGAGGGAGTAATCCCGAGAAAGGTGAAAATCCTCCTCAATATTCTGCTTGTCTTCAAAACTATTTGCATAGATGGATGGAACTTTCAGAGTCTCTTCAAAAATTTGAAGGTTTGGAAGATCTTATTTTACGTGAACAATTTATTTCGAGCTGTAGTAGGTCATTAGCTACATTTTTGCGTGAACGTCACCCCAAGAATGTTAAGGAAATGACATGACTGGCAGAACAATTCATTGAAGCTCATGGTAGTGGGTCATTTACACACAAGAAAATTAGTCAAAAATATGAAATCAGAGTTGAAGATCCGAATTTATCAGGTAATCAAAAGGGTAAATGCTCTGGTTCAGGTAAGAGTGAAAGGAAATGTTATGAGTGTGAACTTGTTGGGTACATAACCAAATGTTGCTTTGACAGACTCAATAAATCGAGTAGGGAAATTAAGGACGCTGCTTTGGTCGAAAGTAAGAAAAAGAATGATCATTCAAATGAAGGGAGTAAAAACTCGAATAGAGATAGTGAAAGGGACAGGACATACAATAGGCAAGGTTGAACCACGGTAATCATGTAGGTTCTTTGTGCATCCTTTCGGATAAAATGGGTGATTGTTGCATACGAGATAATTATGCGAGATGATTACGCTGTGGTCACATTTTACCTGTCATTGGGGGTGCATGTCGTGTAAGTCATAATATGCCGGTTTCTAGTGGATATGCTGGTTTAAACGCTGTCCGAGTGTTGCGAGATAGTGGATGCAGCGGAGTAGTTGTAAAAAGTAACTTAATTTCACCAGATCAGTTCACTGGTTAAGTCTATGAAATGTATTCTTATTGACGGCACTGTTAGAACGGTTCCAGAAGCATGCATTTCTGTGAACACACCTTATTTATCAGGTAAAGTCGAGACACTGTGCATGAAAACTCCTGTATACGATTTGATCGTTGGAAATGTAGATGGTGCACGAGACGCTGAAAATCCTGATCCAGATTGGAAATCTAATCTGGTATGTGATGTAGATTACAGATTCAGTTCAGATATAGTTCGCGGATAGCACATGGTCAGGCGAAGAAGGAACAGGGAAGCTTCAAAGCACTGAAGGTAGTAGAAATTTCAGGAAAACCTATTTCTGTTGATAAAATGCTATCAGCCCAAGAGAATGACTTACCCTGAATAAATATCGCGATTTAGCCGAATCAGGTAAACGCAAATTTACAGGGCAGCAAAATGTGTCTTGGTTTATCCTAGAGCACGGTTTACTATTTCGGTATTTCCAATCTCATAAGGTGAGTAACAACACAATTTTCAAGCAATTGATTGTTTCTCTACATCATAGGATTTATGAGATTGATCACTGTTCGTTACCTTGACCTTTCATCATAGGAATACTGTTATGACATTGGCACATGATGGTGTACTGGCTGGACACTTAGGAGTGCGCAAAACTACAGATCGTGTCCCATCTAACTTTTACTGGCCTGGAGTTCAGGGAGACATCAACAGATTTTGTCGATCATGTGACATATGTCAGAGAAGCCTGGCAAAAGGTAAAGTAAATGCCTTTCATCGCCATTCCGTTTGATAGGGTTGCTGTTGACCTTGTTAGACCAATTTTCCCTGCAACAGAACGTGGAAACAGATATACCCTTACACTTGTATATTACAGTATCAGATATCCAGAAGCTTTACCACTCGAAAGCATAAATACGGAGCGTGTGGCGAAAGCTTTGTTTGAGATATTTAACAGAGTTGGGATACCAAAAGAAGTTCTCTCAGATATGGGAACTCAATTCACCTCATATCTGATGAAAGAGGTAGGTAGATTACTTTCGCTCAAACAAATTACAACTACCCCTTACCATCCTGCATGTAATGATTTAGTGGAAAACTTTAACGGTACGCTCAACCAGATGTTAAAGCGCATGATTTCTGAGAGACCAAAGGACTGGGATTGATACGTTGCTCCACTGCTATTTCCTTATAGAGAGGCCCCACAAGAGAGTATGGGATTTTCCCTCTGAACTGTTATATGGTAGATCCGTGCGTGGTCCGATGTCTTATCTTCGAGAAATGTGGACAAATGAAGTGAGAGATCCAGAAATCAAAAGCACATACCAGTACGTCTTGGATTTAAAGGATCGTATTACAGATACATGCGAGTTGGCAAAGAGGACCCTTTAGAATTCCAGTACACGCTACAAGAAGTATTATGATCGCAAGACCAAGGTCATTGAAACTTCAGGATAAGGTTCGTATACTCCTTCCAACCGATAAAAACGAACTCCTCATGCAATGGAAAGGCCCTTACGCCATTGTCGGTAAAGTTGGAGGATCTTACTATTGAGTTGACATCAAAGGAAAATCAAGACTTTCCTCATCAATCTTCTGAAGAAGTACATAGAGAGAGAACCAACTCAGATATGTAGCACTGTAGTAGGGTCATGTTCGGTGATTGAATCAGAGGAGCAAAACTTGACAAACAATGAGTGCGAGTTTACATTGGAGTGGCCTTCCTTGAATGCGTCTGAAACCGATAAAGATGTCCACATCAGTAAGTATTTGTCAGACTAACAGCAGGCAGAAGTTAGACAGCTTCTACTTGAATTCAGAGATGTTTTGACAGACATCCCAAGTCGTACACATCTGGCACATCATGAGATTCGTCTTACAACAACAGAACCAATCCGCAATAATCCATATCAGATTCCATTTGCTCTCCGAGATGCAGTTCGAGATGAAATCAGGAAAACGATAGAGATGAATATAACAGAACCATCAGAATCTCCATATGCTAGTTCTATTGTCGTTGTGAACAAATCTGATGGATCGAAAAGGATATGTATTGACTTCAGGAAACTCAATAAGGTAACTATATTTGATGCAGAACCTATGACCGACTCAGAAGAGATTTTCGCCAAGATAGGTCAAAGCAAGTTTTTCTCTAAAGTAGACCCGTGTAAAGGATATTGACAAATCCCAATGAGAGATGAGGACAAAGACCTGCCATCATATCTAACGCCTGATGGTTTGTTTAAATTCAAGGTAATGTCTTTCGGTTTATCAAATGCGGCCGCAACATTCAATTGAATGATGCGAGCCTTGTTAAAAGATCTTAAAGACATTGACAGTTTCATCGATGATATTTTGATTTATTCTGAAACTTGGGAACAGCACACTTTGTCACTTAGAGGTTTGTTAGATAGACTTAGATCTGGGAAGTTGTCAGCAAAACCATCAAAATGCTATGTTGGGTTTAGTTCAATAAAATTTCTAGGTCATACAGTTGGTGATGGTGTGTTGAAACCTAACAATGCAATATTGTAACGTGATTTTCTCAATATCAGCAACAAGTAAATGGTACATGTTATATATGAATGAAACGAGAAAATTATCACCTTTCTACCTGCAAAATATGGTCGGCTTTTGACCCAATGATAGGTTGTATTGGCAAACTAGATCGCTATAACGACCATAGAATTTGCGAAATGCTGATTTTGAAACGAGAATGTTGGAACCCCTGCACTATCAACTTGTTTGTCAGTAGCCTGCTTCGATTTAAAAACTGACCATACGCAGAACAAGCTCTTGCGTTTCGGACCAGTTGAGAGATGTAAACACCATATGCAGGTGATAATGGAATATTGCTACATCAATATGGGAAGTTGACGACGGAGATATTTTTTCTTGGGATATTCAGTTTTAGGGACCATCCCCTGAATTCCTTAAAAGGAAACTAAAGACAAAATTTCAAGATGGCATATTGTTCAGCGTCACATTCTGACCAATTCATAGCATATAACGCTTTGCAAGAGATTTTTCGCTTAAGAGGTAGAAGGCATGAAAGTTTCGTGCATTATTCCCCTTATAATCTCTTATCATGCAATCAATGTTTATTTCGCTGACATCAGCAATTGCAAAACGTCGAAACAAACAACTTTGCTTCAATAATGCTTAACAAATTCTTTTTAGTTTTTGTTGATATTTAGAAAATACGTTTGTCCCCTGTCGGCCCTTGATTTGACAGAGTGGTCTCTAAAACTTAATATGGTCGAATAGGTCTTATTATTTACAACTTTTGTTCTATAGCATTTATCAAAATGTTTTTAGTTTCCAAGATATATAGGATATTCAGTTTTAGGGGCCATCCCCTGAATTCCTTAAAAGGAAACTAAAGGTTAGAATAGATAGTTGGACAAACACGGACCCCTGGACACACCAGAGGTGGGATTAGGTGCCTAGGAGGAGTAAGCATCCTCTGTCGACCGGTCACACCCGCCGTGAGTCCTATATTTTGATCAGAGTATCTATCATCCCTGGAAGTTTGATGACAATCAGCCAACGCATATCCGAGAAATCGTGTGAACAAAATCTGTAAGAAAAAAATAACAACTAGACACGATCTCACTGTGAGCAACGAGTAGGTCAGATTTCTGATAAGAAAGGATAAAATCTCGACTGGGATAATTCACGTCATTAGTTACAGATCATCAGAACAAACGGCTTTACTTCAATAATGCTTAACAAATTCTTTTTATTTTTTTTTATATTAAGAAAATATTTTTGACCCCTATTGGCCCTTTATATGAGGGGCTCACCCCAAAACTTGATATTATCGAATACATAGATAGCTTTGATAGTAACTACAACTTGTTCCTTAATGTTTAACAAAACGTTTTCAATTTTCTAAATATAAACGATATTCAGTTTTAGCGGCCATTCCCTGAATTTCTTAAGGGGATATGTAAGTCAATATTTGAAGATTGGATATTATATAGAGTCACATTCTGATCAATTTATATTGCATACTGCTTTTCAAAAGTCGCATTCCGACCATTTATAATATATAGTGCTTTACAAAATATTTTTCGTTTAAGAGATAGAAGGCGTCAAAGTTTCGTACATTATTCCCATTAAAAATCCCTTAATACGAAATTAATGTTCATTTCGTTGCCATCAGCAATTGCAAACTGTCATAACGAACAACTCTGCTTCAATAATGGTTAACATTTTTTTTTAAATATTTGGAAAATACTTTTGACCCCTCTCGGCCCTTTATTTGAGGGGTTGGCCCCAAAAACTTGATATGATGGAATAGGTCTCCTCATTATCTACAACGTTTGTTCTACATGTTTTTTTCAAATTATTTTTCTTTAAGATGTTGACGAAAACATTTACAAAATTGCACGTAAAAATTGTGACGTTTTTCCGAGACACACCGAGCTTCCGCACTTTTTGCGTTTAAAAAATTGAATGCGATCATGCACAGCTATGAATTCTCCTCTATAATACCTGAACATTTGAAGTCCAAGAACACTCCTGGACTAACTGACCCCTATAACTATAACGTCAATATCTTACGTAATAATTGATGTAGAGAAAATGCCAAAAAACGTATCGAGTTAAAGTGAATATCTATCATCCCTGAAAATTTGTCGAAAATCTGTGGAATCATTAGAATTCGTGGTGGCTCAATTTTCATGGAATTCGTGGGTACCCCTCACCCACAAATTTACATCACCAACGAATAAAGACGTTCCAGAGTTATCTTTCTTACAAATATATAAATCCCCGTCATTACGTCCCCACGAACCCGTAAAAATTCAGCAATCCACGAAAATTGCCCCCCCCCCCCCCCCCCCCCCCCCCCCCCCCCACGAATTTAAATGATTCTACAGTATTCGAGAAATCGCGTGCACAAAATTTGTGAGAAAAAATAATAATAAAGGAAAAAAACTTAAGAATAACAATAGGGTTTTCCGTTGGAAACCGAAGACGACAACTAGACACTTATTTCCAAGACAATATCAAGGTTTTCCGTCAACGATATCTCCTGACAGGAAACGGACTTTTCAAAAATGGCTTTTTCAATGATGTTCATATATATATATATAAAAATATATATATATATATATATAGTTATTTTTTGATATTTCAAAAGAGACCTATAAAACTAGTATAGGTTTCAATTTAAAAGAAAAAGTTCGAAATTTGCGATTTCTTTTATCACTTCCGGTGACGACAAAAAAAAAAAACATTAGACAATTGAGAGATATACTATCCCTGAAAGTTTTATTCGATTTTCTATAGTCGTTATTGAGATTATTCCCGAACAAATGTTAATTTTGAAAAATCAAACTTAGAGGGATTGTTTTAGCAACACTGCAACTGATGTCTCATCTCCTGTTGCCCAAATATTCTATAATTTGACCTTTACATAAGAGGTCTAGGTCATAGGTTATCACAAATGGCACACGACAGACTGTCTTATCACGGTATACCTACATATCAAATTTCAAAAACCTATGTCAAAAGGCAAAAAAAGTCATGGTCCCGACAAAAAAATACCTCCCAAATATTCTATAATTTGACCTGTACATAAATGTCAAGGTAAAACGTCATCAAAAACACCCACATACCACATATTAAAAGCCCCAGACAAACTTTGTATGAGAAGCGGAAGAGGAAGAATTCACACAAATTGGTACCGTTTTACACTAAACCAATTTGTCCAAGGGGAGACATAATTAGCACTAAAACTATAAAGGCTGAGAAAGAAAAAAAAGTCAACATATTGAAATTATCAGGTATTTCACAGAGCAATAAAATATCTGTTCTCAACGAGAGACAAGTGTTCAATCTTGACTCTCGTTGAGAACATACATATGATATATATATATATATATATATATATATATATATATATATATATATAATTCAATAAAAAAAGCAGGAAAATATACAGTTCCAAAATATATTTAAATCACTAGCGCTTTCTGGATTTTAACATCCATCCTCAGGTGAATACAAATTTTAAATAATGAATACAAAGTTGTTTATCTTAGATTGTTTATATATATTCATAAAGACGCGGGTTGCGTCGAAAATTTGAGTTTTAAATAACCAACAGTGTCGTGGCCTTTTCAGTGCTTATATATATATATATATATATATATATATATATATATATATATACATACATATATATTTCCTTTATTTTTTTTTTCAGAATCGAAAGACTTGACTTTCCAGGCTCTTTTCCATCACTACTTATCTGCTCTAGAAAGAAGACATCGCCAGATTGATTACAGATCTTGCTCGGATATGCTTCATTCAATTCCCAAACAATTGTTTTTGTTTGAATCGGAGGGGCGACTTACAGACGTTGGTAACTGCTTTCGATGTCACTTGCTCACACCATTCCTTGAAATACATTCCCAGAATTCCATTTCTCAACCAGTATTAGACGTAGACGAGGATTCGTCCCACTCGTCATCAAACTGGGCGGAGCGACAGTTGCTATTTGATACAACTTTACAGGATACATGTATGTCTGATTTTCACAGGACATTCCGTTGCCCGGAGTGCGGAAAGGCTTTCAAACGATCGTCAACTCTCAACACACACATGCTGATTCATAGTGATACAAGACCATATCCATGTCAATACTGTGGGAAAAGATTTCACCAAAAGTCTGATATGAAAAAGCATACGTTTATTCATACAGGTAGCCATCTATAAACAAATGATTTTAATTGAAATAATGTGTATTGAGGTCGATAGTTTGCTTACTAAAGATTCTTCGGGAAAAATATAAAAAAAATTATTGGTTCCAACATAGTGAAAGGGCATTTTTATCAAAGAAGACGTTTTGCAAATGATATTCATCAAATGTTCAAAAAGTAAGGTCACTTCTGTGAGGCTGAAATTCATTCGACTCTATCTTTTTTAAATCAATTGTATTGTAATTTAGAAAAGAGTTACTATTTGAAGACCGCAGATTTATTTTTCCCTCAGAAAGTACATATATTTACAATCTTACCAATTTGATTTTTCCCATTTTGCTTATTATTGAATGAAAATTAGTAAAAGCAAATATTTTCTCTCTTTTTTGTTTGTTTGCATATTTGCAGTTGAGGTACATGCGATGCCAATAGAAGTTAGGTATGTAATGTAATATAGCTATTCTTTTCTATTTACAGGTGAGAAACCTCACAAGTGTAACGTATGTGGAAAAGCCTTCAGCCAGTCCTCTAACCTTATCACACACAGTCGTAAACATACCGGATTCAAGCCATTTAAGTGCGACAAGTGCAGTCGAAATTTTCAGCGAAAGGTTGACCTTCGTCGCCACCTAGAAACCAACCATAAGACTGACTGAACTTTCACACTGTAAGGATCTAGAGAGCGTCCGTAACTTTGCTTAGAATGATAAGCTATAACACGGATTGCTACGAATTGTGCAAACTACGATTAGGTAATTCCTACGCCATCAAGACACTCCGCGATAAACTAGCTCCCATCAATTAATTGGGATAAGACAGAAAATAGTTTTCCGTGTTTTTGATTAATGATTGGTAATAATCAGTACATGTGAAAAAAAAATCAATTTAGCCTTTAGATTTAGTCTGACATTTATATATCATCAATAATTTTATTTGTTACTGTTTTAGAGAGCAAGAGAACACGTAGTTCTGTATACTCAACTGTATGGTTATAGTAAATATTATGATATTAACATCACTATGTGTACTTTCAATCGAAATAATTCGATTTAAATTCGTTTTATGGATGTGTCTGTCAAATCACTATTTTACAACGCAGCACTTGATACATGTACATTTGTTTAGGGGTTTCATCAGGGTTTTTGCGTCAAACTTTCCAACAACCGTAACAAAAAATTCTTCATAAAAGAACGCTAAAGACTGAATCAAGTAATTCAAATAAAAATTTCAATAAAATATATCAAAAGTTTTGGTATACATGTACACTATAAATGTCAAAAGATAGAAAATATTCTACCTTTCGACAATATCGAGCAAAGAGATACATGTATACCATATTCAAATTGGAATTTTTGATCACTAGCATGTTTGACAATAATAGAGTTTATACAAAATGCATGTCATTGTTTTAACCGTTATCTAACCTGTTTAAAAGAAGCAAATAAACAAGCATTCACAGCAATGACCTCATATTGATTACACTGTTTTGTTTTTTTATTGGAAATATTTCTATTATGTATTTGTATTTTGACAAAACGTATGGAATAGGATCTGAAAGATGAAAATGGTCTATATCATTTCCGCGATTACTAAAAATTGACCTTAGGTATTGTGGATATTATGCAAATATCAATATAATTGATGGCAATTTGTTAACGTAAAACAAACACAAAATCCTGATTTATTCAGATTATTAATATCGGGGTTATTCCCAAGCGTCTATTCTTTATTTCTTAAGTACGACTCCTCACGAAATTTCTTGGACTGGAACACTGCAATTTTAATTTCAAGTTCCTTAATGGTAGAAAACCAGTCGAAAATCCGAGAAAATAATCAATTAACAAGTTACTAACAATGCTATTTGTGATTTGAATTGTCTTTAAATCAGTTCATTTGAGTATGTTTACCTCAAGGGCATCATATCCCCAAATCCCTTCCAGATCTTGTATGCAAATGTTTTGTCAATATATATCTAATTTTTCGGCTAACCATATCCCGAATTATTCAGTTGTAACAGCATTTTGACACCCAGCGAGACACCAAGCCCTAGTGGGATCTGAATAATTAAGTATGGCAAATATCCATAAAAGCCGCTATATATTCATTTTGCTCCGAAGCGTCCTTGGAGACACTATCTATCTGATTTCTAAATTAAATCTCTTTCGTTATGCCCAGCGATTTGTGGTTTCCCTTTACTAGAATTATATTTTGCAACAGTTTTATTGTCTATAGAAGGCTAAATGTCAATCGTGAAATAGATATTTTTCGACGTGCCTATATTTGTTGAAAGAAATGTTACGTTTTTGGTGTTTCATAGGATTTCTTTATCATAAATTAATGTTTAATGAATGGTTCAAAAGCCACTCTGTGGTGTGTAATCGAGCAGTCATTTGAAGGGGAAAGAAAAAAGTACAAATTAATGTCAAGATCTTTTCTTTTCTTTTTCTATCAACATTATACCTTCAAAATAGCTATGCTTTACTGTGACACTTTAAACATTCAATGTATCAGTGCTTTACTATTTAAATTTAATTCACTTTACATCAAGTTCGCCGATTTAATATTTCGAATTGACTATTACGAAATCACTTTAACTTTCTTCTGAATGATGAAACATTATAAAATTCATACTGTAACGTTCAGTGTATATGAAACAAATGCTTGCTGAATGACACCAATAATAGTGTTGAGTAATAGTCATATGCGCATGAATGCACGTGTATTGTATTTCTCTTAACTTCACGGTACTAAAATTACCACAAAGGATAAAGTGAAATACATTATAGCTATATTTGATTCGGACCCTTTTCCCGTTGTCAACAAAAACAATTATATTGTACAGAAGTTAAAATCTTATACTTAGGCGCCAGAGACGATGTTTTCTAAATTGTTTTGATATTTTGTTTTATGTCATGAGTAATGCCAAAACATCTGTTGGATTTTAAACCATAATGATAAATAGTTTACGTCATAGTTTGTAATCTTTCACTCCTCCATGAATAATGATAACAAATTGGGAGAGTCTAGACATAAACGACAACATTCAGTTTAGGAATATGAATAGACCTATAATCTCAATCGTTTATGGTAGGTTTTTACAAACAAAAATTGATATTTTAAAAAGTGTTAATTCTTGATTGATTGATTGCGTATTATGATCAAGGACTCCAAAATTTTGGCCTTTGCTCGCCGCTTACTGCCTTTGATCAGAGAGGGATCTTTATCATGCAACACCTGCTGTAACACGGTACCTCGGTTTTTGCGGTCTCCTCCGAAGGACAGTCTCAATTGGTCGCATCTAACGACAAGCAAGGGGTACTGAGGACCTATTCTAACCCACGGGACGTCTCAATTATTTTGTAGAATATATATCAAACATCATTATGAGATCTACCTCAACTGGCATGGACAATATGATTATAAACAAGGGACGTTATTGGCAAAAATTAGCCGCGCTTCAAAAGCCGATTCAAAAGTGATTCTACTGTTTATTATTATTATTATTATTATTATTATTTTCCCCTCGATTTCTGAGAGGTGGCTGGATGGATTTTCTTGAAATTTTCAGGGATGATAGAGAATGAAAATACCTCGAACAGCCTTTTTCATTTCTTCAAAATTGACTTCCGGTCGTTAGATATGTCCAATTTCCGTTTTTGTAGAAGAGATTTTGTCCATCGTTTTTCTCAGAAACGGTAAAAGATAGAGTCACCAAATTTTCAGAGTTAATAGATCTCACTTTGTAGGCGTGCAGTTGGGGGTTCAGAATGTCGGCCGTGACGGTCACCGTAAGTGATAAGAAGAATCGAAAAATTAGAGTTGTAGTTGTTGAATCCAAACCTATACCACTTTATCAGGTATCTTTTGGAGTATTGAAAACCGTTGACCCCACCGGAAGTGGAAACGTCCACTTCCGGTAATTAAGGAAAAACTTTTCAAATTCTCCTTTTTGAATGCCTTAAATCTCGTTTACTAAACAAGTGTTAGACTTGTATTTAACATATATTGTAGACACTATAAATGTCTAGAGTAACGTCAAATATTTTTCGAAAATTCACTTCCGGTCGTGAGATAGGGGGTGGACAAATTCAAAGTTTGATTTTTCAGTTTCTCAATAACGAAAATATATAGACGCTTGAAACTTGTAGGGTTGATCAACTAGCATTAGGCCATTGTACACATTCTTTCAATTTTAGTTGTTAGTTGATCAACTCTACAAGTTTCAAGCGTCTATCTACATTCATTATTGAGAAACTGAAAAAACAAGGTTTGAATATTTCCACCTCATATCTCACGACCGGAAGTGAATTTTACAAAAACATTTGAGGCTACTCTAGACATTTATAGTTTCTATAACATATGTAAAATTCAAATCATTAACTTGTTTCATGACCGAGATTTATGACACTGAAAATTGAGACAATGAATATTCTTTCTTCGATATAACCGGAAGTTGTTGATTCAACTTCCGGTGGGATCAACATTTTTTTTAGAATTAGAAAGAGACCTAGTATACCGATATAAATTTCAATTTCAAACGCTTACAAACGGAGATTGATCATCCCTGAATATTTGATGAACCTATATTTTACCTTTTCCAAGAAAAATGCTGGACAAAATTCCTTTGAGAAACAGAAAATCGGCCATATTTTCCGACCGGAAGTGAATTTTGTAAAAACAAAAATAATTATAGCAAGGCAATTTCGTAAGACATTATTCCTGAAAATTTCAAAAAAAAATATCCAGCCATCTCTGAGAAATCACTCGAAGAAATCGGAAAATCGACATTTATTTAAATACTTCCGGTATAGACCGGAAGTGACGGACACAAAAATTGAATGTATGTGTACAATGGACTAATGTTAGTTGATCAACTCTACAAGTTTCAAGCGTCTATCTATATTCATTATTGAGAAACTGAAAAAACAAGGTTTGAATATTTCCACCCCATATCTCACGGCCGGAAGTGAATTTTACAAAAACATTTAAATATACTTTAGACATTTATAGTGTCTATAACATATGTAAAATTCAAATCATTAACTTGTTTTATGACCGAGATTTATGGCACTGAAAAATGAGAGAATGAATAGTTTTCTTTGATATGACCGGAAGTTGGAGATTCAACTTCAGGTGGGGTCAATAGTTTTTGAGAATTAGAACGAGAACTAATAAACTGATATAGGTTTCAATTTGAAAGAAAAAAGTTTGATTTTTATGATTCATTTAATCACTTCCGGTGACGACCGGAAGTGACGGCCGACATTCTTAACCCCTTACTGCACGCATACATACTGAGATCTATTAACTCTGAAAATTTGGTGACTCTATCTTTTACCGTTTCTGAGAAAAACGCTGGACAACGAAAACAGCTAATAAGCCGTATTTGCCGACCGGAAGTGAATTTTTCAAAAATATTTGAGGTTACTTTAGACATTTATAGTGGTTATAACATATGTAAAACTCAACTCATTAACTAGTTTTGTGACCGAGATTTATGGCACTGAAAAATGAGAGAATGAATAGTCTTTCTTTGATATAACCGGAAGTTGGAGATTCAACTTCCGGTGGGGTCAACATTTTTGGAGAATTAGAACGAGATATAGTAAACCGAAATAGGTCTCAATTTGAAAGAAAAAAGTTTGAAATTGATGATTCATTTAATGACTTCCGGTGACGACCGGAAGTGACGGCCAAAATTCTTAACCCCCTACTGCACGCCTACAAAGTGAGAACTATTAACTCTGAAAATTTGGTGCCTCTATCTTTTACCGTTTCTCAGAAAATGCTGGACAAAACATCTTGTACAAAGACGGAAATTGGACATATCTTGTTACCGGAAGTGAATTTTGGAAAAATGAAAAAAAAAAGGCCTTGAGGTACCATCGTTCTCTATAGTCTGTGAAAGTTTCAGGAAAATCCATCTAACGGTGTCGGAGACGAAAGGGAAAAAAAAAATAATAACTAGAAATGATCTCGTTGCGAGCAACGAATAGGTCTTCCGTCCAATTTCTAACGAGATAGGATATTGACTGGGAGAATTCAATTAGTTAAGAACGACTATACATGAAAGAAATAAACATGTATATGTAAGACATGATTTATCAATTATAAAAAAATTCAGTTTTGTTATATTCACTTTCTAGTATTTCAGGAGTTCATAAAACGACTAAAAATTCCAAATGGAAAACGTAGGAACCCACACTAAAAATTTCCATGAAAAATACTGAGTTTTCGAACAACTTCCGGTTTTTAACCACCGACTTCCGGTGGAATGGTATGACTTATTACACTCTAACAAATAATGTTATGAGCATTAGAATTTAAAAAAATGAAAAATTACATATTTTTAAGATACTTCCGGTGGATGACAGAAGAGACGGCAACAAAATTGAAACACGTATGTCACATTTACAAGTCACCACCTAACATTCCTGAAAGTTTCAAGACCCAATCTTTGATTATTTATGAGAAAACACTTGGAGAAAAAAACCCAGAAATCGTAGATATTTATCGAACCGAAGTGAATTTTGAAAAAAACAATTCACTATACTCTAAAGATGGTAATGTCATTTACATCTGTATCATATGAAACACTTGATTTATAAGCGAGAGATATGATAGCAAAGAAAGAACAATTTTTGAAAGTTTTTCTTTAAAAACCGGAAGTTATTGTTTAAACTTCCGTTAAGTGTTACATTTTCTGAAACTCCAAAAGACACTTAATTATTCCATCCACATTTTGTTTCAAAAGCATAAAATTGATATTTGACGTTTCTTTTGTTCACTTCCGGTGACGGCCGGAATTGACGGATGACAATGATGAACCTTATTACAAAGCTACAGGTCACTATGTATATCTTCCCTGAAAGTTTCAAGACTCAATCGTTAACAGTTTATGAGAAAACGCCCGGACAAAATGTCATTTGAAAAACAGAAATTCGGCCGTAACTTGCAACCGGAAGTGAATTTTGAAATAGTATTAACGGGTTCTTTTGATATGGATAATGTCAATAATATCTGTAAATATCGTATTAAAAGGTTGATAAATAAGCGAGATATACGAGGACAAATAAAGACCATTTTCCCGAAGTTTTTCTGTAAAACCGGAAGTTGCTGGTTAAACTTCCGGTAAGTCTTACATTTTCTAAAATGCCGAAAGAGACCTAATTCATCTACGCAAGTTTTGTTTCAAAAGCATCATTTTGAAATTTGACTGTTTTTTTTTTATTCACTTCCGGTGACGACCGAAAGTGACGGATGGCAATGATAAACCTTATTACAGAGCTACAAGTCACTATTTAACATCCCTGAAAGTTTGAAGACTCAATCTTTAACCGTTTATGAGAAAACGCCTGGACAATATGTCATTTGAAAAAAGGAAATTCGGCCGTAACTTGCGACCGGAAGTGAATTTTGAAATAGTATTAACGGGTTCTCTTGAGACGCATAATGTCAATAATATCTGTAAATATCGTATAAAAAAGTTGATAAATAAGCGAGATATACGAGGACAAAGAAAGACCATTTTTTCGAAGTTATTCTCTAAAAACCGGAAGTTGCTGTTTAAACTTCCGGTACGTCTAACATTTTCTAAAATACCAAAAGAGCCTAATTCATCTACACAAGTTTTGTTTCAAAAGCATAATTTTGAAATTTGACGTTTCTTTTGTTCACTTCCGGTGACGGCCGCAAGTGACGGATGGCAATGATAAACTTATTACAAAGGTGCAAGTCACCATTTAACACCCCTAAAGTTTGAAGACTAAATCTTTAACCGTTTATGAGAAAACGCCCGAACAAAATGTCAACTGAAAAACGGAAATTCGGCCGTAACTTGCGACCGGAAGTGATTTTTGCTCAACCAAAAAAGACCGTTCTAGACAATCCTATTTTATATCTATCCTGAAAATTTCATGAAAATCTATCCAGCGGTTTTTGAGAAATCGCGTGCACAAAATCGGTTAGAAAAAAACAATAATAATGATAACGAGCTATAACTGTGTTGGGATGCCAACACAAATGTCTCCGAACACCTCCCCATGTCAGAAATGGTTCTTGATGCCAGATATGCACTCAGGATCCTCAAAGAACTCTAGAAACTGAATTTGGTTGAAATCCGATGGACTTGAATTTTGGCCGCCATTTTCTTCAATGGCGGCCATTTTGAAACATTTGAAAATTGATTGGAAGTAAATACTGATGCTAGAAATGAATGGTGGACCCTGAATTGACACCAGAACCAAAATGTTGTACAGATTTTAACACTTTCAAATATTTCGGTATATGGCGGCCATTTTGAAAATGGCGGCTCAAAAAAGAATTTTGATGGTGGAAATGGACTCGGAGTCACTAATTTACCCTAGAAATAGAATTTGGCTGAAATCCGACAACCTTGAGTTTTTGACGATTTGGCCGCCATCTTGAAACGGCGGCCATTTTGAAAATTTCAAAAGTTGAATACACCCCTCCTAGTGACCCCCTATCAGCTCACAAAGTTTGAAGTGGATCTGTCGAAGCACTTTCACAAAATCGGTCGGACAAATTTCTCACTAAAGAAGAGGAATAATAAGAATAAGAAGAAAATAATAATAAGAATAACAAGCTATAACTGTGTTGGGATGCCAACACAAATGTCTCCGAACACCTCCCCATGTCAGAGATGCTTTTTGATGTCAGATATGCACTCAAGATTCTCAAAAAACCCTAAAAACTGAATTTGGTTGAAATCCGATGGACTTGATTTTTGGCCGCCATTTTATTCAATGGCGGCCATTTTGAAACATTTGAAAATTGATTGGAAGGAAATACTGATGCTAGAAATGAATTGTGGACCCTCCATTTATCCCACAACCCAAATATTGTAGAGATTTTAACACTTTGAAATATTTCGGTATATGGCGGCCGTTTTGGAAATGGCGGCTCAAAAAAAAATTTTGATAGTGGAAATGGACTCAAGGTCGATATATGGCGGCCATTTTGAAAATTTTGATGGTGGAAATGGACTTGGGGTGACCATATTACCCTAGAAATCGAATTTGGTTGAAATCCGACAACCTTGAGTTTTTGACGTTTTTTTGGCCCCTATCTTGAAACGGCGGCCATTTTGAAAATTTGAAAAGTTGAATGCACCCCTCCTAGTGACCCCCTATCAGCTCACAAAGTTTGAAGTGGATCAGTCGAAGCACTTTCACAAAATCGGTCGGACAAATTTCTCACTAAAGAAGAGGAAAAATAAGAAGAAAAGAATAAGAATAACGAGCTATAACTGTGTTGAGATGCCAACACAAATGTCTCCGAACACCTCCACATGTCAGAAATGCTTTTTGATGCCAGATATGCACTCAGGATTCTCAAAAAACCCTAAAAACTGAATTTGGTTGAAATCCGACGGACTTGATTTTTGGCCGCCATTTTCTTCAATGGCGGCCATTTTGAAACATTTGAAAATTGATTGGAAGGAAATACTGATGCTAAAAATCAATTGTGGACCCTCCATTTACCCCAGAACCCAAATGTTGTAGAGATTTTAACACTTTCAAATATTTCGGTATATGGCGGCCGTTTTGGAAATGGCGGCTCAAAAAAAAATTTTGATAGTGGAAATGGACTCAAGGTCACTAAATTACCCTAGAAATAGAATATGGTTGAAATCCGACATACTTGAGTTTTTGACGTTGTTTGGCCGCCATCTTGAAACGGCGGCCATTTTGAAAATTTGAAAAGTTGATTGCACCCCTTCTAATGACCCTCTATCAGCTCACAAAGTTTGAAGTGGATCAGTCGAAGCATGTTCATAAAATCGCGCGGACAAATTTCTCACTAAAGAAGAGGAAAAATAAGAAGAAAATAATAATAATAATAATAAGAAACGGAGCAAAAACAATATGTCTCCGACACTTTGTGTTCGGAGACATAATAAGAATAATAAGAAACGGAGCAAAAACAATATGTCTCCGACACTTTGTGTTCGGAGACATAATAAGAAACGGAGCAAAAACAATATGTCTCCGACACTTTGTGTTCGGAGACATAATAACTAGAAACTTGTTGCCATGGCAACAAGAAGGTCTTCCGTTATTTCCGTGTCCAGTATATAACCTTAAATTCTTCATTTGTTATAAAGAGGGAAAAAAATATTCGAGTAATCTGGGGAATTGAACCCGCATGGAAATCCACCACGCTAACCATTAGGCTAGCGAGGACCTTACTTCAAAATTAAAACTACGAATATCTAGAGTTTGGTTTGATCAATTTAAAAACAAATATCATATTCAGCATTCTATAAAGAGTCTTTATTTATCTTACTTTTATCAAAGAAAAACATTAAAAAACCAAAAAATTAAAAAAAATCCATTTTTTAAATTCGCTTCCGGTAGCGATCGGAAGTGATGACGACGTACGAAATAGTGATTCTGCAAATCTATAAGTCATGTTCTATCATCTCTAATAAGTCTCCAGTTCATATCTTTAGCCGTTCCTGACATCACTCGCGGAAAAAGTTCCATTTGAAAATCAGGAAATTGTCCATAACTTGGAACCGAAATACAATTTTCCCAACTTTGTTTCTGATAAACAAAGTTCATAATAAAATGCATTTTTCCTGAAAGTTTCACTGAAAACCACTGTATAGTTTTCGAGAAAACTCCTGCACAAAATTAGGTGGAAAAAAAATAATAATAATAACTAGAAACTTGTTGCCATGGCAACAAGAAGGTCTTCCGTTCTTTCCGTGTCCAGTAGATCACCTTAAATTCTTCATTTGTTATGAAGTGGGGAAAAAATATTCGAGTAATCTGAGGGATTGAACCCGGGTCGCCCGCATGAAAATCCACCACGCTAACCATTAGGCTAGCGAGGACCTCGCTTCAAAAAGAAAATTACAAATATCTAGAGTTTGGTTTGATCAATTTAAAAACAAATATCATATTCAGCATTCTATAAAGAGTCTCTATTTATCTTACCTTTATCAAAGAAAAAAATTAAAAAACAAAAAAGTTGAAAAACTCTATTTTTTAAATTCGCTTCCGGTAGCGACTGGAAGTGATGACGACGTACGAAATAACGATTCTGCAAATTTTTAAGTCATATTTTATCATCTCTAATAAGTCTCCAGTTCATAACTTTAGCCGTTCCTGACATCACTCGCGGAAAAAGTTCCATTTGAAAATCAGGAAATTGTCCATAACTTGGAACCGAAATACAATTTTCCCAATTTTGTTTGTGATAAACAAAGTTCATAATAAAATGCATTTTTCCTGAAAGTTTCACTGAAAACCACTGTATAGTTTTCGACAAAACTCCTGCACAAAATTTGGTCAAAAAAATAATAACTAGTTCTAATTGGAACGGGGACCGTTACATATGTTCCCCAAACCTCCTCCAATTAAAAACTGATGTCATTGTAAACCTATAGCAAAAAATCATTTTATTTTAGCCTTTAATTAAACGTAGTACGTTTAATATGGTCATTTCAGTACCAACAAATGAAACAAAGTAATGCACGTGCATACACGCGCACGCCTGTATGATTCTGCACTTTTGTTGATGTCATTCAACAGGCATTTGTATCATATACCTATAGTATGAATTTCATAGCATTTCCATCAAATATAAGGAAGTTATAGTGATTTTAAAATCCTCCAATCAGAATTCAGAACACGTGCATGCACGTGCTGAGCAGTAGTTCTAATCAGGAGGAATTTGGAAGGAATACCAAGACACACCTAGAACCTAAAAATCAAAAGAATTTGATTAAAAACAAAAACGTTATCGTCCTTTAAAAAATTAAGTTTTGAAAGACGATGCACGCGCATGCGCGTGTGTATTGGCATTTTTCATTACACCAATATATAAATATTCATATCATCTACCTATGCTGTGAATATCAACTCATTCGCTTCATTCATAAGACAGTTACAGACGTTTTAGTATTATTCAATGAAAATGAAGTCCACGTGCATGCGCGTGCAGTTTGGTAATTTTGACCATGCAGATCAGTTAAGGATCTCAATACCTACCTATGATATGAATATCAAACCATTTCGATGAATAACAAAGAAGTTAGACTGATTACAAAGTTAGTATATGAAAATTTGTGATGCACATGCATGCGCATGCACGCGCGTGCAGACAAAATGAATATCATTTCTTACATCTACAAATAATATACTATCATCCTATCAAGGTTTCATATCGATCCAGTGAGAATTTCGATTTCGTAGATTGTGTACTAAAATTGCAATGCACGTGCTCGCGCGTGCATGCACGTGCGGACAAAATGACTATTGTTCTGCACATCTACAAACACTATATTATGATCCTGGAAAGTTTCATATTGATCCCTTTTGTAGTTTCTGAGAACACTCCCGGAGAAAAAAGTCCGGAGAAAAATAATAATAACTAGTACTTATTGTAACGGGGACCGTTACAGATGTTCCCCAAACATTCCCCCATTTAGTAAGTGGTGACATTTATTTCAGTACAAGTTGTTTTGACCATTGCAAACTGTCTAGCATGTGAATATATAACTATCTTATAACATTCAGTCCATTTTATACTAGTTCAAATCAGTTATAAAGATCTGAGAATTTTGTGCATGTGCACGTACGTGCATGCACGTGTATATAAATAATTGGACCATCTCGATACATTAGAAGTCTGACTATATGAGTGCAAGAGAAGTTTCACAACAGTTCAATGAAAAACGAGAAATTAACAGCAACTCAAAACTACAAAGACCGAAATCAATGCACGTGCATACACGTGCGCGTGAGTACCACACAGCAATTTTGTTGATGCTATTCAATAGACATTTGAACAATATACTTACTATATGAATTTGGTATCGATTGCTTCACTCATAAGAAAGTTATTGGCATTTCAAAATCGTCCAATCAGAATTTAGTACACGTGCATGCACGTGCCGGATGGTAATTATGACTGTAAACTTTTGTTAAGAATATCAAGATACATATACAATACAAGTTTGAAAAGATTTTGACAAAAAACAAAAAAGTTATGGTCATTGAAAGAATTGAACATTCAAAAGAGAATGCACGTGCGTGCGCATGCGCGTTTGCAATTTTTATTACATTGATCTGTAGATGTTCAGCATGTCTACCTATCCTGTAAACATCATTAAATTTCCTTAATTGGTATGAATGTTATAAACGGTTTTGTTTTATCCAATCAAATTAAAGCACACGTGCATGTGCGTGCAGAATTGAAATTTTGACGATGCCAAACAGTTAAGGGTCCCAAGTTATACCTACGATATAAATAGGAAACAATTTCATTGAAAAATAAAAAAGTTAGACTTATTCCAAAGTTTGTAAACAAAAAATCCAATGCACGTGCATGCACATGCATGCATTTTCAAACAAAATGACATTTGTTCCGCACATCTACATATGCTATACTATCATCCTAAAAAGGTTTCATATTGATCCCTTGAGTAGTTTCTGAGAACACTCGTGGACAAAAAAGTCCCAAGAAGAAAGAAAGAATAATGATAATAACTATACACTCATTACTAGTAATGAGTAGGTCTTCCGTTAGACCACTTCCGGTAAAGAGCTTTCTATTCCTACGAAAGCCATTTAAATGTATCAGAAAATGTGCCTTCACAATGTATGAGAAATGTATTATCGAATTTTTTACTTCTTTCTCGTAACTTCCGGAGACGACCGGAAGTACTATTCAGATGCGTTTTCCTATAAATGACAGCGACTCTTTACTGTCTATATTCCCTGAAAATTTCACTCTCTATCTGAAAGAGTTCTCAATAAAAAGAAGTAGACTAAACAAAGAAAAAGTACTAGGTTACTACAGACCGGAAGTCAATTTTGAAAAAGAAAATTATCAAAACTTTAGAAGTTGATACTTTTATTAAGACATGTGAAAATCATATGAAAGACTTCAAGTATAAGCGAGATTTATGGGGACAAAGAGATGAAAAGTAAAAAGGTATTTTATCAAGAAACCGGAAGTAGTTGTTTTGACTACCGACAGAGTCAATATTCTTTTGACACTTTGAAAGAGAGTTAATAAACTAGTATAGGTTTCAATTTGAAGGGAAAAGTTTGAAATTTGCGATTCTTTCCATCACTTCCGGTGATGACAGGAAGTGACGGTCGACATGTTCAACCCCCTACTGCACGCTTACAAACGGACATTGATCATCCCTGAATATTTGATGAACCTATATTTTACCTTTTCCAAGAAAAATGCTGGACAAAATTCCTTTTGAGAAACAGAAAATCAGCCATATTTTCCGACCGGAAGTGAATTGTCTAAAAACAAAAATAATTATAGCAAGGTCATTTCATAAGACATTATTCCTGAAAATTTCAGCCATCTCTGAGAAATCACTCGAAGAAATCGGAAAATCGACATTTTTTCAAATACTTCCGGTATAGACCGGAAGTGACGGACAAAAAAATTGAATGTATGTGTACAATGGACTAATGTTAGTTGATCAACTCTACAAGTTTCAAGCGTCAATCGATATTTATTATTGAGAAACTGAAAAAACAAGGTTTGAATATGTCCACCCTATATCTCACGACCGGAAGTGAATATTTTCAAAGATATTTTAATTTACTTTAGACATTTATAGTGTCTATAACATATGTAAAATTCCAATCATTAACTTGTTTTATGACCGAGATTTATGGCACTGAAAAATGAGAGAATGAATAGTCTTTCTTTGATATAACCGGAAGTTGGAGTTTCAACTTCCGGTGGGTCAACATTTTTTTGAGAATTAGAACCAGACCTAGTAAACCGATATAGTTTTCAGTTTGAAAGAAAAAAGTTTGAAATATATGATTCATTTAATCACTTCCGGTGACGACCGACATTCTTAACCCCCTACTGTACGCCTACAAAGTGAGATCTATTAACTCTGAAAATTTGGTGACTCTATCTTTTACCGTTTCTGAGAAAAACGCTGGACAACGAAAACAGCTAATAAGCCGTATTTGCCGACCGGAAGTAAATTTTACAAAAATGATTGAGGTTACTCTACAAATTTATAGTGACTATAACATATGTAAAACTCAACTCATTAACTAGTTTCATGGCCGAGATTTATGGCACTGAAAAATGAGAGAATGAATAGGCTTTCTTTGATATAACCGGAAGTTGAAGATTCAACTTCCGGTGGGGTCAACATTTTTTGAGAATTAGAACGAGATATAGTAAACCGAAATAGGTTTCAATTTGAAAGAAAAAAGTTTGAAATTCATGTTTCCTTTAATCACTTCCGGTGACGACCGGAAGTGACGGCCGACATTCTTAACCTCTTATTGCACGCCTACAAAGTGAGATCTATTAACTCTGAAAATTTGGTGACTCTATCTTTTACCGTTTCTGAGAAAAACGCTGGACAAAATATCTTGTAAAAAGACGAAAATTGGACATATCTTGCGACCGGAAGTGAATTTTGAAAAAATGAAAAAAATATCTCGAGGTACCATCGTTCTCTATAACCTGTGAAAGTTTCAGGAAAATCAATCCAACGGTCTCGGAGACGAAAGGGAAAAAAAAAATAATAATAATAACGAGCAACGAGTAGGTCTTCCGTCCGATTTGTTGATGCACTCGGAGTTAAAAAAAAAAAAAAAAAAAAGACAAATGAGTCCCAATTTAGTTTCCGACTTTAAGACACTTTAGATATAATCAATTTTTCATATCATAATCTTCTGAAGCAAAGTTGCGGTGAAATTCGTTTGAAATTCGACTCTCCAGGCGAGCCATAAGGCCCGCGGGCCTATTACTTGATGTCATTTGTTAGCCCTCTATAGACTCAATAACTTTAGTTCTATATGTCTTTACAAAATATTTACCTGTAAAAAGTTATTGAGATCGACCGATATCGACAAAAAATCGACTCTACAGGCGAGCCATTAGGACCATAGGCCTATTTCTTGATATCAATCGATAGATCTCGATAAACTGAACAACTTTTGTTCAATATGTCCTTACAAAATATTTACCAGTTACAAGTTTTTGAAATCGACTGATATCGACAAAAATCGACTCTACAGGCGAGCCATGAGGCCCACAGACCCATTTTTTGATATTGATCGATAGGTTATGACACATTGAACAACTTTTGTTCAATAATGCTTTTCAAAAAATATGTCGTTTTAAAGATATGAGGCGTCAAATATTTACGATTTTGGCCCTTAAAATCTCTAATTACGTAACATATGACCTACTTTTTGATTTGATAAGATCAAGCTCGTTGAGATGAACATTTCCGCTTCTACAACTTATTATAAAATATTAATAGTTTCTGAGATATTCTCAAAAACATTTGGACCCTTCTGAACCCCTAATTTAAAGGGCCAGCCCGTTTTGCTTGATATCGTAAGAAAGGCCTTGTCATTTTAAACATTTTTTGCTCAACAAGTATTTAGAAATTCTTTACCGTTCTCGAGTTATCTCTACAAGAAATATTTAGGGGCCAAACTGTAGCTCCCTAACGGGGCCACATAGGGAAAAAACGAAATGTACATATTGTTTAGATTATCATTCTGAACAACTTTTGTTCAATAATGCTTTTCAAAATATTTGTCGTTTTCAAGATATGAGGCGTCAATTATTTATGATTTTGGCCCTTAAAATCCCTTATTACGTAACATATGACCTACTTTTTGATTTGATGAGAACAAGCTCGTTTAGATGAACATTTCCGCTTCAATGACTTATTACAAAATATTAATAGTTTCTGAGATATTCTCATCAACCTTTGGACCCTTCTGGGCCCCTAATTTAAAGGGTCAGCCCCTTTTGCTTGATATCGTAAGAAAGGTCATGACATTTCAAACATTTTTTGTTCAACAAGTATTTAGAAATTCTTTACCGTTCTCGAGTTATTTCTAGAAGTAATTTTTAGGGGCCAAACTGTAGCTCCCTAACGGGGCCACATAGGGTAAAAACGAAATATGCATATTGTTCAGATCATCATTCTGAACAACTTTTGTTCTTTATTGCTTTTCAAAATATTTGTCGTTTTCGAGATACAAGGGGTAAAAAATTTATGGTTTTGGCCCTTAAAATCCCTTATTACGTAACATATGACCTACTTTTTGATTTGATGAGAACAAGCTCGTTTAGATGAACATTTCCGCTTCAATGACTTATTACAAAATATTAATAGTTTCTGAGATATTCTCATCAACCTTTGGACCCTTCTGGGTCCCTAATTTAAAGGGTCAGCCTTTTGCTTGATATCGTTAGAAAGGTCATGACATTTCAAACATTTTTTGTTCAACAAGTATTTAGAAATTCTTTACCGTTCTCGAGTTATTTCTAGAAGTAATTTTTAGGGGCCAAACTGTAGCTCCCTAACGGGGCCACATAGGGTAAAAACGAAATATGCATATTGTTCAGATCATCATTCTGAACAACTTTTGTTCTTTATTGCTTTTCAAAATATTTGTCGTTTTCGAGATACAAGGGGTAAAAAAATTATGGTTTTGGCCCTTAAAATCCCTTATTACGTAACATATGACCTAAATTTTTATCTGAATAGATTTGGATAGTTGAGATGAACATTTTTTGTTCTTTGACTTATACCAAAATATTAACGATTTTTGAGATATTTGATCTAGACTTTGAGCCCTTCTAGATCCCTAATTTAAGGGGCTAGCCCCTAAATCTTGATATTTTCGAAAAGATCTCGTAAATGTGCACAACTTTTGTTCTACATGTCTTAACAAAATATTTGCAAGAAAAAAGATATTGGAGATGAAAGGTCAAAAATCGCCGAAATGGGCGAACAATTTTGGCATCCATTTTTTCAGGTCCAGGCGAGCGTTTAGGCAAATCGCCTCCGGTAAAATCGAATCCCCCACAAATCTTCTAAAATGTTTACTCTATCTTGTGTAGAAATTGCAAGACTCTAGCTTCAAAACTAACGGAGGAGATGTGTGGACAACAAGGCCCTTCAAAAAGTCACTAAAAGAGAGATAACTCCTGACCGGAAGTGACGTCAAGCACGAAATTTTGCTAGTAAAGTCTCGTCACCAAAAGACATCTTTCCTGAAAATTTCGTGAAAATCGATCGAGAAATGGCTGAGAAAAACGCGTGTACTACCAAGGAAAATAATAATAATAATAATAATAATGAAGAAGAAGAACGCGAACAATAATAGTAAGGTCTTCCGCAGGAGACGGAAGACCTTAATAATGATAACTAGAAATGATCTCGTTGCGAGCAACGAATAGGTCTTCCGTCCAATTTCTGACGAGATAGGACCTTGACTGGAAGAATTCAATCAGTGAATTAGTGAAGAACGACTATACATGAAAGAAATAAACACATACATGTAAGACGTGATTTATCAATTGTAAACAATGTCGGTTTTGTTTCATTCACTTTCAAGTATCTCGGTAGTCCATAAAACGACTAAAAATTCCAATTGAACCACGTAGGAACCCAAACTAAAAATTTCCATAAAAAATACTGAGGTTTTGGACAACTTCCGGTTTCGAACAAAGAAACTTCCGGTTTCGAACAACCAACTTCCGGTGGAAATGATATGACTTATTACACTCTATTAAATAATTTTATGAGGATTAGAATTTAAAAAATGAAATATTACATATTTTTATGGTACTTCCGTTGGATGACGAAAGTGACAGCAAGAAAGTTGAAACACGTATGTCACATCTACAAGTCACTATCTAACTTTCCTGAAAACTTCAAGACTCAATCTTTGAGTATTTATGAGAAAACACTTGGAGAAAAACACCCGGAAATCGTACATATTTAACGAACGGAAGTGAATTTTGAAAAAAAAACAACAATAATTCACTATACTCTGAAGATGGATAATGTCAATTATATATTTGAAAATCACAAAAACACTTTCTTTATAAGAGAGAGATATGATAGCAAAGAAAAACCATTTTTCCGAAGTTTTTGCTGGTTAAACTTCCGGTAAGACTAACATTTTCTGAAACGCCACAAGAGACCTAATTATTCTATGCAAGTTTTGTTTCAAAAGCATAACTAGTACTCAGAAAACAACACATAAAACACAATAAATAGTACTCAAAAACGAGAACACGATAAATAGTACTCAGAAACCAGCACAAGCTCAAACGTACTTAAGAAGCCATCACACAATAAACCGTACTCAGAAAACAAAAAACGATCACCAGTATTCAGAAATCATCACATATTAAACACAACTCAGAAACCAGCCACAATAAAAAGTACTCAGAAACCAGCACACGATAAAAAGTACTCAGAAACCAGCACACGATAAAAAGTACTCAGAAACCAGCACACAATAAACAGTGCTCAGAAACCAGCACACATTAAACAGGAATCAGCAAACCAACACACATTAAATAGTACTCAGAAACCAAAATACAATAAACAGTACTTAGAAAACAACACAGAACACAATAAATGGTACACAAAAACCAGCACACAATAAACAGTACTCAGAAAACAAAAAAAAAGTAAACAGTAGTCAGAAATCAGCAAATATTAAACAGCACTCAGAAACTAGCCACAATAAACAGTACTCACAAACCAGCACACGATAAAAAGTACTCAGAAACCAGCACAAACTAAGAGGTGCTAAGAAGTCACCACACAATAAACAGTACTCAGAATCCAAAATACATTAAACAGTAATCAGCAACCAACACATATTAAATAGTACTCAGATACCAAAGTACAGTAAACAAAACTCAGAAAACAACACATAGAAGACAATAAATAGTACTCAAAATCCAGAAGACCATAAACAATACCCAGAAAACAAAAAACTATAAACAGTACTCAGAAATCAGCACATATTAATCAGCACTCAGAAACCAGCCACAATAAACACTACTCAGAAACAGCACACGATAAAAAGTACTCAGAAACCAGCACATATTAAACAGTAATCAGCAACCAACACCCATTAAATAGTACTCAGAATACAAAAGACAATAAACAGTACTCAGAAACAAGAACACAATAAACAGTATTCAGAAAACAAAAAGCTATCAATAGTACTCAGAAATCAGCACATATTAAACAGTACTCAGAAACCAACCACAATAAACAGTACTCACAACCAGCACACGATAAATAGTATTCAGAAACATACATACAATAACTAGTACTCAGAAAACAACACATAAAACACAATAAATAGTACTCAAAAACGTACTAAGAAGCCATCAAACAATAAACCGTACTCAGAAACCAGCAAACAATAAAAAGTACTCAGTAAACAACACATAGAAGACAATGAATAGTACTCAAAAACCAGCACACCATAAACAGTACTCAGAAAACAAAAAACTATGAAGAGTACTCAGAAATCAGCACACATTAAGCAGTAATCAGGAACCGACACCCATTAAATAGTACTCAGAAATAAAAACACAATAAACAGTACTCAGAAAACAAAAAACGATAAACAGTATTCAAAAATCAGCACATATTAAACAGTACTCAGAAACCAGCACACAATAAATACTACTCAGAAACCAGATCAAACTAAGAGGTACAAAGAAGCCAGCACACAATAAACAGTACTCAGAAACCAGCACACATTAAACAGTAATCAGCAACCAACACCCATTAAATAGTACTCAGAAACCAAAATACAATAAACAGTACTCAGAAAACAAAAAACGATAAACAGCATTCAGAAATCAGCACATATTAAACAGTACTCAGAAACTTGCCACAATAAACAGTACTCAGAAACAGTAGACGATCAAAAATAATCAGAAATCAGCACAAACTAAGAGGTACTAAGAAGCCACCACACAATAAACAGTACTCAGAAACCAGCACATATTAAGCAGTAATCAGGAACCAACAACCATTAAATAGTATTCAGAAACTAAAATACAATAAACATTACTCAGAAAACAACACAGAACACAAAAATTGGTACACAAAAACCAGCACACAATAAACAGTACTCAGAAAACAAAAAGAGATAAACAGTACTCAGAAATCAGCAATTATTAAACAGCAATCAGAAACTAGCCACAATAAACAGTACTCACAAACCAGCACACGATAAAAAGTACTCAGAAACCAGCACAAACTAAGAGGTGCTAAGAAGCCAGCACACAATAAACAGTACTCAGAATCTAACATACATTAAACAGTAATCAGCAATCAACACATATTTAATAGTACTCAGATACCAAAATATAATAAACAAAACTCAGAAAACAACACATAGAAGACAATAAATAGTACTCAAAAACCAGAAGACCATAAACAGTACCCAGAAAACGAAAAACTATTAACAGTACTCAGAAATCAGTACATATTAAACAGCACTCAGAAACCAGCCAAAATAAAAAGTACTCAGAAACAGCACACGATAAAAAGTACTCAGAAACTAGCACAAACTAAGAGGTACTAAGAAGCCAGCAAACAATAAACAGTACTCAGAAACCAGCACATATTAATCAGTAATCAGGAACCAACACCATTAAGTACTCAGAAATAAAAACACAATAAACAGTACTCAGAAAACAAAAAACGATAAACAGTATTCAAAAATCAGTCCTCAGAAACCAGCCACAATAAAAAGTACTCAGAAACCAGCACACAATAAATACTACTCAGAAACCAGCACAAACTAAGAGGTACATAGAAGCCACCACACAATAAACAGTACTAAGAAACCAGCACACATTAAACAGTAATCAGCAACCAATACACATTAAAAAGTACTCAGAAACCAAAGTACAGTAAACAAAACTCAGAAAACAACACATAGAAGACAATAAATAGTACTCAAAATCCAGAAGACCATAAACAATACCCAGAAAACAAAAAACTATAAACAGTACTCAGAAATCAGCACATATTAATCAGCACTCAGAAACCAGCCACAATAAACACTACTCAGAAACAGCACACGATAAAAAGTACTCAGAAACCAGCACATATTAAACAGTAATCAGCAACCAACACCCATTAAATAGTACTCAGAATACAAAAGACAATAAACAGTACTCAGAAACAAGAACACAATAAACAGTATTCAGAAAACAAAAAGCTATCAATAGTACTCAGAAATCAGCACATATTAAACAGTACTCAGAAACCAACCACAATAAACAGTACTCACAACCAGCACACGATAAATAGTATTCAGAAACATACATACAATAACTAGTACTCAGAAAACAACACATAAAACACAATAAATAGTACTCAAAAACGTACTAAGAAGCCATCAAACAATAAACCGTACTCAGAAACCAGCAAACAATAAAAAGTACTCAGTAAACAACACATAGAAGACAATGAATAGTACTCAAAAACCAGCACACCATAAACAGTACTCAGAAAACAAAAAACTATGAAGAGTACTCAGAAATCAGCACACATTAAGCAGTAATCAGGAACTGACACCCATTAAATAGTACTCAGAAATAAAAACACAATAAACAGTACTCAGAAAACAAAAAACGATAAACAGTATTCAAAAATCAGCACATATTAAACAGTACTCAGAAACCAGCCACAATAAAAAGTACTCAGAAACCAGCACACAATAAATACTACTCAGAAACCAGATCAAACTAAGAGGTACAAAGAAGCCAGCACACAATAAACAGTACTCAGAAACCAGCACACATTAAACAGTAATCAGCAACCAACACCCATTAAATAGTACTCAGAAACCAAAATACAATAAACAGTACTCAGAAAACAAAAAACGATAAACAGCATTCAGAAATCAGCACATATTAAACAGTACTCAGAAACTTGCCACAATAAACAGTACTCAGAAACAGTAGACGATCAAAAATAATCAGAAATCAGCACAAACTAAGAGGTACTAAGAAGCCACCACACAATAAACAGTACTCAGAAACCAGCACATATTAAGCAGTAATCAGGAACCAACAACCATTAAATAGTATTCAGAAACTAAAATACAATAAACATTACTCAGAAAACAACACAGAACACAAAAATTGGTACACAAAAACCAGCACACAATAAACAGTACTCAGAAAACAAAAAGAGATAAACAGTACTCAGAAATCAGCAATTATTAAACAGCAATCAGAAACTAGCCACAATAAACAGTACTCACAAACCAGCACACGATAAAAAGTACTCAGAAACCAGCACAAACTAAGAGGTGCTAAGAAGCCAGCACACAATAAACAGTACTCAGAATCTAACATACATTAAACAGTAATCAGCAATCAACACATATTTAATAGTACTCAGATACCAAAATATAATAAACAAAACTCAGAAAACAACACATAGAAGACAATAAATAGTACTCAAAAACCAGAAGACCATAAACAGTACCCAGAAAACGAAAAACTATTAACAGTACTCAGAAATCAGTACATATTAAACAGCACTCAGAAACCAGCCAAAATAAAAAGTACTCAGAAACAGCACACGATAAAAAGTACTCAGAAACTAGCACAAACTAAGAGGTACTAAGAAGCCAGCAAACAATAAACAGTACTCAGAAACCAGCACATATTAATCAGTAATCAGGAACCAACACCATTAAACTCAGAAATAAAAACACAATAAACAGTACTCAGAAAACAAAAAACGATAAACAGTATTCAAAAATCAGTCCTCAGAAACCAGCCACAATAAAAAGTACTCAGAAACCAGCACACAATAAATACTACTCAGAAACCAGCACAAACTAAGAGGTACATAGAAGCCACCACACAATAAACAGTACTAAGAAACCAGCACACATTAAACAGTAATCAGCAACCAATACACATTAAAAAGTACTCAGAAACCAAAGTACAGTAAACAAAACTCAGAAAACAACACATAGAAGACAATAAATAGTACTCAAAATCCAGAAGACCATAAACAATACCCAGAAAACAAAAAACTATAAACAGTACTCAGAAATCAGCACATATTAATCAGCACTCAGAAACCAGCCACAATAAACACTACTCAGAAACAGCACACGATAAAAAGTACTCAGAAACCAGCACATATTAAACAGTAATCAGCAACCAACACCCATTAAATAGTACTCAGAATACAAAAGACAATAAACAGTACTCAGAAACAAGAACACAATAAACAGTATTCAGAAAACAAAAAGCTATCAATAGTACTCAGAAATCAGCACATATTAAACAGTACTCAGAAACCAACCACAATAAACAGTACTCACAACCAGCACACGATAAATAGTATTCAGAAACATACATACAATAACTAGTACTCAGAAAACAACACATAAAACACAATAAATAGTACTCAAAAACGTACTAAGAAGCCATCAAACAATAAACCGTACTCAGAAACCAGCAAACAATAAAAAGTACTCAGTAAACAACACATAGAAGACAATGAATAGTACTCAAAAACCAGCACACCATAAACAGTACTCAGAAAACAAAAAACTATGAAGAGTACTCAGAAATCAGCACACATTAAGCAGTAATCAGGAACCGACACCCATTAAATAGTACTCAGAAATAAAAACACAATAAACAGTACTCAGAAAACAAAAAACGATAAACAGTATTAAAAAATCAGCACATATTAAACAGTACTCAGAAACCAGCCACAATAAAAAGTACTCAGAAACCAGCACACAATAAATACTACTCAGAAACCAGATCAAACTAAGAGGTACAAAGAAGCCAGCACACAATAAACAGTACTCAGAAACCAGCACACATTAAACAGTAATCAGCAACCAACACCCATTAAATAGTACTCAGAAACCAAAATACAATAAACAGTACTCAGAAAACAAAAAACGATAAACAGCATTCAGAAATCAGCACATATTAAACAGTACTCAGAAACTTGCCACAATAAACAGTACTCAGAAACAGTAGACGATCAAAAATAATCAGAAATCAGCACAAACTAAGAGGTACTAAGAAGCCACCACACAATAAACAGTACTCAGAAACCAGCACATATTAATCAGTAATCAGGAACCAACAACCATTAAATAGTATTCAGAAACTAAAATACAATAAACATTACTCAGAAAACAACACAGAACACAAAAATTGGTACACAAAAACCAGCACACAATAAACAGTACTCAGAAAACAAAAAGAGATAAACAGTACTCAGAAATCAGCAATTATTAAACAGCAATCAGAAACTAGCCACAATAAACAGTACTCACAAACCAGCACACGATAAAAAGTACTCAGAAACCAGCACAAACTAAGAGGTGCTAAGAAGCCAGCACACAATAAACAGTACTCAGAATCTAACATACATTAAACAGTAATCAGCAATCAACACATATTTAATAGTACTCAGATACCAAAATATAATAAACAAAACTCAGAAAACAACACATAGAAGACAATAAATAGTACTCAAAAACCAGAAGACCATAAACAGTACCCAGAAAACGAAAAACTATTAACAGTACTCAGAAATCAGTACATATTAAACAGCACTCAGAAACCAGCCAAAATAAAAAGTACTCAGAAACAGCACACGATAAAAAGTACTCAGAAACTAGCACAAACTAAGAGGTACTAAGAAGCCAGCAAACAATAAACAGTACTCAGAAACCAGCACATATTAATCAGTAATCAGGAACCAACACCATTAAACTCAGAAATAAAAACACAATAAACAGTACTCAGAAAACAAAAAACGATAAACAGTATTCAAAAATCAGTCCTCAGAAACCAGCCACAATAAAAAGTACTCAGAAACCAGCACACAATAAATACTACTCAGAAACCAGCACAAACTAAGAGGTACATAGAAGCCACCACACAATAAACAGTACTAAGAAACCAGCACACATTAAACAGTAATCAGCAACCAATACACATTAAAAAGTACTCAGAAACCAAAGTACAGTAAACAAAACTCAGAAAACAACACATAGAAGACAATAAATAGTACTCAAAATCCAGAAGACCATAAACAATACCCAGAAAACAAAAAACTATAAACAGTACTCAGAAATCAGCACATATTAATCAGCACTCAGAAACCAGCCACAATAAACACTACTCAGAAACAGCACACGATAAAAAGTACTCAGAAACCAGCACATATTAAACAGTAATCAGCAACCAACACCCATTAAATAGTACTCAGAATACAAAAGACAATAAACAGTACTCAGAAACAAGAACACAATAAACAGTATTCAGAAAACAAAAAGCTATCAATAGTACTCAGAAATCAGCACATATTAAACAGTACTCAGAAACCAACCACAATAAACAGTACTCACAACCAGCACACGATAAATAGTATTCAGAAACATACATACAATAACTAGTACTCAGAAAACAACACATAAAACACAATAAATAGTACTCAAAAACGTACTAAGAAGCCATCAAACAATAAACCGTACTCAGAAACCAGAAAACAATAAAAAGTACTCAGTAAACAACACATAGAAGACAATGAATAGTACTCAAAAACCAGCACACCATAAACAGTACTCAGAAAACAAAAAACTATGAAGAGTACTCAGAAATCAGCACACATTAAGCAGTAATCAGGAACCGACACCCATTAAATAGTACTCAGAAATAAAAACACAATAAACAGTACTCAGAAAACAAAAAACGATAAACAGTATTCAAAAATCAGCACATATTAAACAGTACTCAGAAACCAGCCACAATAAAAAGTACTCAGAAACCAGCACACAATAAATACTACTCAGAAACCAGATCAAACTAAGAGGTACAAAGAAGCCAGCACACAATAAACAGTACTCAGAAACCAGCACACATTAAACAGTAATCAGCAACCAACACCCATTAAATAGTACTCAGAAACCAAAATACAATAAACAGTACTCAGAAAACAAAAAACGATAAACAGCATTCAGAAATCAGCACATATTAAACAGTACTCAGAAACTTGCCACAATAAACAGTACTCAGAAACAGTAGACGATCAAAAATAATCAGAAATCAGCACAAACTAAGAGGTACTAAGAAGCCACCACACAATAAACAGTACTCAGAAACCAGCACATATTAATCAGTAATCAGGAACCAACAACCATTAAATAGTATTCAGAAACTAAAATACAATAAACATTACTCAGAAAACAACACAGAACACAAAAATTGGTACACAAAAACCAGCACACAATAAACAGTACTCAGAAAACAAAAAGAGATAAACAGTACTCAGAAATCAGCAATTATTAAACAGCAATCAGAAACTAGCCACAATAAACAGTACTCACAAACCAGCACACGATAAAAAGTACTCAGAAACCAGCACAAACTAAGAGGTGCTAAGAAGCCAGCACACAATAAACAGTACTCAGAATCTAACATACATTAAACAGTAATCAGCAATCAACACATATTTAATAGTACTCAGATACCAAAATATAATAAACAAAACTCAGAAAACAACACATAGAAGACAATAAATAGTACTCAAAAACCAGAAGACCATAAACAGTACCCAGAAAACGAAAAACTATTAACAGTACTCAGAAATCAGTACATATTAAACAGCACTCAGAAACCAGCCAAAATAAAAAGTACTCAGAAACAGCACACGATAAAAAGTACTCAGAAACTAGCACAAACTAAGAGGTACTAAGAAGCCAGCAAACAATAAACAGTACTCAGAAACCAGCACATATTAATCAGTAATCAGGAACCAACACCATTAAACTCAGAAATAAAAACACAATAAACAGTACTCAGAAAACAAAAAACGATAAACAGTATTCAAAAATCAGTCCTCAGAAACCAGCCACAATAAAAAGTACTCAGAAACCAGCACACAATAAATACTACTCAGAAACCAGCACAAACTAAGAGGTACATAGAAGCCACCACACAATAAACAGTACTAAGAAACCAGCACACATTAAACAGTAATCAGCAACCAATACACATTAAAAAGTACTCAGAAACCAAAGTACAGTAAACAAAACTCAGAAAACAACACATAGAAGACAATAAATAGTACTCAAAATCCAGAAGACCATAAACAATACCCAGAAAACAAAAAACTATAAACAGTACTCAGAAATCAGCACATATTAATCAGCACTCAGAAACCAGCCACAATAAACACTACTCAGAAACAGCACACGATAAAAAGTACTCAGAAACCAGCACATATTAAACAGTAATCAGCAACCAACACCCATTAAATAGTACTCAGAATACAAAAGACAATAAACAGTACTCAGAAACAAGAACACAATAAACAGTATTCAGAAAACAAAAAGCTATCAATAGTACTCAGAAATCAGCACATATTAAACAGTACTCAGAAACCAACCACAATAAACAGTACTCACAACCAGCACACGATAAATAGTATTCAGAAACATACATACAATAACTAGTACTCAGAAAACAACACATAAAACACAATAAATAGTACTCAAAAACGTACTAAGAAGCCATCAAACAATAAACCGTACTCAGAAACCAGCAAACAATAAAAAGTACTCAGTAAACAACACATAGAAGACAATGAATAGTACTCAAAAACCAGCACACCATAAACAGTACTCAGAAAACAAAAAACTATGAAGAGTACTCAGAAATCAGCACACATTAAGCAGTAATCAGGAACCGACACCCATTAAATAGTACTCAGAAATAAAAACACAATAAACAGTACTCAGAAAACAAAAAACGATAAACAGTATTCAAAAATCAGCACATATTAAACAGTACTCAGAAACCAGCCACAATAAAAAGTACTCAGAAACCAGCACACAATAAATACTACTCAGAAACCAGATCAAACTAAGAGGTACAAAGAAGCCAGCACACAATAAACAGTACTCAGAAACCAGCACACATTAAACAGTAATCAGCAACCAACACCCATTAAATAGTACTCAGAAACCAAAATACAATAAACAGTACTCAGAAAACAAAAAACGATAAACAGCATTCAGAAATCAGCACATATTAAACAGTACTCAGAAACTTGCCACAATAAACAGTACTCAGAAACAGTAGACGATCAAAAATAATCAGAAATCAGCACAAACTAAGAGGTACTAAGAAGCCACCACACAATAAACAGTACTCAGAAACCAGCACATATTAATCAGTAATCAGGAACCAACAACCATTAAATAGTATTCAGAAACTAAAATACAATAAACATTACTCAGAAAACAACACAGAACACAAAAATTGGTACACAAAAACCAGCACACAATAAACAGTACTCAGAAAACAAAAAGAGATAAACAGTACTCAGAAATCAGCAATTATTAAACAGCAATCAGAAACTAGCCACAATAAACAGTACTCACAAACCAGCACACGAGAAAAAGTACTCAGAAACCAGCACAAACTAAGAGGTGCTAAGAAGCCAGCACACAATAAACAGTACTCAGAATCTAACATACATTAAACAGTAATCAGCAATCAACACATATTTAATAGTACTCAGATACCAAAATATAATAAACAAAACTCAGAAAACAACACATAGAAGACAATAAATAGTACTCAAAAACCAGAAGACCATAAACAGTACCCAGAAAACGAAAAACTATTAACAGTACTCAGAAATCAGTACATATTAAACAGCACTCAGAAACCAGCCAAAATAAAAAGTACTCAGAAACAGCACACGATAAAAAGTACTCAGAAACTAGCACAAACTAAGAGGTACTAAGAAGCCAGCAAACAATAAACAGTACTCAGAAACCAGCACATATTAATCAGTAATCAGGAACCAACACCATTAAACTCAGAAATAAAAACACAATAAACAGTACTCAGAAAACAAAAAACGATAAACAGTATTCAAAAATCAGTCCTCAGAAACCAGCCACAATAAAAAGTACTCAGAAACCAGCACACAATAAATACTACTCAGAAACCAGCACAAACTAAGAGGTACATAGAAGCCACCACACAATAAACAGTACTAAGAAACCAGCACACATTAAACAGTAATCAGCAACCAATACACATTAAAAAGTACTCAGAAACCAAAGTACAGTAAACAAAACTCAGAAAACAACACATAGAAGACAATAAATAGTACTCAAAATCCAGAAGACCGTAAACAATACCCAGAAAACAAAAAACTATAAACAGTACTCAGAAATCAGCACATATTAATCAGCACTCAGAAACCAGCCACAATAAACACTACTCAGAAACAGCACACGATAAAAAGTACTCAGAAACCAGCACATATTAAACAGTAATCAGCAACCAACACCCATTAAATAGTACTCAGAATACAAAAGACAATAAACAGTACTCAGAAACAAGAACACAATAAACAGTATTCAGAAAACAAAAAGCTATCAATAGTACTCAGAAATCAGCACATATTAAACAGTACTCAGAAACCAACCACAATAAACAGTACTCACAACCAGCACACGATAAATAGTATTCAGAAACATACATACAATAACTAGTACTCAGAAAACAACACATAAAACACAATAAATAGTACTCAAAAACGTACTAAGAAGCCATCAAACAATAAACCGTACTCAGAAACCAGCAAACAATAAAAAGTACTCAGTAAACAACACATAGAAGACAATGAATAGTACTCAAAAACCAGCACACCATAAACAGTACTCAGAAAACAAAAAACTATGAAGAGTACTCAGAAATCAGCACACATTAAGCAGTAATCAGGAACCGACACCCATTAAATAGTACTCAGAAATAAAAACACAATAAACAGTACTCAGAAAACAAAAAGCGATAAACAGTATTCAAAAATCAGCACATATTAAACAGTACTCAGAAACCAGCCACAATAAAAAGTACTCAGAAACCAGCACACAATAAATACTACTCAGAAACCAGATCAAACTAAGAGGTACAAAGAAGCCAGCACACAATAAACAGTACTCAGAAACCAGCACACATTAAACAGTAATCAGCAACCAACACCCATTAAATAGTACTCAGAAACCAAAATACAATAAACAGTACTCAGAAAACAAAAAACGATAAACAGCATTCAGAAATCAGCACATATTAAACAGTACTCAGAAACTTGCCACAATAAACAGTACTCAGAAACAGTAGACGATCAAAAATAATCAGAAATCAGCACAAACTAAGAGGTACTAAGAAGCCACCACACAATAAACAGTACTCAGAAACCAGCACATATTAAGCAGTAATCAGGAACCAACAACCATTAAATAGTATTCAGAAACTAAAATACAATAAACATTACTCAGAAAACAACACAGAACACAAAAATTGGTACACAAAAACCAGCACACAATAAACAGTACTCAGAAAACAAAAAGAGATAAACAGTACTCAGAAATCAGCAATTATTAAACAGCAATCAGAAACTAGCCACAATAAACAGTACTCACAAACCAGCACACGATAAAAAGTACTCAGAAACCAGCACAAACTAAGAGGTGCTAAGAAGCCAGCACACAATAAACAGTACTCAGAATCTAACATACATTAAACAGTAATCAGCAATCAACACATATTTAATAGTACTCAGATACCAAAATATAATAAACAAAACTCAGAAAACAACACATAGAAGACAATAAATAGTACTCAAAAACCAGAAGACCATAAACAGTACCCAGAAAACGAAAAACTATTAACAGTACTCAGAAATCAGTACATATTAAACAGCACTCAGAAACCAGCCAAAATAAAAAGTACTCAGAAACAGCACACGATAAAAAGTACTCAGAAACTAGCACAAACTAAGAGGTACTAAGAAGCCAGCAAACAATAAACAGTACTCAGAAACCAGCACATATTAATCAGTAATCAGGAACCAACACCATTAAATAGTACTCAGAAATAAAAACACAATAAACAGTACTCAGAAAACAAAAAACGATAAACAGTATTCAAAAATCAGTCCTCAGAAACCAGCCACAATAAAAAGTACTCAGAAACCAGCACACAATAAATACTACTCAGAAACCAGCACAAACTAAGAGGTACATAGAAGCCACCACACAATAAACAGTACTAAGAAACCAGCACACATTAAACAGTAATCAGCAACCAATACACATTAAAAAGTACTCAGAAACCAAAATACAATAACCAGTACTCAGAAAACAACACAAAACACAATAAATAGTACACAAAAACCAGCACACAATAAACAGTACTCAGAAAACAAAAAACTATGAACAGTACTCAGAAATCAGCAGACGATCAAAAATAATCAGAAACCAGCACAAACTAAGAAGTAATAAGAAGCCACCACACAATAAACAGTACTCAGAAACCAGCACACATTAAGCAGAAATGAGGAACCAACACCCATTAAATAGTACTCAGAAACCAAAAGACAATAAACAGTACTCAGAAACAAAAACACAATAAACAGAAATCAGCACATAATAAACAGTACTCACAACCACCACACGAAAAATAGTATTCAGAAACATGCATACAATAACTAATACTCAGAAAACAACACATAAAACACAATAAATAGTACTCAAAAACCAGCACACCATCAACAGTACTCAGAAAACAAAAAACAATCAACAGTATTCAGAAATCAGCACATATTAAACAGTACTCAGAAACCAGCCACAATAAAAAGTACTCAGAAACCAGCACACGATAAAAAGTACTCAGAAACCAGCACACATTAAATAGTACTCAGAAACCAAAATACAATAAACAGTACTTAGAAAACAACACAGAACACAATAAATGGTACACAAAAAACAGCACACAATAAACAGTACTCAGAAAACAAAAATAAATAAACAGTACTCAGAAATCAGCAAATATTAAACAGCACTCAGAAACTAGCCATAATAAACAGTACTCACAAACCACCACACAATAAACAGTACTCAGAATCCAACATACATTAAACAGTAATCAGCAACCAACACACATTAAATAGTACTCAAATAACAAAATACAATAAACAATACTAAGAAAACAACACATAGAATACCATTAATAGTACTTAAAATCCAGTAGACCATAAACAAGTACACAGAAAACAAAAAACTATGAACAGTACTTAGAAATCAGCACATATTAAACAGCACTCAGAAACCAGCCACAATAAACAGTACTCAGAAACAACACACGATACAAAGTACTCAGAAACCAGCACAAACTCAGAGGTACTAATAAGCCACCACACAATAAACAGTACTCAGAAACCAGGACAAATTAAGCAGTAATCAGGAACCAACACCCATTAAATAGTACTCAGATACCAAAATACAATAAACAGTACTCAGAAAACAACACATAGAAGACAATGAATAGTACTCAAAAACCAGCACACCTTAAACAGTAGACAGAAAACAAAAAACGATAAACAGCATTCAGAAATCAGCACATATTAAACAGTACTCAGAAACCAGCCACAATAAAAAGTACTCAGAAGCCAGCACACGATAAATAGTACTCAGAAACCAGAACAAACTAAGAGGTACAAAGAAGCCACCACACAATAAACAGTACTCAGAAACCAGCACACATTAAACAGTAATCAGCAACCAATACACATTAAAAAGTACTCAGAAACCAAAATACAATAACCAGTACTCAGAAAACAACACAAAACACAATAAATAGTACACAAAAACCAGCACACAATAAACAGTACTCAGAAAACAAAAAACTATGAACAGTACTCAGAAATGAGCAGACGATAAAAAATAATCAGAAACCAGCACAAACTAAGAGGTAATAAGAAGCCAGCACACAATAAACAGTACTCAGAAACTAGCACATATTAAGCAGTAATCATGATCCGACACCCATTAAATAGTACTGAGAAACGAAAAGACAATAAACAGTACTCAGAAACAAAAACACAATAAACAGTACTCAGAAAACAAAAAACGATAAACAGTATTCAGAAATCAGTACATATTAAACAGTACTCAGAAACCAGCACACAATAAAAAGTACTCAGAAACCAGCACACAATAAATAGTATTCAGAAACCAGCACAAATTAAGAGGTACAAAGAAGCCAGCACCCAATAAACAGTACTCAAAAAACAGCACACATTAAACAGTAATCAGCAACCAACACACATTAAATAGTACACAGAAACCAAAATACAATAAACAGTACTCAGAAAACAACACAGAATACAATAAATAGTATACAAAAAACCAGCACACAATAAACAGACAATAAAAAGTACTAAAAAACCAGCAAACAATAAACAGTACTCAGAAACCAGCACACATTAAGCAGTAATCAGGAACCAACACCCATTAAATAGTACTCAGAAACCAAAATACAATAAACAGTACTCAGAAAACATCACATAGAAGACAATGAATAGTACTCAAAAACCAGCACACCATAAACAGTACTCAGAAAACAAAAAACGATAAACAGTACTCAGAAAACATCACATAGAAGACAATGAATAGTACTCAAAAACCAGCACACCATAAACAGTACTCAGAAAACAAAAATAAATAAACAGTACTCAGAAATCAGCAATTATTAAACAGCAATCAGAAACTAGCCACAATAAACAGTACTCACAAACCAGCACACGATAAAAAGTACTCAGAAACCAGCACAAACTAAGAGGTGCAAAGAAGACACCACACAATACACAGTACTCAGAATCTAACATACATTAAACAGTAATCAGCAATCAACACACATTAAATAGTACTCAAATAACAAAATACAATAAACAATACTAAGAAAACAACACATAGAATACCATTAATAGTACTTAAAATCCAGTAGACCATAAACAAGTACACAGAAAACAAAAAATAATGAAAAGTATTTAGAAATCAGCACATATTACACACCACACAATAAACAGTACTCAGAAGCCAGCACACATTAAACAGTAATCAGCAACAAAAACATATTGAATAGTACTCAGATACCAAAATACAATAAACAGTACTCAGAAAACAACAGAAAACACAAAAAATAGTACACAAAAACCAGCACACAATAAACATTACTCAGAAATCAAAAAACTATAAACAGTACTCAGAAATCAGCAAATATTAAACAGCACTCAGAAATTACCCACAATAAACAGTACTCAGAATCCAACATACATTAAACAGTAATCAGCAACCAAAACATATTAAATAGTACTCAGATACCAAAATACAATAAACAATATTGAGAAAACAACACAACAATAAAAGTACTTAGAAACCAGCACAAACTAAGAGGTACAAAGAAGCTACCACACAATAAACAGTACTCAGAAACCAGCACACATTATACAGTAATCAGCAACCAACACACATTAAATAGTACACAGAAACCAAAATACACTAAACAGTACTCAGAAAACAACACATAGAAGACCATTAATAGTACTTAAAATCCAGAAGACCATAAACGGTACACAGAAAACAAAAAACAATGAACAGTACTCAGAAATCAGCACATATTACACAGTACTCAGAAATCAGCCACAATAAACAGTACTCAGAAACAGCAGACGATAAAAAGTACTCAGAAACCAGCACAAACTAAGAGGTGCTAAGAAGCCAGCACACAATAAACAGTACTCAGAAACCAGCACACGATAAATAGACTTCAGAAACATCCATACAATAACTAGTACTCAGAAAACAACACATAAAACACAATAAATAGTACTCAAAAACAGAACACAATAAATAGTACTCAGAAACCAGCACAAGCTCAGACGTACTAAGAAGCCATCACACAATAAAACGTACTCAGAAACCAGCAAACAATAAACAGTACTCAGAACACAACACATAGAAGACAATGAATAGTACTCAAAAACCAGCACACCATAAACAGTACTCAGAAAACAAAAACTGATCAACAGTATTTAGAAATCAGCACATATTAAACAGTACTCAGAAGCCAGCACACATTAAACAGTAATCAGCAACCAACACACATTAAATAGTACACAGAAACCAAAATACAATAAACAGTACTCAGAAAACAACACAGAATACAATAAATAGTATACAAAAACCAGCACACAATAAACAGACAATAAAAAGTACTAAAAAACCAGCAAACAATAAACAGTACTCAGAAACCAGCACACATTAAGCAGTAATCAGGAACCAACACCCATTAAATAGTACTCAGAAACCAAAATACAATAAACAGTACTCAGAAAACATCACATAGAAGACAATGAATAGTACTCAAAAACCAGCACACCATAAACAGTACTCAGAAAACAAAAAACGATAAACAGTACTCAGAAAACATCACATAGAAAACAATGAATAGTACTCAAAAACCAGCACACCATAAACAGTACTCAGAAAACAAAAATAAATAAACAGTACTCAGAAATCAGCAATTATTAAACAGCAATCAGAAACTAGCCACAATAAACAGTACTCACAAACCAGCACACGATAAAAAGTACTCAGAAACCACCACAAACTAAGAGGTGCAAAGAAGACACCACACAATACACAGTACTCAGAATCTAACATACATTAAACAGTAATCAGCAATCAACACACATTAAATAGTACTCAAATAACAAAATACAATAAACAATACTAAGAAAACAACACATAGAATACCATTAATAGTACTTAAAATCCAGTAGACCATAAACAAGTACACAGAAAACAAAAAATAATGAAAAGTATTTAGAAATCAGCACATATTACACAGCACTCAGAAACCAACCACAATAAACAGTACTCAGAAACAGCAGACAATAAAAAGTATTCAGAAACCAGCACAAACTAAGAGGTATTAAGAAGCCACCACACAATAAACAGTAATCAGAAACCAGGACACATTAAGCAGTAATCAGGAACCAACACCCATTAAATAGTACTCAGAAACCAAAATACAATAAACAGTACTCAGAAAACAACACATAGAAGACAATGAATAGTACTCAAAAACCAGCACACCTTAAACAGTACTCAGAAAACAAAAAACGATAAACAGCATTCAGAAATCAGCACATATTAAACAGTACTCAGAAACTTGCCACAATAAACAGTACTCAGAAACAGCAGACGATCAAAAATAATCAGAAATCAGCACAAACTAAGAGGTACTAAGAAGCCACCACACAATAAACAGTACTCAGAAACCAGCACATATTAAGCAGTAATCAGGAACCAACAACCATTAAATAGTATTCAGAAACTAAAGTACAATAAACATTACTCAGAAAACAAAAAGAAATAAACAGTACTCAGAAATCAGCAATTATTAAACAGCAATCAGAAACTAGCCACAATAAACAGTACTCACAAACCAGCACACGATAAATAGTACTCAGAAACCAGCACAAACTAAGAGGTGCTAAGAAGCCAGCACACAATAAACAGTACTCAGAATCTAACATACATTAAACAGTAATCAGCAATCAACACTTATTAAATAGTACTCAGATACCAAAATATAATAAACAAAACTCAAAAAACAACACATAAAAGACAATAAATAGTACTCAAAAACCAGAAGACCATAAACAGTACCCAGAAAACGAAAAACTATTAACAGTACACAGAAACCAGCCAGAATAAAAAGTACTCTGAAGCCAACACACGATAAATAGTACTCAGAAACCAGAACAAACTAAGAGGTGCAAAGAAGCCAGCACACAATAAACAGAACTCAGAAACCAGCACACATTAAATAGTAATCAGCAACCAACACACATTAAATAGTACCCAGAAACCAAAATACAATAAACAGTACTCAGAAAACAACACAAAACACAATAAATAGTACACAAAAACCAGCACACAATAAACAGTACTCAAATAACAAAAAACTATGAACAGTACTCAGAAATCAGAAAATATTAAACAGTACTCAGAAACTTGCCACAATAAACAGTACTCAGAAACAGCAGACGATCAAAAATAATTAGAAATCAGCACAAACTAAGAGGTACTAAGAAGCCAGCACACAATAAACAGTATTCAGAAACCAGCACACATTAAGCAGTAATCAGGAACCAACAACCATTAAATACTACTCAGAAACGAAAGGACAGTAAACAGTACTCAGAAACAAAACACGATCAACAGTATTTAGAAATCAGCACATATTAAACAGTACTCAGAAACAAACCACAATAAAAAGTACTAAGAAACCAGCACAAGATAAATAGTTCTCAGAAACCAGCACAAACTAAGAGGTACTAAGAAGCCAGCACACAATAAACAGTACTCAGAAGCCAGCACACATTAAACAGTAATCAACAACCAACACTCATTAAATAGTACTCAGAAACCAAAATACAATAAACAGTACTCAGAAAACAACACAAAACACAATAAATGGTACACAAAAACCAGCATACAATAAACAGTACTCAGAAAACAAAAAGAAATAAACAATACTCAGAAATCAGCAAATATTAAACAGCACTCTGAAACTAGTCACAATAAACAGTACTCATAAACCAGCACACGATAAAAAGTACTCAGAAACCAGCACAAACTAAGAGGTGCTGAGAAGCCAGCACACAATAAACAGTACTCAGAATCTAACATACATTAAACAGTAATCAACAACCAACACATATTAAATAGTACTCAGATACCAAAATATAATAAACAAAACTCAGAAAACAACGCATAGAAGACAATAAATAGTACTCAAAATCCAGAAGACCATAAACAGTACCCAGTAAACGAAAAACTATTAACGGTACTCAGAAATCAGCACATATTAAACAGTACTCAGAAACCAGCCGCAATAAAAATAAAAACCAGCACACGATAAACAGTACTCAGACACCAGCACAAACTCAGAGGTAATAAAAAGCCACCACACAATAAACAGTACTCAGAAGCCAGCACACATTAAACAGTAATCAGCAACCAACACATATTAAATAGTACTCAGAAACCAAAATATAATAAACAGTACTCAGAAAACAACACAGAACACAATAAATAGTACACAAAAACCAGTACACTACTCAGAAAACAAAAAAATATAAACAGTACTCAGAAATCAGCAAATATTAAACAGCACTCAGAAATTACCCACAATAAAGAGTACTCAGAATCCAACATGCATTAAACAGTAATCAGCAACCAACACATATTAAACAGTACTCATAAACCAGCACACGATAAAAAGTACTCAGAAACCAGCACAAACTAAGAGGTGCTAAGAAGCCACCACACAATAAACAGTACTGAGAATCTAACATACATTAAACAGTAATCAGCAACCAACACATATTTAATAGTACTCAGATACCAAAATATAATAAACAGTACTCAGAAAACAACACATAGAAGACAATAAATAGTACTCAAAAACCAGGACACCATAAAAAGTATTCAGAAAACAAAAAACGATAAACAGTATTCAGATATCAACACATATTAAACAGTACTCAGAAACCAGCCACAATAAAAAGTACTCAGAAACCAGCAAACATTAAACAGTAATCAGAAACCAACACACATTAAATACAACTCAAAAACCAAAATACAATTAATAGAAATCAGAAAACAACATATAGAACACAATAAATAGTACACAAAAACCAACATACCATAAACAGCACACAGAAAACAAAAACTATGAACAGTACTCAGAAATCAGCAAATATTAAACAGCACTCAGAAACCAGCCACAAGAAACAGTACTGAGAAACAGCACACGGTAAAATATACTCAGAAACCAGCACAAACTAAGAGGTACTAAGAAGCCAGCACACAATAAATAGTACTCAGAAACCAGCACACATTAAGCAGTAATCAGGAACCAATACCCATTAAATAGTACTCAGAAACAAGAACACAATAAACAGTACTCAGAAACCAACCACAATAAACAGTACTCACAACCAGCACACAATAAATAGTATTCAGAAACATGCATATAATAACTAGTACTCAGAAAACAACACATAAAACACAATAAATAGTACTCAGAAAACAAAAAACGATCAACAGTATTTAGAAATCAGCAAATATTAAACAATACTCTGAAACCAGCACACGATAAACAGTACTCAGAAACCAGCACACATTAAACAGTAATCAGCAACCACTTGTGTTTTATGTGTTGTTTTCTGAGTACTAGTTATTGTATGCATGTTTCTGAATACTATTTATCGTGTGCTGATTGTGAGTACTGTTCATTGTGGTTGGTTTCTGAGTAGTGTTTAATATGTGCTGATTTCTGAGTACTATTGATAGCTTTTTGTTTTCTGAGTACTGTTTATTGTGTTCTTGTTTCTGAGTACTGTTTATTGTCTTTTGGTTTCTGAGTACTATTTAATGGGTGTATGTTCCTGATTACTGTTTAATATGTGCTGCTTTCTGAGTACTTTTTATCGTGTGCTGTTTCTGAGTAGTGTTTATTGTGGCTGGTTTCTGAGTACTAATTAATATTTGCTGATTTCTGAGTACTGCTCATAGTTTTTTGTTTTCTGGGTACCGTTTATGGTCTTCTGGATTTTGAGTACTATTTATTGTCTTCTATGTGTTGTTTTCTGAGTATTGTTTATTGTATTTTGGTATCTGAGTACTATTTAATTTGTGTTGGTTGCTGATTACTGTTTAATGTATTTTGGATTCTGAGTACTGTTTATTGTGTGGTGGCTTCTTAGCACCTCTTAGTTTGTGCTGGTTTCTGAGTACTATTTATCGTGTGCTGGTTTCTGAGTACTGTTTATTGTGGCTAGTTTCTGAGTGCTGTTAAATATTTGCTGATTTCTGAGTACTGATTATTGTGTGATGGTTTTTGTGTACCATTTATTGTGTTCTGTTTTGTTTTCTAAGTACTGTTTATTGTATTTTGGTTTCTGAGTACTATTTAATGTGTGTTGGTTTTCTGATTACGGTTTAATGTGTTCTGTTTATTGTGTGCTGGCTTCTTAGTACCTCTTAGTTTGTGTTGGTTTCTGAGTACTTTTTATCGTGTGCTGGTTTCTCAGTACGTTTTTTGTGGCTGGTTTCTGAGTGCTGTGTAATATGTGCTGATTTCTGAATACTGTTGATCGTTTTTTGTTTTCTGAGTACTGTTTATGGTGTGCTGGTTTTTGAGTACTATTCATTGTCTTCTATGTGTTGTTTTCTGAGTACTGTTTATTGTTTGCTGGTTTCTGAGTACTATTTAATGTGTTTTGGTTCCTGATTACTGCTTAATGTGTGCTGCTTTCTGAGTACTGTTTATGGTGTGGCGGCTTCTTAGTACCTTTTAGTTTGTGCTGGTTTCTGAGTACTTTTTATCGTGTGCTGTTTCTGAGTACTGTTTATTGTGGCTGGTTTCTGAGTGCTGTTTAATATGTTCTGATTTCTAAGTACTCTTCATAGTTTTTTGTTTTCTGAGTACTGTTTATGGTGTGCTGGTTTTTGAGTACTATTCATTGTCTTCTATGTGTTGTTTTCTGAGTACTGTTTATTGTGTGATGGCTTCTTAGTACGTCTGAGCTTGTGCTGGTTTCTGAGTACTATTTATCGTTTTCTGGTTTTTGAGTACTATTTATTCTGTTTTATGTGTTGTTTTCTGTGCACTAGTTACTGTATGCATGTTTCTGAATATTATTTATTGTGTGCTGATTGTGAGTACTGTTTATTGTGGTTGGTTTCTGAGTACTGTTTAATATTTGCTGATTTCTGAGTACTATTGATAGCTTTTTGTTTTCTGAGTACTGTTTATTGTGTTCTTGTTTCTGAGTACTGTTTATTGTCTTTTGGTTTCTGAGTACTATTTAATGGGTGTATGTTCCTGATTACTGTTTAATATGTGCTGATTTCTGAGTACTTTTTATCGTTTGCTTGTTTCTGAGTACTGTTTAATATGTGCTGATGTCTGAATACTGTTTATCGTTTTTTGTTTTCTGAGTACGGTTTATGGTGTGCTGGTTTCTGAGTACGGTTTATTATGTGATGGCTTCTTAGTACGTCTGAGCGTGTGCTGGTTTTTGAGTACTATTTATTGTGTTTTATGTGTTATTTTCTGAGTACTAGTTATTGTATGCATGTTTCTGAATACTATTTATCGTGTGCTGGTTGTGAGTACTGTTTATTATGTGCTGATTTCTGTTTATTGTGTTTTTGTTTCTGAGTACTGTTTACTGTCTTTTCGTATCTGAGTACTATTTAATGGGTGTTGGATCCTAATTTCTGCTTAATGTGTGCTGGTTTCTGAGTACTGTTTATTGTATTTTGTATTCTGAGTACTCTTTAATGTGTGTTTGTTGCTGATTACTGTTTAATGTGTGCTGGTTTCTGAGTACTGTTTATTGTGTGGTGGCTTCTTTGTACCTCTTAGTTTGTGCTCGATTCTGAGTCCTATTTATTGTGTGCTGCTTTCTGAGTACTTTTTATCATGGCTGGTATCTGTGTACTGTTTAATATGTGCTGATTTCTGAATACTGTTGATCGTTTTTTGTTTTCTGAGTACTGTTTATTGTGTTTTTGTTTCTGAGTACTGTTTATTGTCTTTTCGTTTCTCAGTACTATTAAATAGGTGTCGGTTCCTGATTACTGCTTAATGTGTGCTGGTTTCTGAGTACTGTTTATTGTGTGCTGGCTTCTTATTACCTCTTGGTTTGTGCTGGTTTCTGATTATTTTTGATCGTCTGCTGATTTCTGAGTACTTGTTCATAGTTTTTTGTTTTCTGAGTACTATTTATTGTGTTTTGTGTTGTTTTCTGAGTATTGTTTATTGTATTTTGGTTTCTGAGTACTATTTAATGTGTGTTGGTTGTTGATTACTGTTTAATGTGTGCTGGTTTCTTTGTACCTCTTAGTTTGTGCTTGTTTCTGAGTACTATTTATCGTTTGCTGGTTTTTGAATACTATTTATTGTGTTTTATGTGTTGTTTTCTGAGTACTAGTTATTGTATGCATGTTTTTGAATACGATTTATCGTGTGCTGGTTGTGAGTACTGTTTATTGTGGTTAGTTTCTGAGTCCTGTTTAATATTTGCTGATTTCTGACTACTGTTTAATGTGTACTGGCTTCTGAGTACTGTTTATTGTGTGGTGGCTTCTTTGTACCTCTTAGTTTGTGCTGGTTTCTGATTACTATTTATCGTGTGCTGGCTTCTGAGTACTTTTTATTGTGGCTGGCTTTTGAGTACTGTTTAATATGTGCTGATTTCTAAATGCTGTTTATCGTTTATTGTTTTCTGAGTACTGTTTATGGTGTGCTGGTTTTTGAGTACTATTCATTGTTTTCTATGTGTTGTTTTCTGAGTACTGTTTATTGTATTTTGGTTTCTGAGTACTATTTAATGGGTGTTGGTTCCTGATTACTGCTTAATGTGTGCTGATTTCTGAGTACTGTTCATAGTTTTTTTTGTTTTCTGAGTACTGTTTATTGTGTGGTGGCTTCTTAGTACCTCTTAGTTTGTGCTGGTTTCTGAGTACTTTTTATCATGTGCTGTTTCTGAGTACTATTTATCGTTTGCTGGTTTTTAAGTACTATTTATTGTGTTTTATGTGTTGTTTTCTGAGTACTAGTTATTGTATGCATGATTCTGAATACTATTTATCGTGTGGTGGTTGTGAGTACTGTTTATTATGTGCTGATTTCTGTTAATTGTTTTTTTTTTTTCTGAGCACTAAACAGTGCTCAGAAGAAAAAAAACAGAAATCAGGAACCAACACCCATTAAACAATGGGTGTTGGTTCCTGATTTTTGCTTAATGTGTGCTGGTTTCTGAGTACTGTTTATTGTGTTTTGTGTTGTTTTCTGAGTACTGTTTATTGTATTTTGGTTTCTGAGTACTATTAAATGTGTGTTGGTTGCTGATTACTGTTTAATGTGTGCTGGTTTCTGAGTACTGTTTATTGTGTGATGGCTTCTTTTTACCTCTTAGTTTGTGTTGGTTTCTGATTACTATTTATCGTGTGCTGGCTTCTGAGTACTTTTTACTGTGGCTGGTTTCTGAGTACTGTTTAATATGTGCTGATTTCTGAATGCTGTTTATCGTTTTTTGTTTTCTGAGTAATGTTTATGGTGTGCTGGTTTCTGAGTACTGTTTTCTTTGTACCTCTTACCTTGTGCTGGTTTTTGAGTACTTTTTATCGGGGCTGGTTTCTGAGTACTGTTTAATATGTGTTGATTTCTGAATACTGTTTATCGTTTTTTGTTTTCTGAGTACTGTTTATTATTTTTTTGTTTCTCAGTAGTATTTAATGGGTGTCGGTTTCTGAGTACTGTTTATTGTGTGCTGGCTTCTTATTACCTCTTAGTTTGTGCTGGTTTCTGATTATTTTTGATCGTCTGCTGTTTTCTGAGTACTGTTCATAGTTTTTTGTTTTCTGAGTACTGTTTATTGTGTGCTGGTTTTTGTGTACTATTTATTGTGTTTTGTGTTGTTTTCTGAGTACTGTTTAATGTATTTTGGTTTCTGAGTACTATTTAATGTGTGTTGGTTGCTGATTACTGTTTAATGTGTGCTGGTTTCTGAGTACTGTTTATTGTGTGGTGGCTTCCGAGTACTTTTTATTGCGGCTTGTTTCTGAGTACTGTTTAATATGTGCTGATTTCTGAATGCTGTTGATCGTTTTTTGCTTTCTGAGTACTGTTTATGATGTGCTGGTTTTTGAGTACTTATTCATTGTCTTCTATGTGTTGTTTTCTGAGTACTGTTTATTGTATTTTGCGTTCTGAGTACTATTTAATGGGTGTTGGTTCCTGATTACTGCTTAATGTGTGCTGGTTTCTGAGTACTGTTTATTGTGTGGTGGCTTCTTAGTACCTGAGTACTGTTTATTGTGGCTGGTTTCTGAGTGCTGTTTAATATGTGCTGATTTCTGAATGCTGTTTATCGTTTTTTGTTTTCTGAGTACTGTTTATGGTGTGCTGGTTTTTGAGTACTATTCATTGTCTTCTATGTGTTGTTTTCTGAGTACTGTTTATTGTTTGCTGGTTTTTGAGTACTATTTATTGTGTTTTATGTGTTGTTATCTGAGTACTAGTTATTGTATGCATGTTTCTGAATACTATTTATCGTGTGCTGATTGTGAGTACTGTTTATTGTGGTTGGTTTCTGAGTACTGTTTAATATGTGCTGATATCTGAATTGCTTTTTGTTTTCTGAGTACTGTTTATTGTGTTCTTGTTTCTGAGTACTGTTTATTGTCTTTTGGTTTCTGAGTACTATTTAATGGGTGTTGGTTCCTGATTACTGTTTAATATGTGCTGGTTTCTGAGTACTTTTTATCGTGTGCTGTTTCTGAGTAGTGTTTATTGTGGCTGGTTTCTGAGTGCTGATTAATATGTGCTGATTTCTGAGTACTGTTCATAGTTTTTTGGTTTCTGAGTACTATTTAATGTGTGTTGGTTGCTGATTACTGTTTAATTTGTGCTGGTTTCTGAGTACTGTTTATTATGTGCTGGCTTCTTTGTACCTCTTAGTTTGTGCTGGTTTCTGAGTACTATTTATCGTGTGCTGGCTTCTGAGTACTTTTTATTGTGGCTGGTTTCTGAGTACTGTTTAGTATCTGCTGATTTCCGAGTACTGTTCATAGTTTTTTGTTTTCTGGGAACTGTTTATGGTCTTCTGGTTTTTGAGTACTATTCATTGTCTTTTGTGTGTTGTTTTCTGAGTACTGTTTATTGTTTGCTGGTTTCTGAGTACGGTTTATTGTGTGATGGCTTCTTAGTACGTCCGAGCTTGTGCTGGTTTTTGAGTACTATTTATTGTGTTTTATGTGTTGTTTTCTGAGTACTAGTTATTGTATGCATGTTTCTGAATACTATTTATCGTGTGGTGGTTGTGAGTACTGTTTCTTATGTGCTGATTTCTGTTTATTGTGTTTTTGTTTCTGAGTACTATTTAATGGGTGTTGGTTCCAGATTTCTGCTTAATGTGTGCTGGTTTCTGAGTATTGTTTATTGTGTGGTGGCTTCTTATTACCTCTTAGTTTGTGCTGGTTTCTGATTATTTTTGATCGTCTGCTGATTTCTGAGTACTGTTCATAGTTTTTTGTTTTCTGAGTACTGTTTATTGTGTGCTGGTTTTTGTGTACTATTTATTGTGTTTTGTGTTGTTTTCTGAGTATTGTTTATTGTATTTTGGTTTCTGAGTACTATTTAATGTGTGTTGGTTGTTGATTACTGTTTAATGTGTGCTGGTTTCTGAGTACTGTTTATTGTGTGCTGGCTTCTTTGTACCTCTTAGTTTGTGTTGGTTTCTGAGTACTATTTATCGTTTGCTGGTTTTTGAATACTATTTATTGTGTTTTATGTGTTGTTTTCTGAGTACTAGTTATTGTATGCATGTTTTTGAATACGATTTATCGTGTGCTGGTTGTGAGTACTGTTTATTGTGGCTAGTTTCTGAGTCCTGTTTAATATTTGCTGATTTCTGACTACTGTTTAATGTGTTCTGGCTTCTGAGTACTGTTTATTGTGTGGTGGCTTCTTTGTACCTCTTAGTTTGTGCTGGTTTCTGATTACTATTTATCATGTGCTGGCTTCTGAGTACTTTTTATTGTGGCTACCTTTTGAGTACTGTTTAATATGTGCTGATTTCTAAATGCTGTTTATCGTTTATTGTTTTCTGAGTACTGTTTATGGTGTGCTGGTTTTTGAGTACTATTCATTGTTTTCTATGTGTTGTTTTCTGAGTACTGTTTATTGTATTTTGGTTTCTGAGTACTATTTAATGGGTGTTGGTTCCTGATTACTGCTTAATGTGTGCTGATTTCTGAGTACTGTTCATAGTTTTTTGTTTTCTGAGTACTGTTTATTGTGTGGTGGCTTCTTAGTACCTCTTAGTTTGTGCTGGTTTCTGAGTACTTTTTATCATGTGCTGTTTCTGAGTACTATTTATCGTTTGCTGGTTTTTAAGTACTATTTATTGTGTTTTATGTGTTGTTTTCTGAGTACTAGTTATTGTATGCATGATTCTGAATACTATTTATCGTGTGGTGGTTGTGAGTACTGTTTATTATGTGCTGATTTCTGTTTATTGTTTTTTTTTTTTCTGAGCACTGTTTAATGGGTGTTGGTTCCTGATTTCTGCTTAATGTGTGCTGGTTTCTGAGTACTGTTTATTGTGTGCTGGCTTCTCATTACCTCTTAGTTTGTGCTGGTTTCTGATTATTTTTGATCGTCTGCTGATTTCTGAGTACTGTTCATAGTTTTTTGTTTTCTGAGTACTGTTTATTGTGTGCTGCTTTTGTGTACTATTTATTGTGTTTTGTGTTGTTTTCTGAGTACTGTTTATTGTATTTTGGTTTCTGAGTACTATTAAATGTGTGTTGGTTGCTGATTACTGTTTAATGTGTGCTGGTTTCTGAGTACTGTTTATTGTGTGATGGCTTCTTTTTACCTCTTAGTTTGTGTTGGTTTCTGATTACTATTTATCGTGTGCTGGCTTCTGAGTACTTTTTACTGTGGCTGGTTTCTGAGTACTGTTTAATATGTGCTGATTTCTGAATGCTGTTTATCGTTTTTTGTTTTCTGAGTAATGTTTATGGTGTGCTGGTTTCTGAGTACTGTTTTCTTTGTACCTCTTAGTTTGTGCTGGTTTTTGAGTACTTTTTATCGGGGTTGGTTTCTGAGTACTGTTTAATATGTGTTGATTTCTAAATACTGTTTATCGTTTTTTGTTTTCTGAGTACTGTTTATTATTTTTTTGCTTCTCAGTAGTATTTAATGGATGTCGGTTTCTGAGTACTGTTTATTGTGTGCTGGCTTCTTATTACCTCTTAGTTTGTGCTGGTTTCTGATTATTTTTGATCGTCTGCTGTTTTCTGAGTACTGTTCATAGTTTTTTGTTTTCTGAGTACTGTTTATTGTGTGCTGGTTTTTGTGTACTATTTATTGTGTTTTGTGTTGTTTTCTGAGTACTGTTTAATGTATTTTGGTTTCTGAGTACTATTTAATGTGTGTTGGTTGCTGATTACTTTTCTGAGTACTGTTTATGGTGTGCTGGTTTTTGAGTACTATTCATTGTCTTCTATGTGTTGTTTTCTGAGTACTGTTTATTGTATTTTGCGTTCTGAGTACTATTTCATGGGTGTTGGTTCCTGATTACTGCTTAATGTGTGCTGGTTTCTGAGTACTGTTTATTGTGTGGTGGCTTCTTAGTACCTCTTAGTTTGTGCTGGTTTCTGAATACTTTTTATCGTGTGATGTTTCTGAGTACTGTTTATTGTGGCTGGTTTCTGAGTGCTGTTTAATATGTGCTGATTTCTGAGTACTGTTCATAGTTTTTTGGTTTCTGAGTACTATTTAATGTGTGTTGGTTGCTGATTACTGTTTAATTTGTGCTGGTTTCTGAGTACTTTTTATCGTGTGCTGTTTCTGAGTAGTGTTTATTGTGGCTGGTTTCTGAGTGCTGATTAATATGTGCTGATTTCTGAGTACTGTACTATTTATTGTGTTTTGTGTTGTTTTCTGAGTACTGTTTATTGTATTTTGGTTTCTGAGTACTATTAAATGTGTGTTGGTTGCTGATTACTGTTTAATGTGTGCTGGTTTCTGAGTACTGTTTATTGTGTGATGGCTTCTTTTTACCTCTTAGTTTGTGTTGGTTTCTGATTACTATTTATCGTGTGCTGGCTTCTGAGTACTTTTTACTGTGGCTGGTTTCTGAGTACTGTTTAATATGTGCTGATTTCTGAATGCTGTTTATCGTTTTTTGTTTTCTGAGTAATGTTTATGGTGTGCTGGTTTCTGAGTACTGTTTTCTTTGTACCTCTTAGTTTGTGCTGGTTTTTGAGTACTTTTTATCGGGGTTGGTTTCTGAGTACTGTTTAATATGTGTTGATTTCTAAATACTGTTTATCGTTTTTTGTTTTCTGAGTACTGTTTATTATTTTTTTGCTTCTCAGTAGTATTTAATGGATGTCGGTTTCTGAGTACTGTTTATTGTGTGCTGGCTTCTTATTACCTCTTAGTTTGTGCTGGTTTCTGATTATTTTTGATCGTCTGCTGTTTTCTGAGTACTGTTCATAGTTTTTTGTTTTCTGAGTACTGTTTATTGTGTGCTGGTTTTTGTGTACTATTTATTGTGTTTTGTGTTGTTTTCTGAGTACTGTTTAATGTATTTTGGTTTCTGAGTACTATTTAATGTGTGTTGGTTGCTGATTACTTTTCTGAGTACTGTTTATGGTGTGCTGGTTTTTGAGTACTATTCATTGTCTTCTATGTGTTGTTTTCTGAGTACTGTTTATTGTATTTTGCGTTCTGAGTACTATTTCATGGGTGTTGGTTCCTGATTACTGCTTAATGTGTGCTGGTTTCTGAGTACTGTTTATTGTGTGGTGGCTTCTTAGTACCTCTTAGTTTGTGCTGGTTTCTGAATACTTTTTATCGTGTGATGTTTCTGAGTACTGTTTATTGTGGCTGGTTTCTGAGTGCTGTTTAATATGTGCTGATTTCTGAGTACTGTTCATAGTTTTTTGGTTTCTGAGTACTATTTAATGTGTGTTGGTTGCTGATTACTGTTTAATTTGTGCTGGTTTCTGAGTACTTTTTATCGTGTGCTGTTTCTGAGTAGTGTTTATTGTGGCTGGTTTCTGAGTGCTGATTAATATGTGCTGATTTCTGAGTACTGTTTATTGTGTGCTGGTTTTTGTGTACTATTTATTGTGTTTTGTGTTGTTTTCTGAGTACTGTTTATTGTATTTTGGTTTCTGAGTACTATTAAATGTGTGTTGGTTGCTGATTACTGTTTAATGTGTGCTGGTTTCTGAGTACTGTTTATTGTGTGATGGCTTCTTTTTACCTCTTAGTTTGTGTTGGTTTCTGATTACTATTTATCGTGTGCTGGCTTCTGAGTACTTTTTACTGTGGCTGGTTTCTGAGTACTGTTTAATATGTGCTGATTTCTGAATGCTGTTTATCGTTTTTTGTTTTCTGAGTAATGTTTATGGTGTGCTGGTTTCTGAGTACTGTTTTCTTTGTACCTCTTAGTTTGTGCTGGTTTTTGAGTACTTTTTATCGGGGTTGGTTTCTGAGTACTGTTTAATATGTGTTGATTTCTAAATACTGTTTATCGTTTTTTGTTTTCTGAGTACTGTTTATTATTTCTTTGCTTCTCAGTAGTATTTAATGGATGTCGGTTTCTGAGTACTGTTTATTGTGTGCTGGCTTCTTATTACCTCTTAGTTTGTGCTGGTTTCTGATTATTTTTGATCGTCTGCTGTTTTCTGAGTACTGTTCATAGTTTTTTGTTTTCTGAGTACTGTTTATTGTGTGCTGGTTTTTGTGTACTATTTATTGTGTTTTGTGTTGTTTTCTGAGTACTGTTTAATGTATTTTGGTTTCTGAGTACTATTTAATGTGTGTTGGTTGCTGATTACTTTTCTGAGTACTGTTTATGGTGTGCTGGTTTTTGAGTACTATTCATTGTCTTCTATGTGTTGTTTTCTGAGTACTGTTTATTGTATTTTGCGTTCTGAGTACTATTTCATGGGTGTTGGTTCCTGATTACTGCTTAATGTGTGCTGGTTTCTGAGTACTGTTTATTGTGTGGTGGCTTCTTAGTACCTCTTAGTTTGTGCTGGTTTCTGAATACTTTTTATCGTGTGATGTTTCTGAGTACTGTTTATTGTGGCTGGTTTCTGAGTGCTGTTTAATATGTGCTGATTTCTGAGTACTGTTCATAGTTTTTTGGTTTCTGAGTACTATTTAATGTGTGTTGGTTGCTGATTACTGTTTAATTTGTGCTGGTTTCTGAGTACTTTTTATCGTGTGCTGTTTCTGAGTAGTGTTTATTGTGGCTGGTTTCTGAGTGCTGATTAATATGTGCTGATTTCTGAGTACTGTTCATAGTTTTTTGGTTTCTGAGTACTATTTAATGTGTGTTGATTACTGATTACTGTTTAATGTGTGCTGGTTTCTGAGTACTGTTTATTATGTGCTGGCTTCTTTGTACCTCTTAGTTTGTGCTGGTTTCTGAGTACTATTTATCGTGTGCTGGCTTCTGAGTACTTTTTATTGTGGCTGGTTTCTGAGTACTGTTTAATATCTGCTGATTTCTGAGTACTGTTCATAATTTTTTGTTTTCTGGGAACTGTTTATGGTCTTCTGGTTTTTGAGTACTATTCATTGTCTTCTGTGTTGTTTTCTGAGTACTGTTTATTGTTTGCTGGTTTCTGAGTACCGTTTATTGTGTGATGGCTTCTTAGTACATCCGAGCGTGTGCTGGTTTTTGAGTACTATTTATTGTGTTTTATGTGTTGTTTTCTGAGTACTAGTTATTGTATGCATGTTTCTGAATACTATTTATCGTGTGGTGGTTGTGAGTACTGTTTATTATGTGCTGATTTCTGTTTATTGTGTTTTTGTTTCTGATTACTATTTAATGGGTGTTGGTTCCAGATTTCTGCTTAATGTGTGCTGGTTTCTGAGTACTGTTTATTGTGTGCTGGCTTCTTATTACCTCTTAGTTTGTGCTGGTTTCTGATTATTTTTGATCGTCTGCTGATTTCTGAGTACTGTTCATAGTTTTTTGTTTTCTGAGTACTGTTTATTGTGTGCTGGTTTTTGTGTACTATTTATTGTGTTTTGTGTTGTTTTCTGAGTATTGTTTATTGTATTTTGGTTTCTGAGTACTATTTAATGTGTGTTGGTTGTTGATTACTGTTTAATGTGTGCTGGTTTCTGAGTACTGTTTATTGTGTGCTGGCTTCTTTGTACCTCTTAGTTTGTGCTGGTTTCTGAGTACTATTTATCGTTTGCTGGTTTTTAAGTACTATTTATTGTGTTTTATGTGTTGTTTTCTGAGTACTAGTTATTGTATGCATGATTCTGAATACTATTTATCGTGTGGTGGTTGTGAGTACTGTTTATTATGTGCTGATTTCTGTTTATTGTTTTTTTTTTTTTCTGAGCACTGTTTAATGGGTGTTGGTTCCTGATTTCTGCTTAATGTGTGCTGGTTTCTGAGTACTGTTTATTGTGTGCTGGCTTCTTATTACCTCTTAGTTTGTGCTGGTTTCTGATTATTTTTGATCGTCTGCTGTTTTCTGAGTACTGTTCATAGTTTTTTGTTTTCTGAGTACTGTTTATTGTGTGCTGGTTTTTGTGTACTATTTATTGTGTTTTGTGTTGTTTTCTGAGTACTGTTTAATGTATTTTGGTTTCTGAGTACTATTTAATGGGTGTTGGTTGCTGATTACTGTTTAATGTGTGCTGGTTTCTGAGTACTGTTTATTGTGTGCTGGCTTCTTTGTACCTCTTAGTTTGTGTTGGTGTCTGATTACTATTTATTGTGTGCTGGCTTCTGAGTACTTTTTACTGTGGCTGGTTTCTGAGTACTGTTTATCGTTTTTTGTTTTCTGAGTAATGTTTATGGTGTGCTGGTTTTTGAGTACTATTCATTGTCTTCTATGTGTTGTTTCCTGAGTACTGTTTATTGTATTTTGTTTTCTGAGTACTGTTTATTGTGTGCTGGTTTTTATGTACTATTTATTGTGTTTTGTGTTGTTTTCTGAGTACTGTTTATTGTCTTTTCATTTCTCAGTACTATTTAATGGGTGTCGGTTCCTGATTTCTGCTTAATGTGTGCTGCTTTCTGAGTACTGTTTATTGTGTGCTGACTTCTTATTACCTCTTAGTTTGTGCTGGTTTCTGATTATTTTTGATCGTCTGCTGATTTCTGAGTACTGTTCATAGTTTTTTGTTTTCTGAGTACTGTTTATTGTGTGCTGGTTTTTGTGTACTATTTATTGTGTTTTGTGTTGTTTTCTGAGTACTGTTTAATGTATTTTGGTTTCTGAGTACTATTTAATGGGTGTTGGTTACTGATTACTGTTTAATGTGTGCTGGTTTCTGAGTACTGTTTATTGTGTGGTGGCTTCGTAGTACCTCTTAGTTTGTGCTGGTTTCTGAGTACTTTTTATCATGTGCTGTTTCTGAGTACTATTTATCGTTTGCTGGTTTTTAAGTACTATTTATTGTGTTTTATGTGTTGTTTTCTGAGTACTAGTTATTGTATGCATGTTTCTGAATACTATTTATCGTGTGGTGGTTGTGAGTACTGTTTATTATGTGCTGATTTCTGTTTAGTGTTTTGTTGTTTTCTGAGCACTGTTTAATGGGTGTTGGTTCCTGATTTCTGTTTAATGTGTGCTGGTTTCAGAGTACTGTTTATTGTGTGCTGGCTTCTTATTACCTCTTAGTTTGTGCTGGTTTCTGATTATTTTTGATCGTCTGCTGATTTCTGAGTACTGTTCACAGTTTTTTGTTTTCTGAGTACTGTTTATTGTGTGCTGGTTTTTGTGAACTATTTATTGTGTTTTGTGTTGGTTGCTGATTACTGTTTAATGTGTGCTGGTTTCTGAGTACTGTTTATTGTGTGCTGGCTTCTTTTTCCCTCTTAGTTTGTGTTGGTTTCTGATTACTATTTATCGTGTGCTGGCTTCTGAGTACTTTTTACTGTGGCTGGTTTCTGAGTACTGTTTAATATGTGCTGATTTCTGAATGCTGTTTATCGTTTTTTGTTTTCTGAGTACTCTTTATGGTGTGCTGGTTTTTGAGTACTATTCATTGTCTTCTATGTGTTGTTTCCTGAGTACTGTTTATTGTATTTTGGTTTCTGAGTACTATTTAATGGGTGTTGGTTGCTGATTACTGCTTAATGTGTTCTGGTTTCTGAGTACTGTTTTCTTTGTACATCTTAGTTTGTGCTGGTTTTTGAGTACTTTTTATCGGGGCTGGTTTCTGAGTACTGTTTATTGTGTTTTTGTTTCTGAGTACTGTTTATTGTGTTTTCATTTCTCAGTACTATTTAATGGGTGTTGGTTCCTGATTACTGCTTAATGTGTGGTGCTTTCTGAGTACTGTTTATTGTGTGCTGACTTCTTATTACCTCTTAGTTTGTGCTGGTTTCTGATTATTTTTGATCGTCTGCTGATTTCTGAGTACTGTTCATAGTTTTTTGTTTTCTGAGTACTGTTTCTTGTGTGCTGGTTTTTGTGTACTATTTATTGTGTTTTGTGTTGTTTTCTGAGTACTGTTTAATGTATTTTGGTTTCTGAGTACTATTTAATGGGTGTGGGTTCCTGATTTCTGCTTAATGTGTGCTGGTTTCTGAGTACTGTTTATTGTGTGCTGGCTTCTTATTACCTCTTAGTTTGTGCTGGTTTCTGATTATTTTTGATCGTCTGCTGATTTCTAAGTATTGTTCATAGTTTTTTGTTTTCTGAGTACTGTTTATTGTGTGCTGGTTTTTGTGTACTATTTATTGTGTTTTATTTTGTTTTCTGAGTACTGTTTATTGTATTTTGGTTTCTGAGTACTATTAAATGTGTGTTGGTTGCTGATTACTGTTTAATGTGTGCTGGTTTTTGAGTACTGTTTATTGTGTGCTGGCTTCTTTTTACCTCTTAGTTTGTGTTTGTTTCTGATTACTATTTATCGTGTGCTGGCTTCTGAGTACTTTTTACTGTGGCTGGTTTCTGAGTACTGTTTAATATGTGCTGATTTCTGAATGCTGTTTATCGTTTTTTGTTTTCTGAGTACTGTTTATGGATTGCTGGTTTTTGAATACTATTCATTGTCTTCTATGTGTTGTTTTCTGGTTTTTGAGTACTATTTATTGTGTTTTATGTGTTGTTTTCTGAGTACTAGTTATTGTATGCATTTTTCTGAATACTATTTATCGTGTGGTGGTTGTGAGTACTGTTTATTATGTGCTAATTTCTGTTTATTGTTTTTTTTTCTTCTGAGCACTGTTTAATGGGTGTTGGTTCCTGATTTCTGCTTAATGTGTGCTGGTTTCTGAGTACTGTTTATTGTGTGCTGGCTTCTTATTACCTCTTAGTTTGTGCTGGTTTCTGATTATTTTTGATCGTCTGCTGATTTCTGAGTACTGTTCATAGTTTTTTGTTTTCTGAGTACTGTTTATTGTGTGCTGGTTTTTGTGTACTATTTATTGTGTTTTGTGTTGTTTTCTGAGTACTGTTTAAGGTATTTTGGTTTCTGAGTACTATTAAATGTGTGTTGGTTGCTGATTACTGTTTAATGTGTGCTGGTTTCTGAGTACTGTTTATTGTGTGCTGGCTTCTTTGTACCTCTTAGTTTGTGCTGGTTTCTGAGTACTATTTATCGTGTGCTGGCTTCTGAGTACTTTTTACTGTGGCTGGTTTCTGAGTACTGTTTAATATGTGCTGATTTCTGAATGCTGTTTATCGTTTTTTGTTTTCTGAGTACTATTTATGGTGTGCTGGTTTTTGAGTACTATTCATTGTCTTCTATGTGATGTTTTCTGAGTACTGTTTATTGTATTTTGGTTTCTGAGTACTATTTAATGGGTGTTGGTTACTGATTACTGCTGAATGTGTGCTGGTTTCTGAGTACTGTTTATTGTTTGGTGGCTTCTTAGTACCTCTTAGTTTGTGCTGGTTTCTGAGTACTTTTTATCATGTGCTGTTTCTGAGTACTATTTATCGTTTGCTGGTTTTTAAGTACTATTTATTGTGTTTTATGTGTTGTTTTCTGAGTACTAGTTATTGTATGCATGTTTCTGAATACTATTTATCGTGTGGTGGTTGTGAGTACTGTTTATTATGTGCTGATTTCTGTTTAGTGTTTTGTTGTTTTCTGAGCACTGTTTAATGGGTGTTGGTTCCTGATTTCTGTTTAATGTGTGCTGGTTTCTGAGTACTGTTTATTGTGTGCGGGCTTCTTATTACCTCTTAGTTTGTGCTGGTTTCTGATTATTTTTGATCGTCTGCTGATTTCTGAGTACTGTTCACAGTTTTTTGTTTTCTGAGTACTGTTTATTGTGTGCTGGTTTTTGTGAACTATTTATTGTGTTTTGTGTTGGTTGCTGATTACTGTTTAATGTGTGCTGGTTTCTGAGTACTGTTTATTGTGTGCTGGCTTCTTTTTACCTCTTAGTTTGTGTTGGTTTCTGATTACTATTTATCGTGTGCTGGCTTCTGAGTACTTTTTACTGTGGCTGGTTTCTGAGTACTGTTTAATATGTGCTGATTTCTGAATGCTGTTTATCGTTTTTTGTTTTCTGAGTACTGTTTATGGTGTGCTGGTTTTTGAGTACTATTCATTGTCTTCTATGTGTTGTTTCCTGAGTACTGTTTATTGTATTTTGGTTTCTGAGTACTATTTAATGGGTGTTGGTTGCTGATTACTGCTTAATGTGTGCTGGTTTCTGAGTACTGTTTTCTTTGTACATCTTAGTTTGTGCTGGTTTTTGAGTACTTTTTATCGGGGCTGGTTTCTGAGTACTGTTTATTGTGTTTTTGTTTCTGAGTACTGTTTAATGTATTTTGGTTTCTGAGTACTATTTAATGGGTGTTGGTTCCTGATTTCTGCTTAATGTGTGCTGGTTTCTGAGTACTGTTTATTGTGTGCTGGCTTCTTATTACCTCTTAGTTTGTGCTGGTTTCTGATTATTTTTGATCGTCTGCTGATTTCTAAGTATTGTTCATAGTTTTTTGTTTTCTGAGTACTGTTTATTGTGTGCTGGTTTTTGTGTACTATTTATTGTGTTTTGTTTTGTTTTCTGAGTACTGTTTATTGTATTTTGGTTTCTGAGTACTATTAAATGTGTGTTGGTTGCTGATTACTGTTTAATGTGTGCTGGTTTTTGAGTACTGTTTATTGTGTGCTGGCTTCTTTGTACCTCTTAGTTTGTGCTGGTTTCTGAGTACTATTTATCGTTTGCTGGTTTTTGAATACTATTTATTGTGTTTTATGTGTTGTTTTCTGAGTACTAGTTATTGTATGCATGTTTTTGAATACGATTTATCGTGTGCTGGTTGTGAGTACTGTTTATTGTGGCTAGTTTCTGAGTCCTGTTTAATATTTGCTGATTTCTGACTACTGTTTAATGTGTACTGGCTTCTGAGTACTGTTTATTGTGTGGTGGCTTCTTTGTACCTCTTAGTTTGTGCTGGTTTCTGATTACTATTTATCGTGTGCTGGCTTCTGAGTACTTTTTATTGTGGCTGGCTTTTGAGTACTGTTTAATATGTGATTTTTAAATGCTGTTTATCGTTTATTGTTTTCTGAGTACTGTTTATGGTGTGCTGGTTTTTGAGTACTATTCATTGTTTTCTATGTGTTGTTTTCTGAGTACTGTTTATTGTATTTTGGTTTCTGAGTACTATTTAATGGGTGTTGGTTCCTGATTACTGCTTAATGTGTGCTGGTTTCTGAGTACTGTTTATTGTGTGGTGGCTTCTTAGTACCTCTTAGTTTGTGCTGGTTTCTGAGTACTTTTTATCATGTGCTGTTTCTGAGTACTATTTATTGTGTTTTATGTGTTGTTTTCTGAGTACTAGTTATTGTATGCATGTTTCTGAATACTATTTATCGTGTGGTGGTTGTGAGTACTGTTTATTATGTGCTGATTTCTGTTTATTGTGTTTTTGTTTCTGAGTACTATTTAATGGGTGTTGGTTCCAGATTTCTGCTTAATGTGTGCTGGTTTCTGAGTACTGTTTATTGTGTAGTGGCTTCTTATTACCTCTTAGTTTGTGCTGGTTTCTGATTATTTTTGATCGTCTGCTGATTTCTGAGTACTGTTCATAGTTTTTTGTTTTCTGAGTACTGTTTATTGTGTGCTGGTTTTTGTGTACTATTTATTGTGTTTTGTGTTGTTTTCTGAGTACTGTTTATTGTATTTTGGTTTCTGAGTACTATTAAATGTGTGTTGGTTGCTGATTACTGTTTAATGTGTGCTGGTTTCTGAGTACTGTTTATTGTGTGATGGCTTCTTTTTACCTCTTAGTTTGTGTTGGTTTCTGATTACTATTTATCGTGTGCTGGCTTCTGAGTACTTTTTACTGTGGCTGGTTTCTGAGTACTGTTTAATATGTGCTGATTTCTGAATGCTGTTTATCGTTTTTTGTTTTCTGAGTAATGTTTATGGTGTGCAGGTTTCTGAGTACTGTTTTCTTTGTACCTCTTAGTTTGTGCTGGTTTTTGAGTACTTTTTATCGGGGCTGGTTTCTGAGTACTTTTTATTGTGGCTGATTTCTGAGTACTGTTCATAATTTTTTGTTTTCTGGGAACTGTTTATGGTCTTCTGGTTTTTGAGTACTATTCATTGTCTTCTGTGTGTTGTTTTCTGAGTACTGTTTATTGTTTGCTGGTTTCTGAGTACAGTTTATTGTGTGATGGCTTCTTAGTACGTCCGAGCTTGTGCTGGTTTTTGAGTACTATTTATTGTGTTTTATGTGTTGTTTTCTGAGTACTAGTTATTGTATGCATGTTTCTGAATACTATTTATCGTGTGGTGGTTGTGAGTACTGTTTATTATGTGCTGATTTCTGTTTATTGTGTTTTTGTTTCTGAGTACTATTTAATGGGTGTTGGTTCCAGATTTCTGCTTAATGTGTGCTGGTTTCTGAGTACTGTTTATTGTGTAGTGGCTTCTTATTACCTCTTAGTTTGTGCTGGTTTCTGATTATTTTTGATCGTCTGCTGATTTCTGAGTACTGTTCATAGTTTTTTGTTTTCTGAGTACTGTTTATTGTGTGCTGGTTTTTGTGTACTATTTATTGTGTTTTGTGTTGTTTTCTGAGTACTGTTTATTGTATTTTGGTTTCTGAGTACTATTTAATGTGTGTTGGTTGTTGATTACTGTTTAATGTGTGCTGGTTTCTGAGTACTGTTTATTGTGTGCTGGCTTCTTTGTACCTCTTAGTTTGTGCTGGTTTCTGAGTACTATTTATCGTTTGCTGGTTTTTGAATACTATTTATTGTGTTTTATGTGTTGTTTTCTGAGTACTAGTTATTGTATGCATGTTTTTGAATACGATTTATCGTGTGCTGGTTGTGAGTACTGTTTATTGTGGCTAGTTTCTGAGTCCTGTTTAATATTTGCTGATTTCTGACTACTGTTTAATGTGTACTGGCTTCTGAGTACTGTTTATTGTGTGGTGGCTTCTTTGTACCTCTTAGTTTGTGCTGGTTTCTGATTACTATTGATCGTGTGCTGGCTTCTGAGTACTTTTTATTGTGGCTGGCTTTTGAGTACTGTTTAATATGTGCTGATTTTTAAATGCTGTTTATCGTTTATTGTTTTCTGAGTACTGTTTATTGTGTGCTGGTTTTTGAGTACTATTCATTGTTTTCTATGTGTTGTTTTCTGAGTACTGTTTATTGTATTTTGGTTTCTGAGTACTATTTAATGGGTGTTGGTTCCTGATTACTGCTTAATGTGTGCTGGTTTCTGAGTACTGTTTATTGTGTGGTGGCTTTTTAGTACCTCTTAGTTTGTGCTGGTTTCTGAGTACTTTTTATCATGTGCTGTTTCTGAGTACTATTTATTGTTTGCTGGTTTTTAAGTACTATTTATTGTGTTTTATGTGTTGTTTTCTGAGTACTAGTTATTGTATGCATGATTCTGAATACTATTTATCGTGTGGTGGTTGTGAGTACTGTTTATTATGTGCTGATTTCTGTTTATTGTTTTTTTTTTTTTCTGAGCACTGTTTAATGGGTGTTGGTTCCTGCTTAATGTGTGCTGGTTTCTGAGTACTGTTTATTGTGTGCTGGCTTCTTATTACCTCTTAGTTTGTGCTGGTTTCTGATTATTTTTGATCGTCTGCTGAATTCTGAGTACTGTTCATAGTTTTTTGTTTTCTGAGTACTGTTTATTGTGTGCTGGTTTTTGTGTACTATTTATTGTGTTTTGTGTTGTTTTCTGAGTACTGTTTAATGTATTTTGGTTTCTGAGTACTATTTAATGTGTGTTGGTTGCTGATTACTGTTTAATGTGTGCTGGTTTCTGAGTACTGTTTATTGTGTGCTGGCTTCTTTGTACCTCTTAGTTTGTGCTCGTTTCTGAGTACTATTTATGGTGTGCTGGCTTCTGAATACTTTTTACTGTGGCTGGTTTCTGAGTACTGTTTAATATGTGCTGATTTCTGAATGCTGTTTATCGTTTTTTGTTTTCTGAGTAATGTTTATGGTGTGCTGGTTTTTGAGTACTATTCATTGTCTTCTATGTGTTGTTTTCTGAGTACTGTTTATTGTATTTTGGTTTCTGAGTACTATTTAATGGGTGTTGGTTCCTGATTACTGCTTAATGTGTGCTGGTTTCTGAGTACTGTTTATTGTGTGGTGGCTTCTTAGTACCTCTTAGTTTGTGCTGGTTTCTGAGTACTTTTTATCATGTGCTGTTTCTGAGTACTATTTATCGTTTGCTGGTTTTTAAGTACTATTTATTGTGTTTTATGTGTTGTTTTCTGAGTACTAGTTATTGTATGCATGTTTCTGAATACTATTTATCGTGTGGTGGTTGTGAGTACTGTTTATTATGTGCTGATTTCTGTTTATTGTTTTGTTTTTTTCTGAGCACTGTTTAATGGGTGTTGGTTCCTGATTTCTGCTTAATGTGTGCTGGTTTCTGAGTACTGTTTATTGTGTGCTGGCTTCTTTGTACCTCTTAGTTTGTGCTGGTTTCTGATTATTTTTGATCGTCTGCTGATTTCTGAGTACTGTTCATAGTTTTTTGTTTTCTGAGTACTGTTTATTGTGTGCTGGTTTTTATGTACTATTTATTGTGTTTTGTGTTGTTTTCTGAGAACTGTTTATTGTATTCTGGTTTCTGAGTACTATTTAATGTGTGTTGGTTGCTGATTACTGTTTAATGTGTGCTGGTTTCTGAGTACTGTTTATTGTGTGCTGGCTTCTTTGTACCTCTTAGTTTGTGCTGGTTTCTGATTATTTTTGATCGTCTGCTGATTTCTAAGTACTGTTCATAGTTTTTTGTTTTCTGAGTACTGTTTATTGTGTGCTGGTTTTTGTGTACTATTTATTGTGTTTTGTGTTGTTTTCTGAGTACTGTTTATTGTATTTTGGTTTCTGAGTACTATTAAAGGTGTGTTGGTTGCTGATTACTGTTTAATGTGTGCTGGTTTCTGAGTACTGTTTATTGTGTGCTGGCTTCTTTGTACCTCTTAGTTTGTGTTGGTTTCTGATTACTATTTATCGTGTGCTGGCTTCTGAGTACTTTTAACTGTGGCTGGTTTCTGAGTACTGTTTAATATGTGCTGATTTCTGAATGCTGTTTATCGTTTTTTGTTTTCTGAGTAATGTTTATGGTGTGCTGGTTTTTGAGTACTATTCATTGTCTTCTATGTGTTGTTTCCTGAGTACTGTTTATTGTATTTTGTTTTCTGAGTACTGTTTATTGTGTGCTGGTTTTTATGTACTATTTATTGTGTTTTGTGTTGGTTTCTGAGTACTGTTTATTGTCTTTTCATTTCTCAGTACTATTTAATGGGTGTCGGTTCCTGATTACTGCTTAATGTGTGCTGCTTTCTGAGTACTGTTTATTGTGTGCTGGCTTCTTATTACCTCTTAGTTTGTGCTGGTTTCTGATTATTTTTGATCGTCTGCTGATTTCTGAGTACTGTTCATAGTTTTTTGTTTTCTGAGTACTGTTTATTGTGTGCTGGTTTTTGTGTACTATTTATTGTGTTTTGTGTTGGTTGCTGATTACTGTTTAATGTGTGCTGGTTTCTGAGTACTGTTTATTGTGTGCTGGCTTCTTTTTACCTCTTAGTTTGTGTTGGTTTCTGATTACTATTTATCGTGTGCTGGCTTCTGAGTACTTTTTACTGTGGCTGGTTTCTGAGTACTGTTTAATATGTGCTGATTTCTGAATGCTGTTTATCGTTTTTTGTTTTCTGAGTACTGTTTATGGTGTGCTGGTTTTTGAGTACTATTCATTGTCTTCTATGTGTTGTTTCCTGAGTACTGTTTATTGTATTTTGGTTTCTGAGTACTATTTAATGGGTGTTGGTTGCTGATTACTGCTTAATGTGTGCTGGTTTCTGAGTACTGTTTTCTTTGTACATCTTAGTTTGTGCTGGTTTTTGAGTACTTTTTATCGGGGCTGGTTTCTGAGTACTGTTTATTGTGTTTTTGTTTCTGAGTACTGTTTATTGTGTTTTCATTTCTCAGTACTATTTAATGGGTGTTGGTTCCTGATTACTGCTTAATGTGTGCTTCTTTCTGAGTACTGTTTATTGTGTGCTGACTTCTTATTACCTCTTAGTTTGTGCTGGTTTCTGATTATTTTTGATCGTCTGCTGATATCTGACTACTGTTCATAGTTTTTTGTTTTCTGAGTACTGTTTCTTGTGTGCTGGTTTTTGTGTACTATTTATTGTGTTTTGTGTTGTTTTCTGAGTACTGTTTAATGTATTTTGGTTTCTGAGTACTATTTAATGGGTGTTGGTTCCTGATTTCTGCTTAATGTGTGCTGGTTTCTGAGTACTGTTTATTGTGTGCTGGCTTCTTATTACCTCTTAGTTTGTGCTGGTTTCTGATTATTTTTGATCGTCTGCTGATTTCTAAGTATTGTTCATAGTTTTTTGTTTTCTGAGTACTGTTTATTGTGTGCTGGTTTTTGTGTACTATTTATTGTGTTTTGTTTTGTTTTCTGAGTACTGTTTATTGTATTTTGGTTTCTGAGTACTATTAAATGTGTGTTGGTTGCTGATTACTGTTTAATGTGTGCTGGTTTTTGAGTACTGTTTATTGTGTGCTGGCTTCTTTTTACCTCTTAGTTTGTGTTGGTTTCTGATTACTATTTATCGTGTGCTGGCTTCTGAGTACTTTTTACTGTGGCTGGTTTCTGAGTACTGTTTAATATGTGCTGATTTCTGAATGCTGTTTATCTTTTTTTGTTTTCTGAGTACTGTTTATGGAGTGCTGGTTTTTGAATACTATTCATTGTCTTCTATGTGTTGTTTTCTGGTTTTTGAGTACTATTTATTGTGTTTTATGTGTTGTTTTCTGAGTACTAGTTATTGTATGCATGTTTCTGAATACTATTTATCGTGTGGTGGTTGTGAGTACTGTTTATTATGTGCTGATTTCTGTTTATTGTGTTTTTCTTTCTGAGTACTGTTTATTGTCATTTCGTTTCTGAGTACAATTTAATGGATGTTGGTTCCTGATTTCTGCTTAATGTGTGCTGGTTTCTGATTACTGTTTATTGTGTGCTGGCTTCTTTGTACCTCTTAGTTTGTGCTCGTTTCTGAGTACTATTTATCGTGTGCTGGCTTCTGAGTACTTTTTACTGTGGCTGGTTTCTGAGTACTGTTTAATATGTGCTGATTTCTGAATGCTGTTTATCGTTTTTTGTTTTCTGAGTACTGTTTATGGATTGCTGGTTTTTGAGTACTATTCATTGTCTTCTATGTGTTGTTTCCTGAGTACTGTTTATTGTATTTTGGTTTCTGAGTACTATTTAATGGGTGTTGGTTGCTGATTACTGCTTAATGTGTGCTGGTTTCTGAGTACTGTTTTCTTTGTACATCTTAGTTTGTGCTGGTTTTTGAGTACTTTTTATCGGGGCTGGTTTCTGAGTACTGTTTATTGTGTTTTTGTTTCTGAGTACTGTTTATTGTGTTTTCATTTCTCAGTACTATTTAATGGGTGTCGGTTTCTGATTACTGCTTAATGTGTGCTGCTTTCTGAGTACTGTTTATTGTGTGCTGGCTTCTTATTACCTCTTAGTTTGTGCTGGTTTCTGATTATTTTTGATCGTCTGCTGATTTCTGAGTACTGTTCATAGTTTTTTGTTTTCTGAGTACTGTTTCTTGTGTGCTGGTTTTTGTGTACTATTTATTGTGTTTTGTGTTGTTTTCTGAGTACTGTTTATTGTATTTTGGTTTCTGAGTACTATTAAATGTGTGTTGGTTGCTGATTACTGTTTAATGTGTGCTGGTTTTTGAGTACTGTTTATTGTGTGCTGGCTTCTTTTTACCTCTTAGTTTGTGTTGGTTTCTGATTACTATTTATCGTGTGCTGGCTTCTGAGTACTTTTTACTGTGGCTGGTTTCTGAGTACTGTTTAATATGTGCTGATTTCTGAATGCTGTTTATCGTTTTCTGTTTTCTGAGTACTGTTTATGGAGTGCTGGTTTTTGAATACTATTCATTGTTTTCTATGTGTTGTTTTCTGGTTTTTGAGTACTATTTATTGTGTTTTATGTGTTGTTTTCTGAGTACTAGTTATTGTATGCATGTTTCTGAATACTATTTATCGTGTGGTGGTTGTGAGTACTGTTTATTATGTGCTGATTTCTGTTTATTGTGTTTTTCTTTCTGAGTACTGTTTATTGTCATTTCGTTTCTGAGTACAATTTAATGGATGTTGGTTCCTGATTTCTGCTTAATGTGTGCTGGTTTCTGATTACTGTTTATTGTGTGCTGGCTTCTTTGTACCTCTTAGTTTGTGCTCGTTTCTGAGTACTATTTCTCGTGTGCTGGCTTCTGAGTACTTTTTACTGTGGCTGGTTTCTGAGTACTGTTTAATATGTGCTGATTTCTGAATGCTGTTTATCGTTTTTTGTTTTCTGAGTACTGTTTATGGATTGCTGGTTTTTGAGTACTATTCATTGTCTTCTATGTGTTGTTTCCTGAGTACTGTTTATTGTATTTTGGTTTCTGAGTACTATTTAATGGGTGTTGGTTGCTGATTACTGCTTAATGTGTGCTGGTTTCTGAGTATTGTTTTCTTTGTACATCTTAGTTTGTGCTGGTTTTTGAGTACTTTTTATCGGGGCTGGTTTCTGAGTACTGTTTATTGTGTTTTTGTTTCTGAGTACTGTTTATTGTGTTTTCATTTCTCAGTACTATTTAATGGGTGTCGGTTTCTGATTACTGCTTAATGTGTGCTGCTTTCTGAGTACTGTTTATTGTGTGCTGGCTTCTTATTACCTCTTAGTTTGTGCTCGTTTCTGAGTACTATTTATCGTGTGCTGGCTTCTGAGTACTTTTTACTGTGGCTGGTTTCTGAGTACTGTTTAATATGTGCTGATTTCTGAATGCTGTTTATCGTTTTTTGTTTTCTGAGTACTGTTTATGGTGTGCTGGTTTTTGAGTACTATTCATTGTCTTCTATGTGATGTTTCCTGAGTACTGTTTATTGTATTTTGGTTTCTGAGTACTATTTAATGGGTGTTGGTTACTGATTACTGCTTAATGTGTGCTGGTTTCTGAGTACTGTTTATTGTTTGGTGGCTTCTTAGTACCTCTTAGTTTGTGCTGGTTTCTGAGTACTTTTTATCATGTGCTGTTTCTGAGTACTATTTATCGTTTGCTGGTTTTTAAGTACTATTTATTGTGTTTTATGTGTTGTTTTCTGAGTACTAGTTATTGTATGCATGTTTCTGAATACTATTTATCGTGTGGTGGTTGTGAGTACTGTTTATTATGTGCTGATTTCTGTTTAGTGTTTTGTTTTTTTCTGAGCACTGTTTAATGGGTGTTGGTTCCTGATTTCTGTTTAATGTGTGCTGGTTTCTGAGTACTGTTTATTGTGTGCTGGCTTCTTTGTACCTCTTAGTTTGTGCTGGTTTCTGATTATTTTTGATCGTCTGCTGATTTCTGAGTACTGTTCACAGTTTTTTGTTTTCTGAGTACTGTTTATTGTGTGCTGGTTTTTGTGAACTATTTATTGTGTTTTGTGTTGGTTGCTGATTACTGTTTAATGTGTGCTGGTTTCTGAGTACTGTTTATTGTGTGCTGGCTTCTTTTTCCCTCTTAGTTTGTGTTGGTTTCTGAGTACTATTTATCGTGTGCTGGCTTCTGAGTACTTTTTACTGTGGCTGGTTTCTGAGTACTGTTTAATATGTGCTGATTTCTGAATGCTGTTTATCGTTTTTTGTTTTCTGAGTACTGTTTATGGATTGCTGGTTTTTGAGTACTATTCATTGTCTTCTATGTGTTGTTTCCTGAGTACTGTTTATTGTATTTTGGTTTCTGAGTACTATTTAATGGGTGTTGGTTGCTGATTACTGCTTAATGTGTGCTGGTTTCTGAGTACTGTTTTCTTTGTACATCTTAGTTTGTGCTGGTTTTTGAGTACTTTTTATCGGGGCTGGTTTCTGAGTACTGTTTATTGTGTTTTTGTTTCTGAGTACTGTTTATTGTGTTTTCATTTCTCAGTACTATTTAATGGGTGTTGGTTCCTGATTACTGCTTAATGTGTGCTGCTTTCTGAGTACTGTTTATTGTGTGCTGACTTCTTATTACCTCTTAGTTTGTGCTGGTTTCTGATTATTTTTGATCGTCTGCTGATATCTGAGTAGTGTTCATAGTTTTTTGTTTTCTGAGTACTGTTTCTTGTGTGCTGGTTTTTGTGTACTATTTATTGTGTTTTGTGTTGTTTTCTGAGTACTGTTTATTGTATTTTGGTTTCTGAGTACTATTAAATGTGTGTTGGTTGCTGATTACTGTTTAATGTGTGCTGGTTTTTGAGTACTGTTTATTGTGTGCTGGCTTCTTTTTACCTCTTAGTTTGTGTTGGTTTCTGATTACTATTTATCGTGTGCTGGCTTCTGAGTACTTTTTACTGTGGCTGGTTTCTGAGTACTGTTTAATATGTGCTGATTTCTGAATGCTGTTTATCGTTTTCTGTTTTCTGAGTACTGTTTATGGAGTGCTGGTTTTTGAATACTATTCATTGTTTTCTATGTGTTGTTTTCTGGTTTTTGAGTACTATTTATTGTGTTTTATGTGTTGTTTTCTGAGTACTAGTTATTGTATGCATGTTTCTGAATACTATTTATCGTGTGGTGGTTGTGAGTACTGTTTATTATGTGCTGATTTCTGTTTATTGTGTTTTTCTTTCTGAGTACTGTTTATTGTCATTTCGTTTCTGAGTACAATTTAATGGATGTTGGTTCCTGATTTCTGCTTAATGTGTGCTGGTTTCTGATTACTGTTTATTGTGTGCTGGCTTCTTTGTACCTCTTAGTTTGTGCTCGTTTCTGAGTACTATTTCTCGTGTGCTGGCTTCTGAGTACTTTTTACTGTGGCTGGTTTCTGAGTACTGTTTAATATGTGCTGATTTCTGAATGCTGTTTATCGTTTTTTGTTTTCTGAGTACTGTTTATGGATTGCTGGTTTTTGAGTACTATTCATTGTCTTCTATGTGTTGTTTCCTGAGTACTGTTTATTGTATTTTGGTTTCTGAGTACTATTTAATGGGTGTTGGTTGCTGATTACTGCTTAATGTGTGCTGGTTTCTGAGTATTGTTTTCTTTGTACATCTTAGTTTGTGCTGGTTTTTGAGTACTTTTTATCGGGGCTGGTTTCTGAGTACTGTTTATTGTGTTTTTGTTTCTGAGTACTGTTTATTGTGTTTTCATTTCTCAGTACTATTTAATGGGTGTCGGTTTCTGATTACTGCTTAATGTGTGCTGCTTTCTGAGTACTGTTTATTGTGTGCTGGCTTCTTATTACCTCTTAGTTTGTGCTCGTTTCTGAGTACTATTTATCGTGTGCTGGCTTCTGAGTACTTTTTACTGTGGCTGGTTTCTGAGTACTGTTTAATATGTGCTGATTTCTGAATGCTGTTTATCGTTTTTTGTTTTCTGAGTACTGTTTATGGTGTGCTGGTTTTTGAGTACTATTCATTGTCTTCTATGTGATGTTTCCTGAGTACTGTTTATTGTATTTTGGTTTCTGAGTACTATTTAATGGGTGTTGGTTACTGATTACTGCTTAATGTGTGCTGGTTTCTGAGTACTGTTTATTGTTTGGTGGCTTCTTAGTACCTCTTAGTTTGTGCTGGTTTCTGAGTACTTTTTATCATGTGCTGTTTCTGAGTACTATTTATCGTTTGCTGGTTTTTAAGTACTATTTATTGTGTTTTATGTGTTGTTTTCTGAGTACTAGTTATTGTATGCATGTTTCTGAATACTATTTATCGTGTGGTGGTTGTGAGTACTGTTTATTATGTGCTGATTTCTGTTTAGTGTTTTGTTTTTTTCTGAGCACTGTTTAATGGGTGTTGGTTCCTGATTTCTGTTTAATGTGTGCTGGTTTCTGAGTACTGTTTATTGTGTGCTGGCTTCTTTGTACCTCTTAGTTTGTGCTGGTTTCTGATTATTTTTGATCGTCTGCTGATTTCTGAGTACTGTTCACAGTTTTTTGTTTTCTGAGTACTGTTTATTGTGTGCTGGTTTTTGTGAACTATTTATTGTGTTTTGTGTTGGTTGCTGATTACTGTTTAATGTGTGCTGGTTTCTGAGTACTGTTTATTGTGTGCTGGCTTCTTTGTACCTCTTAGTTTGTGTTGGTTTCTGAGTACTATTTATCGTGTGCTGGCTTCTGAGTACTTTTTACTGTGGCTGGTTTCTGAGTACTGTTTAATATGTGCTGATTTCTGAATGCTGTTTATCGTTTTTTGTTTTCTGAGTACTGTTTATGGATTGCTGGTTTTTGAGTACTATTCATTGTCTTCTATGTGTTGTTTCCTGAGTACTGTTTATTGTATTTTGGTTTCTGAGTACTATTTAATGGGTGTTGGTTGCTGATTACTGCTTAATGTGTGCTGGTTTCTGAGTACTGTTTTCTTTGTACATCTTAGTTTGTGCTGGTTTTTGAGTACTTTTTATCGGGGCTGGTTTCTGAGTACTGTTTATTGTGTTTTTGTTTCTGAGTACTGTTTATTGTGTTTTCATTTCTCAGTACTATTTAATGGGTGTTGGTTCCTGATTACTGCTTAATGTGTGCTGCTTTCTGAGTACTGTTTATTGTGTGCTGACTTCTTATTACCTCTTAGTTTGTGCTGGTTTCTGATTATTTTTGATCGTCTGCTGATATCTGAGTAGTGTTCATAGTTTTTTGTTTTCTGAGTACTGTTTCTTGTGTGCTGGTTTTTGTGTACTATTTATTGTGTTTTGTTTTGTTTTCTGAGTACTGTTTATTGTATTTTGGTTTCTGAGTACTATTAAATGTGTGTTGGTTGCTGATTACTGTTTAATGTGTGCTGGTTTTTGAGTACTGTTTATTGTGTGCTGGCTTCTTTTTACCTCTTAGTTTGTGTTGGTTTCTGATTACTATTTATCGTGTGCTGGCTTCTGAGTACTTTTTACTGTGGCTGGTTTCTGAGTACTGTTTAATATGTGCTGATTTCTGAATGCTGTTTATCTTTTTTTGTTTTCTGAGTACTGTTTATGGAGTGTTGGTTTTTGAATACTATTCATTGTCTTCTATGTGTTGTTTTCTGGTTTTTGAGTACTATTTATTGTGTTTTATGTGTTGTTTTCTGAGTACTAGTTATTGTATGCATGTTTCTGAATACTATTTATCGTGTGGTGGTTGTGAGTACTGTTTATTATGTGCTGATTTCTGTTTATTGTGTTTTTCTTTCTGAGTACTGTTTATTGTCTTTTCGTTTCTGAGTACAATTTAATGGATGTTGGTTCCTGATTTCTGCTTAATGTGTGCTGGTTTCTGAGTACTGTTTATTGTGTGCTGGCTTCTTTGTACCTCTTAGTTTGTGCTCGTTTCTGAGTACTATTTATCGTGTGCTGGCTTCTGAGTACTTTTTACTGTGGCTGGTTTCTGAGTACTGTTTAATATGTGCTGATTTCTGAATGCTGTTTATCGTTTTTTGTTTTCTGAGTACTGTTTATGGTGTGCTGGTTTTTGAGTACTATTCATTGTCTTCTATGTGATGTTTTCTGAGTACTGTGTTTATTGTATTTTGGTTTCTGAGTACTATTTAATGGGTGTTGGTTACTGCTTAATGTGTGCTGGTTTCTGAGTACTGTTTATTGTTTGGTGGCTTCTTAGTACCTCTTAGTTTGTGCTGGTTTCTGAGTACTTTTTATCATGTGCTGTTTCTGAGTACTATTTATCGTTTGCTGGTTTTTAAGTACTATTTATTGTGTTTTATGTGTTGTTTTCTGAGTACTAGTTATTGTATGCATGTTTCTGAATACTATTTATCGTGTGGTGGTTGTGACTACTGTTTATTATGTGCTGATTTCTGTTTATTGTTTTGTTTTTTTCTGAGCACTGTTTAATGGGTGTTGGTTCCTGATTTCTGCTTAATGTGTGCTGGTTTCTGAGTACTGTTTATTGTGTGCTGGCTTCTTATTACCTCTTAGTTTGTGCTGGTTTCTGATTATTTTTGATCGTCTGCTGATTTCTGAGTACTGTTCATAGTTTTTTGTTTTCTGAGTACTGTTTATTGTGTTCTGGTTTTTGTGTACTATTTATTGTGTTTTGTGTTGTTTTCTGAGTACTGTTTATTGTATTTTGGTTTCTGAAAACTATTAAATGTGTGTTGGTTGCTGATTACTGTTTAATGTGTGCTGGTTTCTGAGTACTGTTTATTGTGTGCTGGCTTCCTTTTACCTCTTAGTTTGTGCTCGTTTCTGAGTACTATTTATCGTGTGCTGGCTTCTGAGTACTTTTTACTGTGGCTGGTTTCTGAGTACTGTTTAATATGTGCTGATTTCTGAATGCTGTTTATCGTTTTTTGTTTTCTGAGTACTGTTTATGGTGTGCTGGTTTTTGAGTACTATTCATTGTCTTCTATGTGTTGTTTCCTGAGTACTGTTTATTGTATTTTGGTTTCTAAGTACTATTTAATGGGTGTTGGTTGCTGATTACTGCTTAATGTGTGCTGGTTTCTGAGTACTGTTTTCTTTGTACCTCTTAGTTTGTGCTGGTTTTTGAGTACTTTTTATCGGGGCTGGTTTCTGAGTACTGTTTAATATGTGCTGATTTCTAAATACTGTTTATCGTTTTTTGATTTCTGAGTACAGTTTATTGTGTTTTTCTTTCTGAGTACTGTTTATTGTGTTTTCGTTTCTCAGTACTAATTAATGGGTGTCGGTTCCTGATTAATGCTTAATGTGTGCTGGTTTCTGAGTACTGTTTATTGTGTGCTGGCTTCTTATTACCTCTTAGTTTGTGCTGGTTTCTGATTATTTTTGATCGTCTGCTGATTTCTGAGTACTGTTCATAGTTATTTTGTTTTCTGAGTACTGTTTATTGTGTGTTGGTTTTTATGTACTATTTATTGTGTTTTGTGTTGTTTTCTGAGTACTGTTTAATGTATTTTGGTTTCTGAGTACCATTTAATGTGTGTTGGTTGCTGATTACTGTTTAATGTGTGCTGGTTTCTGAGTACTGTTTATTGTGTGCTGGCTTCTTTGTACCTCTTAGTTTGTGCTGGTTTCTGATTATTTTTGATCGTCTGCTGATTTCTGAGTACTGTTCATAGTTTTTTGTTTTCTGAGTACTGTTTATTGTGTGCTGGTTTTTGTGTACTATTTATTGTGTTTTGTGTTGTTTTCTGAGTACTGTTTATTGTACTTTGGTTTCTGAGTACTATTAAATGTGTGTTGGTTGCTGATTACTGTTTAATGTGTGCTGGTTTCTGAGTACTATTTATCGTGTGCTGGCTTCTGAGTACTTTTTACTGTGACTGGTTTCTGAGTACTGTTTAATATGTGCTGATTTCTGAATGCTGTTTATCGTTTTTTGTTTTCTGAGTACTGTTTATGGTGTGCTGGTTTTTGTGTACTATTTATTGTGTTTTGTGTTGTTTTCTGAGTACTGAGTATTTTGGTTTCTGAGTACTATTTAATGGGTGTTGGTTGCTGATTACTGTTTAATGTTTTCTAGTTTCTGAGTACTGTTTATTGTGTGCTGGCTCCTTTGTTCTTTGTAGTTTGTGCTGGTTTCTGAATGCTGTTTATCGTTTTTTGTTTTCTGAGTACTGTTTATGGTGTGCTGGTTTTTGTGTACTATTTATTGTGTTTTGTGTTGTTTTCTGAGTACTGTTTAATGTATTTTGGTTTCTGAGTACTATTTAATGTGTGTTGGTTGCTGATTACTGTTTAATGTGTGCTGGTTTCTGAGTACTGTTTATTGTGTGGTGGCTTCCGAGTACTTTTTATTGCGTCTTGTTTCTGAGTACTGTTTAATATGTGCTGATTTCTGAATGCTGTTGATCGTTTTTTGTTTTCTGAGTACTGTTTATTGTGTGCTGGTTTTTGAGTACTATTCATTGTTTTCTATGTGTTGTTTTCTGAGTACCGTTTATTGTATTTTGGTTTCTGAGTACTATTTAATGGGTGTTGGTTCCTGATAACTGCTTAATGTGTGCTGATTTCTGAGTACTGTTCATAGTTTTTTGTTTTCTGAGTACTGTTTATTGTGTGCTAGTTTTTGTGTACTATTTATTGTGTTTTGTGTTGTTTTCTGAGTACTGTTGATTGTATTTTGGTTTCTGAGTACTATTTAATGTGTGTTGGTTGCTGATTACTGTTTAATGTGTGCTGGTTTCTGAGTACTGTTTATTGTGTGCTGGCTTCTTTGTACCTCTTAGTTTGTGCTCGTTTCTGAGTACTATTTATCGTGTGCTGGCTTCTGAGTACTTTTTACTGTGGCTGGTTTCTGAGTACTGTTTAATATGTGCTGATTTCTGAATGCTGTTTATCGTTTTTTGTTTTCTGAGTACTGTTTATTGTGTGCTGGTTTTTGAGTACTATTCATTGTTTTCTATGTGTTGTTTTCTGAGTACCGTTTATTGTATTTTGGTTTCTGAGTACTATTTAATGGGTGTTGGTTCCTGATAACTGCTTAATGTGTGCTGATTTCTGAGTACTGTTCATAGTTTTTTGTTTTCTGAGTACTGTTTATTGTGTGCTAGTTTTTGTGTACTATTTATTGTGTTTTGTGTTGTTTTCTGAGTACTGTTGATTGTATTTTGGTTTCTGAGTACTATTTAATGTGTGTTTGTTGCTGATTACTGTTTAATGTGTGCTGGTTTCTGAGTACTGTTTATTGTGTGCTGGCTTCTTTGTACCTCTTAGTTTGTGCTCGTTTCTGAGTACTATTTATGGTGTGCTGGCTTCTGAGTACTTTTTACTGTGGCTGGTTTCTAAGTACTGTTTAATATGTGCTGATTTCTGAATGCTGTTTATCGTTTTTTGTTTTCTGAGTACTGTTTATGGTGTGCTGGTTTTTGAGTACTATTCATTGTCTTCTATGTGTTGTTTTCTGAGTACTGTTTATTGTATTTTGGTTTCTGAGTACTATTTAATGGGTGTTGGTTCCTGATTACTGCTTAATGTGTGCTGGTTTCTGAGTACTGTTTATTGTGTGGTGGCTTCTTAGTACCTCTTAGTTTGTGCTGGTTTCTGAGTACTTTTTATCATGTGCTGTTTCTGAGTACTATTTATCGTTTGCTGGTTTTTAAGTACTATTTATTGTGTTTTATGTGTTGTTTTCTGAGTACTAGTTATTGTATGCATGTTTCTGAATACTATTTATCGTGTGGTGGTTGTGAGTACTGTTTATTATGTGCTGATTTCTGTTTATTGTGTTTTTGTTTCTGAGTACTATTTAATGGGTGTTGGTTCCAGATTTCTGCTTAATGTGTGCTGGTTTCTGAGTACTGTTTATTGTGTGGTGGCTTCTTATTACCTCTTAGTTTGTGCTGGTTTCTGATTATTTTTGATCGTCTGCTGATTTCTGAGTACTGTTCATAGTTTTTTGTTTTCTGAGTACTGTTTATTGTGTGCTGGTTTTTGTGTACTATTTATTGTGTTTTGTGTTGTTTTCTGAGTACTGTTTATTGTATTTTGGTTTCTGAGTACTATTAAATGTGTGTTGGTTGCTGATTACTGTTTAATGTGTGCTGGTTTCTGAGTACTGTTTATTGTGTGATGGCTTCTTTTTACCTCTTAGTTTGTGTTGGTTTCTGATTACTATTTATCGTGTGCTGGCTTCTGAGTACTTTTTACTGTGGCTGGTTTCTGAGTACTGTTTAATATGTGCTGATTTCTGAATGCTGTTTATCGTTTTTTGTTTTCTGAGTAATGTTTATGGTGTGCTGGTTTCTGAGTACTGTTTTCTTTGTACCTCTTAGTTTGTGCTGGTTTTTGAGTACTTTTTATCGGGGCTGGTTTCTGAGTACTGTTTAATATGTGTTGATTTCTAAATACTGTTTATCGTTTTTTGTTTTCTGAGTACTGTTTATTATTTTTCTGTTTCTCAGTAGTATTTAATGGGTGTCGGTTTCTGAGTACTGTTTATTGTGTGCTGGCTTCTTATTACCTCTTAGTTTGTGCTGGTTTCTGATTATTTTTGATCGTCTGCTGTTTTCTGAGTACTGTTCATAGTTTTTTGTTTTCTGAGTACTGTTTATTGTGTGCTGGTTTTTGTGTACTATTTATTGTGTTTTGTGTTGTTTTCTGAGTACTGTTTAATGTATTTTGGTTTCTGAGTACTATTTAATGTGTGTTGGTTACTGATTACTGCTTAATGTGTGCTGGTTTCTGAGTATTGTTTTCTTTGTACATCTTAGTTTGTGCTGGTTTTTGAGTACTTTTTATCGGGGCTGGTTTCTGAGTACTGTTTATTGTGTTTTTGTTTCTGAGTACTATTTAATGTGTGTTGGTTGCTGATTACTGTTTAATGTGTGCTGGTTTCTGAGTACTGTTTATTGTGTGCTGGCTTCTTTGTACCTCTTAGTTTGTGCTGGTTTCTTATTATTTTTGATCGTCTGCTGATTTCTAAGTACTGTTCATAGTTTTTTGTTTTCTGAGTACTGTTTATTGTGTGCTGGTTTTTGTGTACTATTTATTGTGTTTTGTGTTGTTTTCTGAGTACTGTTTATTGTATTTTGGTTTCTGAGTACTATTTAATGGGTGTTGGTTCCTGATAACTGCTTAATGTGTGCTGATTTCTGAGTACTGTTCATAGTTTTTTGTTTTCTGAGTACTGTTTATTGTGTGCTAGTTTTTGTGTACTATTTATTGTGTTTTGTGTTGTTTTCTGAGTACTGTTGATTGTATTTTGGTTTCTGAGTACTATTTAATGTGTGTTTGTTGCTGATTACTGTTTAATGTGTGCTGGTTTCTGAGTGCTGTTTATTGTGTGCTGGCTTCTTTGTACCTCTTAGTTTGTGCTCGTTTCTGAGTACTATTTATGGTGTGCTGGCTTCTGAGTACTTTTTACTGTGGCTGGTTTCTAAGTACTGTTTAATATGTGCTGATTTCTGAATGCTGTTTATCGTTTTTTGTTTTCTGAGTACTGTTTATGGTGTGCTGGTTTTTGAGTACTATTCATTGTCTTCTATGTGTTGTTTTCTGAGTACTGTTTATTGTATTTTGGTTTCTGAGTACTATTTAATGGGTGTTGGTTCCTGATTACTGCTTAATGTGTGCTGGTTTCTGAGTACTGTTTATTGTGTGGTGGCTTCTTAGTACCTCTTAGTTTGTGCTGGTTTCTGAGTACTTTTTATCATGTGCTGTTTCTGAGTACTATTTATCGTTTGCTGGTTTTTAAGTACTATTTATTGTGTTTTATGTGTTGTTTTCTGAGTACTAGTTATTGTATGCATGTTTCTGAATACTATTTATCGTGTGGTGGTTGTGAGTACTGTTTATTATGTGCTGATTTCTGTTTATTGTGTTTTTGTTTCTGAGTACTATTTAATGGGTGTTGGTTCCAGATTTCTGCTTAATGTGTGCTGGTTTCTGAGTACTGTTTATTGTGTGGTGGCTTCTTATTACCTCTTAGTTTGTGCTGGTTTCTGATTATTTTTGATCGTCTGCTGATTTCTGAGTACTGTTCATAGTTTTTTGTTTTCTGAGTACTGTTTATTGTGTGCTGGTTTTTGTGTACTATTTATTGTGTTTTGTGTTGTTTTCTGAGTACTATTAAATGTGTGTTGGTTGCTGATTACTGTTTAATGTGTGCTGGTTTCTGAGTACTGTTTATTGTGTGATGGCTTCTTTTTACCTCTTAGTTTGTGTTGGTTTCTGATTACTATTTATCGTGTGCTGGCTTCTGAGTACTTTTTACTGTGGCTGGTTTCTGAGTACTGTTTAATATGTGCTGATTTCTGAATGCTGTTTATCGTTTTTTGTTTTCTGAGTAATGTTTATGGTGTGCTGGTTTCTGAGTACTGTTTTCTTTGTACCTCTTAGTTTGTGCTGGTTTTTGAGTACTTTTTATCGGGGCTGGTTTCTGAGTACTGTTTAATATGTGTTGATTTCTAAATACTGTTTATCGTTTTTTGTTTTCTGAGTACTGTTTATTATTTTTCTGTTTCTCAGTAGTATTTAATGGGTGTCGGTTTCTGAGTACTGTTTATTGTGTGCTGGCTTCTTATTACCTCTTAGTTTGTGCTGGTTTCTGATTATTTTTGATCGTCTGCTGTTTTCTGAGTACTGTTCATAGTTTTTTGTTTTCTGAGTACTGTTTATTGTGTGCTGGTTTTTGTGTACTATTTATTGTGTTTTGTGTTGTTTTCTGAGTACTGTTTAATGTATTTTGGTTTCTGAGTACTATTTAATGTGTGTTGGTTACTGATTACTGCTTAATGTGTGCTGGTTTCTGAGTATTGTTTTCTTTGTACATCTTAGTTTGTGCTGGTTTTTGAGTACTTTTTATCGGGGCTGGTTTCTGAGTACTGTTTATTGTGTTTTTGTTTCTGAGTACTATTTAATGTGTGTTGGTTGCTGATTACTGTTTAATGTGTGCTGGTTTCTGAGTACTGTTTATTGTGTGCTGGCTTCTTTGTACCTCTTAGTTTGTGCTGGTTTCTTATTATTTTTGATCGTCTGCTGATTTCTAAGTACTGTTCATAGTTTTTTGTTTTCTGAGTACTGTTTATTGTGCGCTGGTTTTTGTGTACTATTTATTGTGTTTTGTGTTGTTTTCTGAGTACTGTTTATTGTATTTTGGTTTCTGAGTACTATTAAATGTGTGTTGGTTGCTGATTACTGTTTAATGTGTGCTGGTTTCTGAGTACTGTTTATTGTGTGCTGGCTTCTTTGTACCTCTTAGTTTGTGTTGGTTTCTGATTACTATTTATCGTGTGCTGGCTTCTGAGTACTTTTTACTGTGGCTGGTTTCTGAGTACTGTTTAATATGTGCTGATTTCTGAATGCTGTTTATCGTTTTTTATTTTCTGAGTACTGTTTATGGTGTGCTGGTTTTTGAGTACTATTCATTGTCTTCTATGTGTTGTTTCCTGAGTACTGTTTATTGTATTTTGGTTTCTGAGTACTATTTAATGGGTGTTGGTTGCTGATTACTGCTTAATGTGTGCTGGTTTCTGAGTACTGTTTTCTTTGTACCTCTTAGTTTGTGCTGGTTTTTGAGTACTTTTTATCGGGGCTGGTTTCTGAGTACTGTTTAATATGTGCTGATTTCTGAATACTGTTTATCGTTTTTTGTTTTCTGAGTACTGTTTATTGTGTGCTGGTTTTTATGTACTATTTATTGTGTTTTGTGTTGTTTTCTGAGTACTGTTTATTGTGTTTTCATTTCTCAGTACTATTTAATGGGTGTCGGTTCCTGATTACTGCTTAATGTGTGCTGCTTTCTGAGTACTGTTTATTGTGTGCTGACTTCTTATTACCTCTTAGTTTGTGCTGGTTTCTGATTATTTTTGATCGTCTGCTGATTTCTGAGTACTGTTCATAGTTTTTTGTTTTCTGAGTACTGTTTATTGTGTTCTGGTTTTTGTGTACTATTTATTGTGTTTTGTGTTGTTTTCTGAGTACTGTTTAATGTATTTTGGTTTCTGAGTACTATTTAATGGGTGTTGGTTACTGATTACTGTTTAATGTGTGCTGGTTTCTGAGTACTGTTTATTATGTGGTGGCTTCTTAGTACCTCTTAGTTTGTGCTGGTTTCTGAGTACTTTTTATCATGTGCTGTTTCTGAGTACTATTTATCGTTTGCTGGTTTTTAAGTACTATTTATTGTTTTTTATGTGTTGTTTTCTGAGTACTAGTTATTGTATGCATGTTTCTGAATACTATTTATCGTGTGGTGGTTGTGAGTACTGTTTATTATGTGCTGATTTCTGTTTATTGTTTTTTTTTCTTCTGAGCACTGTTTAATGGGTGTTGGTTCCTGATTTCTGCTTAATGTGTGCTGGTTTCTGAGTACTGTTTATTGTGTGCTGGCTTCTTATTACCTCTTAGTTTGTGCTGGTTTCTGATTATTTTTGATCGTCTGCTGATTTCTGAGTACTGTTCATAGTTTTTTGTTTTCTGAGTACTGTTTATTGTGTGCTGGTTTTTGTGTACTATTTATTGTGTTTTGTGTTGTTTTCTGAGTACTGTTTAAGTTATTTTGGTTTCTGAGTACTATTTAATGTGTGTTGGTTGCTGATTACTGTTTAATGTGTGCTGGTTTCTGAGTACTGTTTATTGTGTGCTGGCTTCTTTGTACCTCTTAGTTTGTGCTGGTTTCTGAGTACTATTTATCGTGTGCTGGCTTCTGAGTACTTTTTACTGTTGCTGGTTTCTGAGTACTGTTTAATATGTGCTGATTTCTGAATGCTGTTTATCGTTTTTTGTTTTCTGAGTACTGTTTATGGTGTGCTGGTTTTTGTGAACTATTTATTGTGTTTTGTGTTGGTTGCTGATTACTGTTTAATGTGTGCTGGTTTCTGAGTACTGTTTATTGTGTGCTGGCTTCTTTTTACCTCTTAGTTTGTGTTGGTTTCTGATTACTATTTATCGTGTGCTGGCTTCTGAGTACTTTTTACTGTGGCTGGTTTCTGAGTACTGTTTAATATGTGCTGATTTCTGAATGCTGTTGATCGTTTTTTGTTTTCTGAGTACTGTTTATTGTGTGCTGGTTTTTGAGTACTATTCATTGTTTTCTATGTGTTGTTTTCTGAGTACCGTTTATTGTATTTTGGTTTCTGAGTACTATTTAATGGGTGTTGGTTCCTGATAACTGCTTAATGTGTGCTGATTTCTGAGTACTGTTCATAGTTTTTTGTTTTCTGAGTACTGTTTATTGTGTGCTAGTTTTTGTGTACTATTTATTGTGTTTTGTGTTGTTTTCTGAGTACTGTTGATTGTATTTTGGTTTCTGAGTACTATTTAATGTGTGTTGGTTGCTGATTACTGTTTAATGTGTGCTGGTTTCTGAGTACTGTTTATTGTGTGCTGGCTTCTTTGTACCTCTTAGTTTGTGCTCGTTTCTGAGTACTATTTATGGTGTGCTGGCTTCTGAGTACTTTTTACTGTGGATGGTTTCTGAGTACTGTTTAATATGTGCTGATTTCTGAATGCTGTTTATCGTTTTTTGTTTTCTGAGTACTGTTTATTGTGTGCTGGTTTTTGAGTACTATTCATTGTTTTCTATGTGTTGTTTTCTGAGTACCGTTTATTGTATTTTGGTTTCTGAGTACTATTTAATGGGTGTTGGTTCCTGATAACTGCTTAATGTGTGCTGATTTCTGAGTACTGTTCATAGTTTTTTGTTTTCTGAGTACTGTTTATTGTGTGCTAGTTTTTGTGTACTATTTATTGTGTTTTGTGTTGTTTTCTGAGTACTGTTGATTGTATTTTGGTTTCTGAGTACTATTTAATGTGTGTTTGTTGCTGATTACTGTTTAATGTGTGCTGGTTTCTGAGTACTGTTTATTGTGTGCTGGCTTCTTTGTACCTCTTAGTTTGTGTTGGTTTCTGATTACTATTTATCGTGTGCTGGCTTCTGAGTACTTTTTACTGTGGCTGGTTTCTGAGTACTGTTTAATATGTGCTGATTTCTGAATGCTGTTTATCGTTTTTTGTTTTCTGAGTAATGTTTATGGTGTGCTGGTTTTTGAGTACTATTCATTGTCTTCTATGTGTTGTTTTCTGAGTACTGTTTATTGTATTTTGGTTTCTGAGTACTATTTAATGGGTGTTGGTTCCTGATTACTGCTTAATGTGTGCTGGTTTCTGAGTACTGTTTATTGTGTGGTGGCTTCTTAGTACCTCTTAGTTTGTGCTGGTTTCTGAGTACTTTTTATCATGTGCTGTTTCTGAGTACTATTTATCGTTTGCTGGTTTTTAAGTACTATTTATTGTGTTTTATGTGTTGTTTTCTGAGTACTAGTTATTGTATGCATGTTTCTGAATACTATTTATCGTGTGGTGGTTGTGAGTACTGTTTATTATGTGCTGATTTCTGTTTATTGTTTTTTTTTTTTCTGAGCACTGTTTAATGGGTGTTGGTTCCTGATTTCTGCTTAATGTGTGCTGGTTTCTGAGTACTGTTTATTGTGTGCTGGCTTCTTATTACCTCTTAGTTTGTGCTGGTTTCTGATTATTTTTGATCGTCTGCTGATTTCTGAGTACTGTTCATAGTTTTTTGTTTTCTGAGTACTGTTTATTGTGTGCTGGTTTTTGTGTACTATTTATTGTGTTTTGTGTTGTTTTCTGAGTACTGTTTAATGTATTTTGGTTTCTGAGTACTATTTAATGTGTGTTGGTTGCTGATTACTGTTTAATGTGTGCTGGTTTCTGAGTACTGTTTATTGTGTGCTGGCTTCTTTGTACCTCTTAGTTTGTGCTGGTTTCTGATTATTTTTGATCGTCTGCTGATTTCTAAGTACTGTTCATAGTTTTTTGTTTTCTGATTACTGTTTATTGTGTGCTGGTTTTTGTGTACTATTTATTGTGTTTTGTGTTGTTTTCTGAGTACTGTTTAAGGTATTTTGGTTTCTGAGTACTATTTCATGTGTGTTGGTTGCTGATTACTGTTTAATGTGTGCTGGTTTCTGAGTACTGTTTATTGTGTGCTGGCTTCTTTGTACCTCTTAGTTTGTGCTGGTTTCTGATTACTATTTATCGTGTGCTGGCTTCTGAGTACTTTTTACTGTGGCTGGTTTCTGAGTACTGTTTAATATGTGCTGATTTCTGAATGCTGTTTATCGTTTTTTGTTTTCTGAGTACTGTTTATGGTGTGCTGGTTTTTGAGTACTATTCATTGTCTTCTATGTGATGTTTTCTGAGTACTGTTTATTGTATTTTGGTTTCTGAGTACTATTTAATGGGTGTTGGTTACTGATTACTGCTTAATGTGTGCTGGTTTCTGAGTACTGTTTATTGTTTGGTGGCTTCTTAGTACCTCTTAGTTTGTGCTGGTTTCTGAGTACTTTTTATCATGTGCTGTTTCTGAGTACTATTTATCGTTTGCTGGTTTTTAAGTACTATTTATTGTGTTTTATGTGTTGTTTTCTGAGTACTAGTTATTGTATGCATGTTTCTGAATACTATTTATCGTGTGGTGGTTGTGAGTACTGTTTATTATGTGCTGATTTCTGTTTATTGTTTTGTTTTTTTCTGAGCACTGTTTAATGGGTGTTGGTTCCTGATTTCTGCTTAATGTGTGCTGGTTTCTGAGTACTGTTTATTGTGTGCTGGCTTCTTTGTACCTCTTAGTTTGTGCTGGTTTCTGATTATTTTTGATCGTCTGCTGATTTCTGAGTACTGTTCATAGTTTTTTGTTTTCTGAGTACTGTTTATTGTGTTCTGGTTTTTGTGTACTATTTATTGTGTTTTGTGTTGTTTTCTGAGTACTGTTTATTGTATTTTGGTTTTTGAAAACTATTAAATGTGTGTTGGTTGCTGATTACTGTTTAATGTGTGCTGGTTTCTGAGTACTGTTTATTGTGTGCTGGTTTCCTTTTACCTCTTAGTTTGTGCTGGTTTCTGAGTACTATTTATCGTGTGCTGGCTTCTGAGTACTTTTTACTGTGCCTGGTTTCTGAGTACTTTTTAATATGTGCTGATTTCTGAATGCTGTTTATCGTTTTTTGTTTTCTGAGTACTGTTTATGGTATGCTGGTTTTTGAGTACTATTCATTGTCTTCTATGTGATGTTTTCTGAGTACTGTTTATTGTATTTTGGTTTCTGAGTACTATTTAATGGGTGTTGGTTGCTGATTACTGCTTAATGTGTGCTGGTTTCTGAGTACTGTTTATTGTTTGGTGGCTTCTTAGTACCTCTTAGTTTGTGCTGGTTTCTGAGTACTTTTTATCATGTGCTGTTTCTGAGTACTATTTATCGTTTGCTGGTTTTTAAGTACTATTTATTGTGTTTTATGTGTTGTTTTCTGAGTACTAGTTATTGTATGCATGTTTCTGAATACTATTTATCGTGTGGTGGTTGTGAGTACTGTTTATTATGTGCTGATTTCTGTTTAGTGTTTTGTTTTTTTCTGAGCACTGTTTAATGGGTGTTGGTTCCTGATTTCTGTTTAATGTGTGCTGGTTTCTGAGTACTGTTTATTGTGTGCTGGCTTCTTATTACCTCTTAGTTTGTGCTGGTTTCTGATTATTTTTGATCGTCTGTGATTTCTGAGTACTGTTCACAGTTTTTTGTTTTCTGAGTACTGTTTATTGTGTGCTGGTTTTTGTGAACTATTTATTGTGTTTTGTGTTGGTTGCTGATTACTGTTTAATGTGTGCTGGTTTCTGAGTACTGTTTATTGTGTGCTGGCTTCTTTTTACCTCTTAGTTTGTGTTGGTTTCTGATTACTATTTATCGTGTGCTGGCTTCTGAGTACTTTTTACTGTGGCTGGTTTCTGAGTACTGTTTAATATGTGCTGATTTCTGAATGCTGTTGATCGTTTTTTGTTTTCTGAGTACTGTTTATTGTGTGCTGGTTTTTGAGTACTATTCATTGTTTTCTATGTGTTGTTTTCTGAGTACCGTTTATTGTATTTTGGTTTCTGAGTACTATTTAATGGGTGTTGGTTCCTGATAACTGCTTAATGTGTGCTGATTTCTGAGTACTGTTCATAGTTTTTTGTTTTCTGAGTACTGTTTATTGTGTGCTAGTTTTTGTGTACTATTTATTGTGTTTTGTGTTGTTTTCTGAGTACTGTTGATTGTATTTTGGTTTCTGAGTACTATTTAATGTGTGTTGGTTGCTGATTACTGTTTAATGTGTGCTGGTTTTTGAGTACTGTTTATTGTGTGCTGGCTTCTTTGTACCTCTTAGTTTGTGCTCGTTTCTGAGTACTATTTATGGTGTGCTGGCTTCTGAGTACTTTTTACTGTGGCTGGTTTCTGAGTACTGTTTAATATGTGCTGATTTCTGAATGCTGTTTATCGTTTTTTGTTTTCTGAGTACTGTTTATTGTGTGCTGGTTTTTGAGTACTATTCATTGTTTTCTATGTGTTGTTTTCTGAGTACCGTTTATTGTATTTTGGTTTCTGAGTACTATTTAATGGGTGTTGGTTCCTGATAACTGCTTAATGTGTGCTGATTTCTGAGTACTGTTCATAGTTTTTTGTTTTCTGAGTACTGTTTATTGTGTGCTAGTTTTTGTGTACTATTTATTGTGTTTTGTGTTGTTTTCTGAGTACTGTTGATTGTATTTTGGTTTCTGAGTACTATTTAATGTGTGTTTGTTGCTGATTACTATTTAATGTGTGCTGGTTTCTGAGTACTGTTTATTGTGTGCTGGCTTCTTTGTACCTCTTAGTTTGTGCTCGTTTCTGAGTACTATTTATGGTGTGCTGGCTTCTGAGTACTTTTTACTGTGGCTGGTTTCTGAGTACTGTTTAATATGTGCTGATTTCTGAATGCTGTTTATCGTTTTTTGTTTTCTGAGTACTGTTTATGGTGTGCTGGTTTTTGAGTACTATTCATTGTTTTCTATGTGTTGTTTTCTGAGTACTGTTTATTGTATTTTGGTTTCTGAGTACTATTTAATGGGTGTTGGTTCCTGATTACTGCTTAATGTGTGCTGGTTTCTGAGTACTGTTTATTGTGTGGTGGCTTCTTAGTACCTCTTAGTTTGTGCTGGTTTCTGAGTACTTTTTATCATGTGCTGTTTCTGAGTACTATTTATCGTTTGCTGGTTTTTAAGTACTATTTATTGTGTTTTATGTGTTGTTTTCTGAGTACTAGTTATTGTATGCATGTTTCTGAATACTATTTATCGTGTGGTGGTTGTGAGTACTGTTTATTATGTGCTGATTTCTGTTTATTGTTTTTTTTTTTCTGAGCACTGTTTAATGGGTGTTGGTTCCTGATTTCTGCTTAATGTGTGCTGGTTTCTGAGTACTGTTTATTGTGTGCTGGCTTCTTATTACCTATTAGTTTGTGCTGGTTTCTGATTATTTTTGATCGTCTGCTGATTTCTGAGTACTGTTCATAGTTTTTTGTTTTCTGAGTACTGTTTATTGTGTGCTGGTTTTTATGTACTATTTATTGTGTTTTGTGTTGTTTTCTGAGTACTGTTTAATGTATTTTGGTTTCTGAGTACTATTTAATGTGTGTTGGTTGCTGATTACTGTTTAATGTGTGCTGGTTTCTGAGTACTGTTTATTGTGTGCTGGCTTCTTTGTACCTCTTAGTTTGTGCTGGTTTCTGATTATTTTTGATCGTCTGCTGATTTCTAAGTACTGTTCATAGTTTTTTGTTTTCTGAGTACTGTTTATTGTGTGCTGGTTTTTGTGTACTATTTATTGTGTTTTGTGTTGTTTTCTGAGTACTATTTAAGGTATTTTGGTTTCTGAGTACTATTTCATGTGTGTTGGTTGCTGATTACTGTTTAATGTGTGCTGGTTTCTGAGTACTGTTTATTGTGTGCTGGCTTCTTTGTACCTCTTAGTTTGTGCTGGTTTCTGATTACTATTTATCGTGTGCTGGCTTCTGAGTACTTTTTACTGTGGCTGGTTTCTGAGTACTGTTTAATATGTGCTGATTTCTGAATGCTGTTTATCGTTTTTTGTTTTCTGAGTACTGTTTATGGTGTGCTGGTTTTTGAGTACTATTCATTGTCTTCTATGTGATGTTTTCTGAGTACTGTTTATTGTATTTTGGTTTCTGAGTACTATTTAATGGGTGTTGGTTACTGATTACTGCTTAATGTGTGCTGGTTTCTGAGTACTGTTTATTGTTTGGTGGCTTCTTAGTACCTCTTAGTTTGTGCTGGTTTCTGAGTACTTTTTATCATGTGCTGTTTCTGAGTACTATTTATCGTTTGCTGGTTTTTAAGTACTATTTATTGTGTTTTATGTGTTGTTTTCTGAGTACTAGTTATTGTATGCATGTTTCTGAATACTATTTATCGTGTGGTGGTTGTGAGTACTGTTTATTATGTGCTGATTTCTGTTTATTGTTTTTTTTTTTTCTGAGCACTGTTTAATGGGTGTTGGTTCCTGATTTCTGCTTAATGTGTGCTGGTTTCTGAGTACTGTTTATTGTGTGCTGGCTTCTTTGTACCTCTTAGTTTGTGCTGGTTTCTGATTATTTTTGATCGTCTGCTGATTTCTGAGTACTGTTCATAGTTTTTTGTTTTCTGAGTACTGTTTATTGTGTTCTGGTTTTTGTGTACTATTTATTGTGTTTTGTGTTGTTTTCTGAGTACTGTTTATTGTATTTTGGTTTTTGAAAACTATTAAATGTGTGTTGGTTGCTGATTACTGTTTAATGTGTGCTGGTTTCTGAGTACTGTTTATTGTGTGCTGGTTTCCTTTTACCTCTTAGTTTGTGCTCGTTTCTGAGTACTATTTATCGTGTGCTGGCTTCTGAGTACTTTTTACTGTGCCTGGTTTCTGAGTACTTTTTAATATGTGCTGATTTCTGAATGCTGTTTATCGTTTTTTGTTTTCTGAGTACTGTTTATGGTATGCTGGTTTTTGAGTACTATTCATTGTCTTCTATGTGATGTTTTCTGAGTACTGTTTATTGTATTTTGGTTTCTGAGTACTATTTAATGGGTGTTGGTTACTGATTACTGCTTAATGTGTGCTGGTTTCTGAGTACTGTTTATTGTTTGGTGGCTTCTTAGTACCTCTTAGTTTGTGCTGGTTTCTGAGTACTTTTTATCATGTGCTGTTTCTGAGTACTATTTATCGTTTGCTGGTTTTTAAGTACTATTTATTGTGTTTTATGTGTTGTTTTCTGAGTACTAGTTATTGTATGCATGTTTCTGAATACTATTTATCGTGTGGTGGTTGTGAGTACTGTTTATTATGTGCTGATTTCTGTTTAGTGTTTTGTTTTTTTCTGAGCACTGTTTAATGGGTGTTGGTTCCTGATTTCTGTTTAATGTATTTTGGTTTCTGAGTACTGTTTATTGTGTGCTGGCTTCTTTGTACCTCTTAGTTTGTGCTGGTTTCTGATTATTTTTGATCGTCTGCTGATTTCTGAGTACTGTTCATAGTTTTTTGTTTTCTGAGTACTGTTTATTGTGTGCTGGTTTTTGTGTACTATTTATTGTGTTTTGTGTTGTTTTCTGAGTACTGTTTATTGTATTTTGGTTTCTGAGTACTTTTAAATGTGTGTTGGTTGCTGATTACTGTTTAATGTGTGCTGGTTTCTGAGTACTATTTATCGTGTGCTGGCTTCTGAGTACTTTTTACTGTGGCTGGTTTCTGAGTACTGTTTAATATGTGCTGATTTCTGAATGCTGTTTATCGTTTTTTGTTTTCTGAGTACTGTTTATGGTGTGCTGGTTTTTGAATACTATTCATTGTCTTCTATGTGTTGTTTTCTGGTTTTTGAGTACTATTTATTGTGTTTTATGTGTTGTTTTCTGAGTACTAGTTATTGTATGCATGTTTCTGATTACTATTTATCGTGTGGTGGTTGTGAGTACTGTTTATTATGTGCTGATTTCTGTTTATTGTGTTTTTCTTTCTGAGTACTGTTTATTGTCTTTTCGTTTCTGAGTACAATTTAATGGGTGTTAGTTCCTGATTTCTGCTTAATGTGTGCTGGTTTCTGAGTACTGTTTATTGTGTGCTGGCTTCTTATTATTTCTTAGTTTGTGCTGGTTTCTGATTATTTTTGATCGTCTGCTGATTTCTGAGTACTGTTCATAGTTTTTTGTTTTCTGAGTACTGTTTATTGTGTGCTGGTTTTTGTGTACTATTTATTGTGTTTTGTGTTGTTTTCTGAGTACTGTTTAATGTATTTTGGTTTCTGAGTACTATTTAATGTGTGTTGGTTGCTGATTACTGTTTAATATGTGCTGGTTTCTGAGTACTGTTTATTGTGTGGTGGCTTCTTAGTACCTCTTAGTTTGTGCTCGTTTCTGAGTACTATTTATCGTGTGCTGGCTTCTGAGTACTTTTTACTGTGGCTGGTTTCTGAGTACTGTTTAATATGTGCTGATTTCTGAATGCTGTTTATCGTTTTTTATTTTCTGAGTACTGTTTATGGTGTGCTGGTTTTTGAGTACTATTCATTGTCTTCTATGTGTTGTTTCCTGAGTACTGTTTATTGTATTTTGGTTTCTGAGTACTATTTAATGGGTGTTGGTTGCTGATTACTGCTTAATGTGTGCTGGTTTCTGAGTACTGTTTTCTTTGTACCTCTTAGTTTGTGCTGGTTTTTGAGTACTTTTTATCGGGGCTGGTTTCTGAGTACTGTTTAATATGTGCTGATTTCTGAATACTGTTTATCGTTTTTTGTTTTCTGAGTACTGTTTATTGTGTGCTGGTTTTTATGTACTATTTATTGTGTTTTGTGTTGTTTTCTGAGTACTGTTTATTGTGTTTTCATTTCTCAGTACTATTTAATGGGTGTCGGTTCCTGATTACTGCTTAATGTGTGCTGCTTTCTGAGTACTGTTTATTGTGTGCTGACTTCTTATTACCTCTTAGTTTGTGCTGGTTTCTGATTATTTTTGATCGTCTGCTGATTTCTGAGTACTGTTCATAGTTTTTTGTTTTCTGAGTACTGTTTATTGTGTTCTGGTTTTTGTGTACTATTTATTGTGTTTTGTGTTGTTTTCTGAGTACTGTTTAATGTATTTTGGTTTCTGAGTACTATTTAATGGGTGTTGGTTACTGATTACTGTTTAATGTGTGCTGGTTTCTGAGTACTGTTTATTATGTGGTGGCTTTTTAGTACCTCTTAGTTTGTGCTGGTTTCTGAGTACTTTTTATCATGTGCTGTTTCTGAGTACTATTTATCGTTTGCCTGTTTTTAAGTACTATTTATTGTTTTTTATGTGTTGTTTTCTGAGTACTAGTTATTGTATGCATGTTTCTGAATACTATTTATCGTGTGGTGGTTGTGAGTACTGTTTATTATGTGCTGATTTCTGTTTATTGTTTTTTTTTCTTCTGAGCACTGTTTAATGGGTGTTGGTTCCTGATTTCTGCTTAATGTGTGCTGGTTTCTGAGTACTGTTTATTGTGTGCTGGCTTCTTATTACCTCTTAGTTTGTGCTGGTTTCTGATTATTTTTGATCGTCTGCTGATTTCTGAGTACTGTTCATAGTTTTTTGTTTTCTGAGTACTGTTTATTGTGTGCTGGTTTTTGTGTACTATTTATTGTGTTTTGTGTTGTTTTCTGAGTACTGTTTAAGGTATTTTGGTTTCTGAGTACTATTTAATGTGTGTTGGTTGCTGATTACTGTTTAATGTGTGCTGGTTTCTGAGTACTGTTTATTGTGTGCTGGCTTCTTTGTACCTCTTAGTTTGTGCTGGTTTCTGAGTACTATTTATCGTGTGCTGGCTTCTGAGTACTTTTTACTGTGGCTGGTTTCTGAGTACTGTTTAATATGTGCTGATTTCTGAATGCTGTTTATCGTTTTTTGTTTTCTGAGTACTGTTTATGGTGTGCTGGTTTTTGAGTACTATTCATTGTCTTCTATGTGATGTTTTCTGAGTACTGTTTATTGTATTTTGGTTTCTGAGTACTATTTAATGGGTGTTGGTTACTGATTACTGCTTAATGTGTGCTGGTTTCTGAGTACTGTTTATTGTGTGGTGGCTTCTTAGTACCTCTTAGTTTGTGCTGGTTTCTGATTATTTTTGATCGTCTGCTGATTTCTAAGTATTGTTCATAGTTTTTTTGTTTTCTGAGTACTGTTTATTGTGTGCTTGTTTTCGTGTACTATTTATTGTGTTTTGTTTTGTTTTCTGAGTACTGTTTATTGTATTTTGGTTTCTGAGTACTATTAAATGTGTGTTGGTTGCTGATTACTGTTTAATGTGTGCTGGTTTTTGAGTACTGTTTATTGTGTGCTGGCTTCTTTGTACCTCTTAGTTTGTGTTGGTTTCTGATTACTATTTATCGTGTGCTGGCTTCTGAGTACTTTTTACTGTGGCTGGTTTCTGAGTACTGTTTAATATGTGCTGATTTCTGAATGCTGTTTATCGTTTTTTGTTTTCTGAGTACTGTTTATGGAGTGCTGGTTTTTGAATACTATTCATTGTCTTCTATGTGTTGTTTTCTGGTTTTTGAGTACTATTTATTGTGTTTTATGTGTTGTTTTCTGAGTACTAGTTATTGTATGCATGTTTCTGAATACTATTTATCGTGTGGTGGTTGTGAGTACTGTTTATTATGTGCTGATTTCTGTTTATTGTGTTTTTCTTTCTGAGTACTGTTTATTATGTGTTGATTTCTGAACTCTGTTTATCGTTTTTTGTTTTCTGAGTACTGTTTATTGTGTTCTGGTTTTTGTGTACTATTTATTGTGTTTTGTGTTGTTTTCTGAGTACTGTTTATTGTATTTTGGTTTCTGAAAACTATTAAATGTGTGTTGGTTGCTGATTACTGGTTAATGTGTGCTGGTTTCTGAGTACTGTTTATTGTGTGCTGGCTTCCTTTTACCTCTTAGTTTGTGCTCGTTTATGAGTACTATTTATCGTGTGCTGGCTTCTGAGTACTTTTTACTGTGGCTGGTTTCTGAGTACTGTTTAATATGTGCTGATTTCTGAATGCTGTTTATCGTTTTTTGTTTTCTGAGTACTGTTTATGGTGTGCTGGTTTTTGAGTACTATTCATTGTTTTCTATGTGTTGTTTCCTGAGTACTGTTTATTGTATTTTGGTTTCTGAGTACTATTTAATGGGTGTTGGTTGCTGATTACTGCTTAATGTGTGCTGGTTTCTGAGTACTGTTTTCTTTGTACCTCTTAGTTTGTGCTGGTTTTTGAGTACTTTTTATCGGGGCTGGTTTCTGAGTACCGTTTAATATGTGCTGATTTCTAAATACTGTTTATCGTTTTTTGTTTTCTGAGTACTGTTTATTGTGTTTTTCTTTCTGACTACTGTTTATTGTGTTTTCGTTTCTCAGTAGTATTTAATGGGTGTCGGTTCCTGATTAATGCTTAATGTGTGCTGGTTTCTGAGTACTGTTTATTGTGTGCTGGCTTCTTATTACCTCTTAGTTTGTGCTGGTTTCTGATTATTTTTGATCGTCTGCTGATTTCAGAGTACTGTTCATAGTTTTTTTTTTTTCTGAGTACTGTTTATTGTGTGCTGGTTTTTATGTACTATTTATTGTGTTTTGTGTTGTTTTCTGAGTACTGTTTAATGTATTTTGGTTTCTGAGTACTATTTAATGTGTGTTGGTTGCTGATTACTGTTTAATGTGTGCTGGTTTCTGAGTACTGTTTATTGTGTGCTGGCTTCTTTGTACCTCTTAGTTTGTGCTGGTTTCTGATTATTTTTGATCGTCTGCTGATTTCTGAGTACTGTTCATAGTTTTTTGTTTTCTGAGTACTGTTTATTGTGTGCTGGTTTTTGTGTACTATTTATTGTGTTTTGTGTTGTTTTCTGAGTACTGTTTATTGTATTTTGGTTTCTGAGTACTATTAAATGTGTGTTGGTTGTTGATTACTGTTTAATGTGTGCTGGTTTCTGAGTACTATTTATCGTGTGCTGGCTTCTGAGTACTTTTTACTGTGGCTGGTTTCTGAGTACTGTTTAATATGTGCTGATTTCTGAATGCTGTGTATCGTTTTTTGTTTTCTGAGTACTGTTTATGGTGTGCTGGTTTTTGTGTACTATTTATTGTGTTTTGTGTTGTTTTCTGAGTACTGTTTAATGTATTTTGGTTTCTGAGTACTATTGAATGGGTGTTGGTTGCTGATTACTGTTTAATGTTTTCTAGTTTCTGAGTACTGTTTATTGTGTGCTGGCTCCTTTGTTCTTTGTAGTTTGTGCTTGTTTCTGAATGCTGTTTATCGTTTTTTGTTTTCTGAGTACTGTTTATGGTGTGCTGGTTTTTGAATACTATTCATTGTCTTCTATGTGTTGTTTTCTGGTTTTTGAGTACTATTTATTGTGTTTTATGTGTTGTTTTCTGAGAACTAGTTATTGTATGCATGTTTCTGAATACTATTTATCGTGTGGTGGTTGTGAGTACTGTTATGTGTTGATTTCTGTTTATTGTGTTTTTCTTTCTGAGTACTGTTTATTGTCTTTTCGTTTCTGAGTACAATTTAATGGGTGTTAGTTCCTGATTTCTGCTTAATGTGTGCTGGTTTCTGAGTACTGTTTATTGTGTGCTGGCTTCTTATTACCTCTTAGTTTGTGCTGGTTTCTGATTATTTTTGATCGTCTGCTGATTTCTGAGTACTGTTCATAGTTTTTTGTTTTCTGAGTACTGTTTATTGTGTGCTGGTTTTTGTGTACTATTTATTGTGTTTTGTGTTGTTTTCTGAGTACTGTTTAAGGTATTTTGGTTTCTGAGTACTATTTAATGTGTGTTGGTTGCTGATTACTGTTTAATGTGTGCTGGTTTCTGAGTACTGTTTATTGTGTGCTGGCTTCTTTGTACCTCTTAGTTTGTGCTCGTTTCTGAGTACTATTTAACGTGTGCTGGCTTCTGAGTACTTTTTACTGTGGCTGGTTTCTGAGTACTGTTTAATATGTGCTGATTTCTGAATGCTGTTTATCGTTTTTTGTTTTCTGAGTACTGTTTATGGAGTGCTGGTTTTTGAGTACTGTTCATTGTCTTCTATGTGTTGTTTCCTGAGTACTGTTTATTGTATTTTGGTTTCTGAGTACTATTTAATGGGTGTTGGTTGCTGATTACTGCTTAATGTGTGCTGGTTTCTGAGTACTGTTTTCTTTGTACATCTTAGTTTGTGCTGGTTTTTGAGTACTTTTTATCGGGGCTGGTTTCTGAGTACTGTTTATTGTGTTTTTGTTTCTGAGTACTGTTTATTGTGTTTTCATTTCTCAGTACTATTTAATGGGTGTCGGTTCCTGATTACTGCTTAATGTGTGCTGCTTTCTGAGTACTGTTTATTGTGTGCTGACTTCTTATTACCTCTTAGTTTGTGCTGGTTTCTGATTATTTTTGATCGTCTGCTGATTTCTGAGTACTGTTCATAGTTTTTTGTTTTCTGAGTACTGTTTCTTGTGTGCTGGTTTTTGTGTACTATTTATTGTGTTTTGTGTTGTTTTCTGAGTACTGTTTAATGTATTTTGGTTTCTGAGTACTATTTAATGGGTGTTGGTTCCTGATTTCTGCTTAATGTGTGCTGGTTTCTGAGTACTGTTTATTGTGTGGTGGCTTCTTATTACCTCTTAGTTTGTGCTGGTTTCTGATTATTTTTGATCGTCTGCTGATTTCTGAGTACTGTTCATAGTTTTTTGTTTTCTGAGTACTGTTTATTGTGTGCTGGTTTTTGTGTACTATTTATTGTGTTTTGTTTTGTTTTCTGAGTACTGTTTAATGTATTTTGGTTTATGAGTACTATTAAATGTGTGTTGGTTGCTGATTACTGTTTAATGTGTGCTGGTTTTTGAGTACTGTTTATTGTGTGCTGGCTTCTTTTTACCTCTTAGTTTGTGTTGGTTTCTGATTACTATTTATCGTGTGCTGGCTTCTGAGTACTTTTTACTGTGGCTGGTTTCTGAGTACTGTTTAATATGTGCTGATTTCTGAATGCTGTTTATCGTTTTTTGTTTTCTGAGTAATGTTTATGGTGTGCTGGTTTTTGAGTACTATTCATTGTCTTCTATGTGTTGTTTCCTGAGTACTGTTTATTGTATTTTGGTTTCTGAGTACTATTTAATGGGTGTTGGTTGCTGATTACTGCTTAATGTGTGCTGGTTTCTGAGTACTGTTTTCTTTGTACCTCTTAGTTTTGAGTACTTTTTATCGGGTCTGGTTTCTGAGTACTGTTTAATATGTGCTGATTTCTGAATACTGTTTATCGTTTTTTGTTTTCTGAGTACTGTTTATTGTGTTTTTGTTTCTGAGTACTGTTTATTGTGTTTTCATTTCTCAGTACTATTTAATGGGTGTCGGTTCCTGATTACTGCTTAATGTGTGCTGACTTCTTATTACCTCTTAGTTTGTGCTGGTTTCTGATTATTTTTGATCGTCTGCTGATTTCTGAGTACTGTTCATAGTTTTTTGTTTTCTGAGTACTGTTTATTGTGTGCTGGTTTTTGTGTACTATTTATTGTGTTTTGTGTTGTTTTCTGAGTACTGTTTAATGTATTTTGGTTTCTGAGTACTATTTAATGGGTGTTGGTTGCTGATTACTGTTTAATGTTTTCTAGTTTCTGAGTAATGTTTATTGTGTGCTGGCTCCTTTGTTCTTTGTAGTTTGTGCTGGTTTCTGAATGCTGTTTATCGTTTTTTGTTTTCTGAGTACTGTTTATGGTGTGCTGGTTTTTGAATAATATTCATTGTCTTCTATGTGTTGTTTTCTGGTTTTTGAGTACTATTTATTGTGTTTTTTGTTGTTTTCTGAGTACTGTTTAATGTATTTTGGTTTCTGAGTACTATTTAATGGGTGTTGGTTACTGATTACTGTTTAATGTGTGCTGATTTCTGAGTACTGTTTATTGTGTGGTGGCTTCTTAGTACCTCTTAGTTTGTGCTGGTTTCTGAGTACTTTTTATCATGTGCTGTTTCTGAGTACTATTTATCGTTTGCTGGTTTTTAAGTACTATTTATTGTGTTTTATGTGTTGTTTTCTGAGTACTAGTTATTGTATGCATGTTTCTGAGTACTATTTATCGTGTGGTGGTTGTGAGTACTGTTTATTATGTGCTGATTTCTGTTTATTGTTTTTTTTTTTTCTGAGCACTGTTTAATGGGTGTTGGTTCCTGATTTCTGCTTAATGTGTGCTGGTTTCTGAGTACTGTTTATTGTGTGCTGGCTTCTTATTACCTCTTAGTTTGTGCTGGTTTCTGATTATTTTTGATCGTCTGCTGATTTCTGAGTACTGTTCATAGTTTTTTGTTTTCTGAGTACTGTTTATTGTGTGCTGGTTTTTGTGTACTATTTATTGTGTTTTGTGTTGTTTTCTGAGTACTGTTTAATGTATTTTGGTTTCTGAGTACTATTTAATATGTGTTGGTTGCTGATTACTGTTTAATGTGTGCTGGTTTCTGAGTACTGTTTATTGTGTGCTGGCTTCTTTGTACCTCTTAGTTTGTGCTCGTTTCTGAGTACTATTTATCGTGTGCTGGCTTCTGAGTACTTTTTACTGTGGCTGGTTTCTGAGTACTGTTTAATATGTGCTGATTTCTGAATGCTGTTTATCGTTTTTTGTTTTCTGAGTACTGTTTATGGTGTGCTGGTTTTTGAGTACTATTCATTGTCTTCTATGTGATGTTTTCTGAGTACTGTTTATTGTATTTTGGTTTCTGAGTACTATTTAATGGGTGTTGGTTACTGATTACTGCTTAATGTGTGCTGGTTTCTGAGTACTGTTTATTGTGTGGTGGCTTCTTAGTACCTCTTAGTTTGTGCTGGTTTCTGAGTACTTTTTATGATGTGCTGTTTCTGAGTACTATTTATCGTTTGCTGGTTTTTAAGTACTATTTATTGTGTTTTATGTGTTGTTTTCTGAGTACTAGTTATTGTATGCATGTTTCTGAATACTATTTATCGTGTGGTGGTTGTGAGTACTGTTTATTATGTGCTGATTTCTGTTTATTGTTTTTTTTTTTCTGAGCACTGTTTAATGGGTGTTGGTTCCTGATTTCTGTTTAATGTGTGTTGGTTTCTGAGTACTGTTTATTGTGTGCTGGCTTCTTATTACCTCTTAGTTTGTGCTGGTTTCTGATTATTTTTGATCGTCTGCTGATTTCTGAGTACTGTTCACAGTTTTTTGTTTTCTGAGTACTGTTTATTGTGTGCTGGTTTTTGTGTACTATTTATTGTGTTTTGTGTTGGTTGCTGATTACTGTTTAATGTGTGCTGGTTTTTGAGTACTGTTTATTGTGTGCTGGCTTCTTTTTACCTCTTAGTTTGTGTTGGTTTCTGATTACTATTTATCGTGTGCTGGCTTCTGAGTACTTTTTACTGTGGCTGGTTTCTGAGTACTGTTTAATATGTGCTGATTTCTGAATGCTGTTTATCGTTTTTTGTTTTCTGAGTACTGTTTATGGAGTGCTGGTTTTTGAATACTATTCATTGTCTTCTATGTGTTGTTTTCTGGTTTTTGAGTACTATTTATTGTGTTTTATGTGTTGTTTTCTGAGTACTAGTTATTGTATGCATGTTTCTGAATACTATTTATCGTGTGCTGATTGTGAGTACTGTTTATTGTGGTTGGTTTCTGAATACTGTTTAATATGTGCTGATATCTTAGTAGCTTTTTGTTTTCTGAGTACTGTTTATTGTGTTCTTGTTTCTGAGTACTGTTTATTGTCTTTTGGTTTCTGAGTACTATTTAATGGGTGTTGGTTACTGATTACTGTTTAATATGTGCTGGTTTTTGAGTACTTTTTATCGTGTGCTGTTTCTGAGTAGTGTTTATTGTGGCTGGTTTCTGAGTGCTGAGTTCTGAGTACTGTTCATAGTTTTTTGTTTTCTGGGTACTGTTTATGGTCTTCTGGATTTTGAATACTATTTATTGACTTCTATGTGTTGTTTTCTGAGTTTTGTTTATTGTATTTTGGTATCTGAGTACTATTTAATATGTGTTGGTTGCTGATTAATGTTTAATGTATTTTGGATTCTGAGTGCTGTTTATTGTGTGCTGTCTTCTTAGCACCTCTTAGTTTGTGCTGGTTTCTGAGTACTATTTATCGTGTGCTGGTTTGTGAGTACTGTTTATTGTGGCTAGTTTCTGAGTGCTGTTTAATATTTGCTGATTTCTGACTACTGTTTATTTTTGTTTTGTTTTCTGAGTACTGTTTATGGTGTGCTGGTTTTTGAGTACTATTCATTGTCTTCTATGTGTTGTTTTCTGAGTACTGTTTATTGTATTTTGGTTTCTGAGTACTATTTAATGGGTTTTGGTTCCTGATTACTGGTTAATGTGTGCTGGTTTCTGAGTACTGTTTATTGTGTGGTGGCTTCTTAGTACCTCTTAGTTTGTGCTGGTTTTTGAGTACTATTTATGGTGTTTTATGTGTTATTTTCTGAGTACTAGTTATTGTATGCATGTTTCTGAATACTATTTATCGTGTGGTGGTTGTGAGTACTGTTTATTATGTGCTGATTTCTGTTTATTGTGGTTTTGTTTCTGAGTACTGTTTATTGTATTTTCGTTTCTCAGTACTATTTAATGGGTGTTGGTTCCTGATTTCTGCTTAATGTGTGCTGGTTTCTGAGTACTGTTTATTGTGTGCTGGCTTCTTATTACCTCTTAGTTTGTACTGGTTTCTGATTATTTTTGATCGTCTGTTCATTTCTGAGTACTGTTCATAGTTTTTTGTTTTCTGAGTACTGTTCATTGTGTGCTGGTTTTTGTGTACTGTTTATTGTGTTTTGTGTTGTTTTCTGAGTACTGTTGATTGTATTTTGGTTTCTGAGTACTATTAAATGTGTGTTGGTTGCTGATTACTGTTTAATGTGTGTTGGCTTCTGAGTACTGTTTATTGTGTGCTGGCTACTTAGTACCTCTTAGTTTGTGCTGGTTTCTGAGTACTTTTTTATCGTGTGCTGGTTTCTGAGTACTTTTTATTGTGGGTGGTTTCTGAGTACTGTTTAATATGTGCTGATTTCTGAATACTGTTGATCGTTTTTTGTTTTCTGAGTACTGTTTATGGTGTTCTGGTTTTTGAGTACTATTCATTGTCTTCTATGTGTTGTTTTCTGAGTACTGTTTATTATGTTCCCCAAACAAAGTTTGGGAACATATTGTTTTTACTCTGTTTCTTCTTCTTCTTCTTATTTTTTTTCTCCGATACTTTTTTGTCCGGTAGTGTTCTGAGAAACTACAAAAGGGATCGATATGAAACTTTCCAGGATGATAGTATAGCGTTTGTAGATGTGCATGGTGATAGTCATTTTGTCTGCACATGCATGCACGCGAGCGCACGTGCACTGCAATTTTGGTACAAAAATTGGAAAATCAAAATATTAAGGGGATCGATATGAAACCTAAATAGGATGGTAGTATATCAATTGTAGATATGAAAAATGATAGTAATTTTGTCTGCACAAGCACGCATGCGCGTGCACATGCATTACAAAATTTGTACACTAACTTTGGAATCAGTCTAACTTTTTTGTTGTTCATTGAAATGGCTTGATATTCATATCATTGGTAGATATTGAGACCCTTAACTGATTTGCATGGTCAAAATTACCAATTTGCACACGCATGCACGTGCGCTTCATTTTGATTGGATAGTACTAAAACGTTTGTAACTATCTTATTTATGAAGCGAATGAGTTGATATTCACAGCATACGCAGACAATATGTGTATCTATATATTGGAGTAACAAAAAATGCCAACGCACACGCGCATGCGCGTGCAACGTTTTTCAAATGTTCGATTTTTAAAGGACGATAACGTTTTTGTTTTTCATGAAATTCTATTGATATTAAGGTTTTAGATGTGTCTTGGTACTCCTTACAAATTGCTGTGGTTAGAATTACTGCTCAGCACGTTCATGCACGTGTGCTGAAATCTGATTGGACGATTTTAAAATCGCTATCACTTCCTTATATTTGGTGGAAACGTTATGAAATTCATACTGTGGGTATATGATACAAATGCCTGTTGAACGACATCAACAGAAATTCGGAATCATACACGCGTGCGCGTTTATACACGTGCAACGCTTTCTTTCATTTCTTGGTACTGAAATGACCATATTAAACGTACTACACGTAATTAAAGGCTAAAATAAAATGATTTTTTGCTATAGATTCACAAGGACATCACATTTTATTTGGGGGAGGTTTGGGGAACATATGTAACGGTCCCCTTTACAATTAGAACTAGTTGTATTTTGGTTTCTGAGTACTATTTAATGGGTGTTGGTTCCTGATTACTGCTTAATGTGTGCTGGTTTCTGAGTACTGTTTATTGTGTGGTGGCTTCTTTGTACCTCTTAGTTTGTGCTCGTTTCTGAGTACTTTTTATCGTGTGCTGTTTCTGAATACTGTTTATTGTGGCTGGTTTCTGAGTGCTGTTTAATATGTGCTGATTTCTAAGTACTCTTCATAGTTTTTTGTTTTCTGAGTACTGTTTATGGTGTGCTGGTTTTTGAGTACTATTCATTGTCTTCTATGTGTTGTTTTCTGAGTACTGTTTATTGTTTGCTGGTTTCTGAGTACGGTTTATTGTGTGATGGCTTCTTAGTACGTCTGAGCTTGTGCTGGTGTCTGAGTACTATTTATCGTTTGCTGGTTTTTGAGTACTATTTATTGTGTTTTATGTGTTGTTTTATGACTACTAGTTATTGTATGCATGTTTCTGAATACTATTTATCGTGTGCTGATTGTGAGTACTATTTATTGTGGTTGGTTTCTGAGTACTGTTTAATATGTGCTGATTTCTGAGTAGCTTTTTGTTTTCTGAGTACTATTTATTGTGTTCTTGTTTCTGAGTACTGTTTATTGTCTTTTGGTTTCTGAGTACTATTTAATAGGTGTTGGTTCCTGATTACTGTTTAATATGTGCTGGTTTCTGAGTACTTTTTATCGTGTGCTGTTTCTGAGTACTGTTTATTGTGGCTGGTTTCTGAGTGCTGATTAATATGTGCTGATTTCTGAGTACTGATCATAGGTCTTTGTTTTTTGGGTACTGTTGATGGTCTTCTGGATTTTGAGTACTATTTATTGTCTTCTATGTGTTGTTTTCTGAGTTTTGTTTATTGTATTTTGGTATCTGAGTACTATTTAATATGTGTTTGTTGCTGATTACTGTTTAATGTATTTTGGATTCTGAGTACTGTTTATTGTGTGCTGTCTTAGAACCTTTTAGTTTGTGCTGGTTTCTGAGTACTTTTTATCATGTGCTGGTTAGTGAGTACTGTTTATTGTGGCTAGTTTCTGAGTGTTGTTTAATATTTGCTGATTTCTGACTACTGTTTATTTTTTTTTGTTTTCTGAGTACTGTTTATTGTGTGCTGGTTTTTGTGTACCATTTATTGTGTTTTGTGTTGTTTTCTGAGTACTGTTTAATGTATTTTGGTTTCTGAGTACTTTTAATGTGTGTTGGTTGCTGATTACTGTTTAATGTGTGCTGGTTTCTGAGTACTGTTTATTGTGTGCTGGCTTCTTTGTACCTCTTAGTTTGTGCTGGTTTCTGATTATTTTTGATCGTCTGCTGATTTCTAAGTACTGTTCATAGTTTTTTGTTTTCTGAGTACTGTTTATTGTGTGCTGGTTTTTGTGTACTATTTATTGTGTTTTGTGTTGTTTTCTGAGTACTGTTTATTGTATTTTGGTTTATGAGTACTATTAAATGTGTGTTGGTTGCTGATTACTGTTTAATGTGTGCTGGTTTCTGAGTACTGTTTATTGTGTGCTGGCTTTTGAGTACTTTTTACTGTGGCTGGTTTCTGAGTATTGTTTAATATGTGCTGATTTCTGAATGCTGTTTATCGTTTTTTGTTTTCTGAGTAATGTTTATGGTGTGCTGGTTTTTGAGTACTATTCATTGTCTTCTATGTGTTGTTTCCTGAGTACTGTTTATTGTATTTTGGTTTCTGAGTACTATTTAATGGGTGTTGGTTGCTGATTACTGCTTAATGTGTGCTGGTTTCTGAGTACTGTTTTCTTTGTACCTCTTAGTTTGTGCTGGTTTTTGAGTACTTTTTATCGGGGCTGGTTTCTGAGTACTGTTTAATATGTGCTGATTTCTGAATACTGTTTATCGTTTTTTGTTTTCTGAGTACTGTTTATTGTGTGCTGGTTTTTATGTACTATTTATTGTGTTTTGTGTTGTTTTCTGAGTACTGTTTATTGTGTTTTCATTTCTCAGTACTATTTAATGGGTGTCGGTTCCTGATTACTGCTTAATGTGTGCTGCTTTCTGAGTACTGTTTATTGTGTGCTGACTTCTTATTACCTCTTAGTTTGTGCTGGTTTCTGATTATTTTTGATCGTCTGCTGATTTCTGAGTACTGTTCATAGTTTTTTGTTTTCTGAGTACTGTTTATTGTGTGCTGGTTTTTGTGTACTATTTATTGTGTTTTGTGTTGTTTTCTGAGTACTGTTTAATGTATTTTGGTTTCTGAGTACTATTTAATGGGTGTTTAATTACTGTTTAATGTTTTCTAGTTTCTGGGTACTGTTTATTGTGTGCTGGCTCCTTTGTTCTTTGTAGTTTGTGCTGGTTTCTGAATGCTGTTTATCGTTTTTTGTTTTCTGAGTACTGTTTATGGTGTGCTAGTTTTTGAATACTATTCATTGTCTTCTATGTGTTGTTTTCTGGTTTTTGAGTACTATTTATTGTGTTTTATGTGTTGTTTTCTGAGTACTAGTTATTGTATGCATGATTCTGAATACTATTTATCGTGTGGTGGTTGTGAGTACTGTTTATTATGTGCTGATTTCTGTTTATTGTGTTTTTCTTTCTGAGTACTGTTTATTGTCTTTTCGTTTCTGAGTACAATTTAATGGGTGTTAGTTCCTGATTTCTGCTTAATGTGTGCTGGTTTCTGAGTACTGTTTATTGTGTGCTGGCTTCTTATTACCTCTTAGTTTGTGCTGGTTTCTGATTATTTTTGATCGTCTGCTGATTTCTGAGTACTGTTCATAGTTTTTTGTTTTCTGAGTACTGTTTATTGTGTGCTGGTTTTTGTGTACTATTTATTGTGTTTTGTGTTGTTTTCTGAGTACTGTTTAAGGTATTTTGGTTTATGAGTACTATTAAATGTGTGTTGGTTGCTGATTACTGTTTAATGTGTGCTGGTTTCTGAGTACTGTTTATTGTGTGCTGGCTTTTGAGTACTTTTTACTGTGGCTGGTTTCTGAGTATTGTTTAATATGTGCTGATTTCTGAATGCTGTTTATCGTTTTTTGTTTTCTGAGTAATGTTTATGGTGTGCTGGTTTTTGAGTACTATTCATTGTCTTCTATGTGTTGTTTCCTGAGTACTGTTTATTGTATTTTGGTTTCTGAGTACTATTTAATGGGTGTTGGTTGCTGATTACTGCTTAATGTGTGCTGGTTTCTGAGTACTGTTTTCTTTGTACCTCTTAGTTTGTGCTGGTTTTTGAGTACTTTTTATCGGGGCTGGTTTCTGAGTACTGTTTAATATGTGCTGATTTCTGAATACTGTTTATCGTTTTTTGTTTTCTGAGTACTGTTTATTGTGTGCTGGTTTTTATGTACTATTTATTGTGTTTTGTGTTGTTTTCTGAGTACTGTTTATTGTGTTTTCATTTCTCAGTACTATTTAATGGGTGTCGGTTCCTGATTACTGCTTAATGTGTGCTGCTTTCTGAGTACTGTTTATTTTGTGCTGACTTCTTATTACCTCTTAGTTTGTGCTGGTTTCTGATTATTTTTGATCGTCTGCTGATTTCTGAGTACTGTTCATAGTTTTTTGTTTTCTGAGTACTGTTTATTGTGTGCTGGTTTTTGTGTACTATTTATTGTGTTTTGTGTTGTTTTCTGAGTACTGTTTAATGTATTTTGGTTTCTGAGTACTATTTAATGGGTGTTTAATTACTGTTTAATGTTTTCTAGTTTCTGGGTACTGTTTATTGTGTGCTGGCTCCTTTGTTCTTTGTAGTTTGTGCTGGTTTCTGAATGCTGTTTATCGTTTTTTGTTTTCTGAGTACTGTTTATGGTGTGCTAGTTTTTGAATACTATTCATTGTCTTCTATGTGTTGTTTTCTGGTTTTTGAGTACTATTTATTGTGTTTTATGTGTTGTTTTCTGAGTACTAGTTATTGTATGCATGTTTCTGAATACTATTTATCGTGTGGTGGTTGTGAGTACTGTTTATTATGTGCTGATTTCTGTTTATTGTGTTTTTCTTTCTGAGTACTGTTTATTGTCTTTTCGTTTCTGAGTACAATTTAATGGGTGTTAGTTCCTGATTTCTGCTTAATGTGTGCTGGTTTCTGAGTACTGTTTATTGTGTGCTGGCTTCTTATTACCTCTTAGTTTGTGCTGGTTTCTGATTATTTTTGATCGTCTGCTGATTTCTGAGTACTGTTCATAGTTTTTTGTTTTCTGAGTACTGTTTATTGTGTGCTGGTTTTTGTGTACTATTTATTGTGTTTTGTGTTGTTTTCTGAGTACTGTTTAAGGTATTTTGGTTTCTGAGTACTATTTAATGTGTGTTGGTTGCTGATTACTGTTTAATGTGTGCTGGTTTCTGAGTACTGTTTATTGTGTGCTGGCTTCTTTGTACCTCTTAGTTTGTGCTGGTTTCTGATTACTATTTATCGTGTGCTGGCTTCTGAGTACTTTTTACTGTGGCTGGTTTCTGAGTACTGTTTAATATGTGCTGATTTCTGAATGCTGTTTATCGTTTTTTGTTTTCTGAGTACTGTTTATGGTGTGCTGGTTTTTGAGTACTATTCATTGTCTTCTATGTGATGTTTTCTGAGTACTGTTTATTGTATTTTGGTTTCTGAGTACTATTTAATGGGTGTTGGTTCCTGATTACTGCTTAATGTGTGCTGGTTTCTGAGTACTGTTTATTGTGTGGTGGCTTCTTAGTACCTCTTAGTTTGTGCTGGTTTCTGAGTACTTTTTATCATGTGCTGTTTCTGAGTACTATTTATCGTTTGCTGGTTTTTAAGTACTATTTATTGTGTTTTATGTGTTGTTTTCTGAGTACTAGTTATTGTATGCATGTTTCTGAATACTATTTATCGTGTGGTGGTTGTGAGTACTGTTTATTATGTGCTGATTTCTGTTTAGTGTTTTGTTTTTTTCTGAGCACTGTTTAATGGGTGTTGGTTCCTGATTTCTGTTTAATGTGTGTTGGTTTCTGAGTACTGTTTATTGTCTGCTGGCTTCTTATTACCTCTTAGTTTGTGCTGGTTTCTGATTATTTTTGATCGTCTGCTGATTTCTGAGTACTGTTCACAGTTTTTTGTTTTCTGAGTACTGTTTATTGTGTGGTGGTTTTTGTGAACTATTTATTGTGTTTTGTGTTGGTTGCTGATTACTGTTTAATGTGTGCTGGTTTCTGAGTACTGTTTATTGTGTGCTGGCTTCTTTTTCCCTCTTAGTTTGTGTTGGTTTCTGAGTACTATTTATCGTGTGCTGGCTTCTGAGTACTTTTTACTGTGGCTGGTTTCTGAGTACTGTTTAATATGTGCTGATTTCTGAATGCTGTTTATCGTTTTTTGTTTTCTGAGTACTGTTTATGGTGTGCTGGTTTTTGAGTACTATTCATTGTCTTCTATGTGTTGTTTCCTGAGTACTGTTTATGGTATTTTGGTTTCTGAGTACTATTTAATGGGTGTTGGTTGCTGATTACTGCTTAATGTGTGCTGGTTTCTGAGTACTGTTTTCTTTGTACATCTTAGTTTGTGCTGGTTTTTGAGTAATTTTTATCAGGGCTGGTTTCTGAGTACTGTTTATTGTGTTTTTGTTTCTGAGTACTATTTAATGTGTGTTGGTTGCTGATTACTGTTTAATGTGTGCTGGTTTCTGAGTACTGTTTATTGTGTGCTGGCTTCTTTGTACCTCTTAGTTTGTGCTGGTTTCTGATTATTTTTGATCGTCTGCTGATTTCTAAGTACTGTTCATAGTTTTTTGTTTTCTGAGTACTGTGTATTGTGTGCTGGTTTTTATGTACTATTTATTGTGTTTTGTGTTGTTTTCTGAGTACTGTTTAATGTATTTTGGTTTCTGAGTACTATTAAATGTGTGTTGGTTGCTGATTACTGTTTAATGTGTGCTGGTTTCTGAGTACTGTTTATTGTGTGCTGGCTTCTTTGTACCTCTTAGTTTGTGCTGGTTTCTGATTATTTTTGATCGTCTGCTGATTTCTAAGTACTGTTCATAGTTTTTTGTTTTCTGAGTACTGTTTATTGTGTGCTAGTTTTTGTGTACTATTTATTGTGTTTTGTGTTGTTTTCTGAGTACTGTTTATTGTATTTTGGTTTCTGAGTACTATTAAATGTTTGTTGGTTGCTGATTACTGTTTAATGTGTGCTGGTTTCTGAGTACTGTTTATTGTGTGCTGGCTTCTTTTTCCCTCTTAGTTTGTGTTGGTTTCTGAGTACTATTTATCGTGTGCTGGCTTCTGAGTACTTTTTACTGTGGCTGGTTTCTGAGTACTGTTTAATATGTGCTGATTTCTGAATGCTGTTTATCGTTTTTTGTTTTCTGAGTAATGTTTATGGTGTGCTGGTTTTTGAGTACTATTCATTGTCTTCTATGTGTTGTTTCCTGAGTACTGTTTATTGTATTTTGGTTTCTGAGTACTATTTAATGGGTGTTGGTTGCTGATTACTGCTTAATGTGTGCTGGTTTCTGAGTACTGTTTTCTTTGTACCTCTTAGTTTGTGCTGGTTTTTGAGTACTTTTTATCGGGGCTGGTTTCTGAGTACTGTTTATTGTGTGCTGGTTTTTATGTACTATTTATTGTGTTTTGTGTTGTTTTCTGAGTACTGTTTATTGTGTTTTCATTTCTCAGTACTATTTAATGGGTGTCGGTTCCTGATTACTGCTTAATGTGTGCTGCTTTCTGAGTACTGTTTATTGTGTGCTGACTTCTTATTACCTCTTAGTTTGTGCTGGTTTCTGATTATTTTTGATCGTCTGCTGATTTCTGAGTACTGTTCATAGTTTTTTGTTTTCTGAGTACTGTTTATTGTGTGCTGGTTTTTGTGTACTATTTATTGTGTTTTGTGTTGTTTTCTGAGTACTGTTTAATGTATTTTGGTTTCTGAGTACTATTTAATGGGTGTTGGTTACTGATTACTGTTTAATGTGTGCTGGTTTCTGAGTACTGTTTATTGTGTGGTGGCTTCTTAGTACCTCTTAGTTTGTGCTGGTTTCTGAGTACTTTTTATCATGTGCTGTTTCTGAGTACTATTTATCGTTTGCTGGTTTTTAAGTACTATTTATTGTGTTTTATGTGTTGTTTTCTGAGTACTAGTTATTGTATGCATGTTTCTGAATACTATTTATCGTGTGGTGGTTGTGAGTACTGTTTATTATGTGCTGATTTCTGTTTAGTGTTTTGTTTTTTTCTGAGCACTGTTTAATGGGTGTTGGTTCCTGATTTCTGCTTAATGTGTGCTGGTTTCTGAGTACTGTTTATTGTGTGCTGGCTTCTTATTACCTCTTAGTTTGTGCTGGTTTCTGATTATTTTTGATCGTCTGCTGATTTCTGAGTACTGTTCATAGTTTTTTGTTTTCTGAGTACTGTTTATTGTGTGCTGGTTTTTATGTACTATTTATTGTGTTTTGTGTTGTTTTCTGAGTACTGTTTAATGTATTTTGGTTTCTGAGTACTTTTAATGTGTGTTGGTTGCTGATTACTGTTTAAAGTGTGTTGGTTTCTGAGTACTGTTTATTGTGTGCTGGCTTCTTTGTACCTCTTAGTTTGTGCTGGTTTCTGATTATTTTTGATCGTCTGCTGATTTCTAAGTACTGTTCATAGTTTTTTGTTTTCTGAGTACTGTTTATTGTGTGCTGGTTTTTGTGTACTATTTATTGTGTTTTGTGTTGTTTTCTGAGTACTGTTTATTGTATTTTGGTTTCTGAGTACTATTAAATGTGTGTTGGTTGCTGATTACTGTTTAATGTGTGCTGGTTTCTGAGTACTGTTTATTGTGTGCTGGCTTTTGAGTACTTTTTACTGTGGCTGGTTTCTGAGTATTGTTTAATATGTGCTGATTTCTGAATGCTGTTTATCGTTTTTTGTTTTCTGAGTAATGTTTATGGTGTGCTGGTTTTTGAGTACTATTCATTGTCTTCTATGTGTTGTTTCCTGAGTACTGTTTATTGTATTTTGGTTTCTGAGTACTATTTAATGGGTGTTGGTTGCTGATTACTGCTTAATGTGTGCTGGTTTCTGAGTACTGTTTTCTTTGTACCTCTTAGTTTGTGCTGGTTTTTGAGTACTTTTTATCGGGGCTGGTTTCTGAGTACTGTTTAATATGTGCTGATTTCTGAATACTGTTTATCGTTTTTTGTTTTCTGAGTACTGTTTATTGTGTGCTGGTTTTTATGTACTATTTATTGTGTTTTGTGTTGTTTTCTGAGTACTGTTTATTGTGTTTTCATTTCTCAGTACTATTTAATGGGTGTCGGTTCCTGATTACTGCTTAATGTGTGCTGCTTTCTGAGTACTGTTTATTGTGTGCTGACTTCTTATTACCTCTTAGTTTGTGCTGGTTTCTGATTATTTTTGATCGTCTGCTGATTTCTGAGTACTGTTCATAGTTTTTTGTTTTCTGAGTACTGTTTATTGTGTGCTGGTTTTTGTGTACTATTTATTGTGTTTTGTGTTGTTTTCTGAGTACTGTTTAAGGTATTTGGTTTCTGAGTACTATTTAATGTGTGTTGGTTGCTGATTACTGTTTAATGTGTGCTGGTTTCTGAGTACTGTTTATTGTGTGCTGGCTTCTTTGTACCTCTTAGTTTGTGCTGGTTTCTGATTACTATTTATCGTGTGCTGGCTTCTGAGTACTTTTTACTGTGGCTGGTTTCTGAGTACTGTTTAATATGTGCTGATTTCTGAATGCTGTTTATCGTTTTTTGTTTTCTGAGTACTGTATATGGTGTGCTGGTTTTTGAGTACTATTCATTGTCTTCTATGTGATGTTTTCTGAGTACTGTTTATTGTATTTTGGTTTCTGAGTACTATTTAATGGGTGTTGGTTCCTGATTACTGCTTAATGTGTGCTGGTTTCTGAGTACTGTTTATTGTGTGCTGGCTTCTTAGTACCTCTTAGTTTGTGCTGGTTTCTGAGTACTTTTTATCATGTGCTGTTTCTGAGTACTATTTATCGTTTGCTGGTTTTTAAGTACTATTTATTGTGTTTTATGTGTTGTTTTCTGAGTACTAGTTATTGTATGCATGTTTCTGAATACTATTTATCGTGTGGTGGTTGTGAGTACTGTTTATTATGTGCTGATTTCTGTTTAGTGTTTTTTTTTCTTTCTGAGCACTGTTTAATGGGTGTTGGTTCCTGATTTCTGTTTAATGTGTGTTGGTTTCTGAGTACTGTTTATTGTGTGCTGGCTTCTTATTACCTCTTAGTTTGTGCTGGTTTCTGATTATTTTTGATCGTCTGCTGATTTCTGAGTACTGTTCACAGTTTTTTGTTTTCTGAGTACTGTTTATTGTGTGCTGGTTTTTGTGAACTATTTATTGTGTTTTGTGTTGGTTGCTGATTACTGTTTAATGTGTGCTGGTTTCTGAGTACTGTTTATTGTGTGCTGGCTTCTTTTTCCCTCTTAGTTTGTGTTGGTTTCTGAGTACTATTTATCGTGTGCTGGCTTCTGAGTACTTTTTACTGTGGCTGGTTTCTGAGTACTGTTTAATATGTGCTGATTTCTGAATGCTGTTTATCGTTTTTTGTTTTCTGAGTAATGTTTATGGTGTGCTGGTTTTTGAGTACTATTCATTGTCTTCTATGTGTTGTTTCCTGAGTACTGTTTATTGTATTTTGGTTTCTGAGTACTATTTAATGGGTGTTGGTTGCTGATTACTGCTTAATGTGTGCTGGTTTCTGAGTACTGTTTTCTTTGTACCTCTTAGTTTGTGCTGGTTTTTGAGTACTTTTTATCGGGGCTGGTTTCTGAGTACTGTTTATTGTGTGCTGGTTTTTATGTACTATTTATTGTGTTTTGTGTTGTTTTCTGAGTACTGTTTATTGTGTTTTCATTTCTCAGTACTATTTAATGGGTGTCGGTTCCTGATTACTGCTTAATGTGTGCTGCTTTCTGAGTACTGTTTATTGTGTGCTGACTTCTTACTACCTCTTAGTTTGTGCTGGTTTCTGATTATTTTTGATCGTCTTCTGATTTCTGAGTACTGTTCATAGTTTTTTGTTTTCTGAGTACTGTTTATTGTGTGCTGGTTTTTGTGTACTATTTATTGTGTTTTGTGTTGTTTTCTGAGTACTGTTTAATGTATTTTGGTTTCTGAGTACTATTTAATGGGTGTTGGTTGCTGATTACTGTTTAATGTTTTCTAGTTTCTGGGTACTGTTTATTTTGTGCTGGCTCCTTTGTTCTTTGTAGTTTGTGCTGGTTTCTGAATGCTGTTTATCGTTTTTTGTTTTCTGAGTACTGTTTATGGTGTGCTGGTTTTTGTGTACTATTTATTGTGTTTTGTGTTGTTTTCTGAGTACTGTTTAATGTATTTTGGTTTCTGAGTACTATTTAATGTGTGTTGGTTGCTGATTACTGTTTAATGTGTGCTGGTTTCTGAGTACTGTTTATTGTGTGCTGGCTTTTGAGTACTTTTTACTGTGGCTGGTTTCTGAGTATTGTTTAATATGTGCTGATTTCTGAATGCTGTTTATCGTTTTTTGTTTTCTGAGTAATGTTTATGGTGTGCTGGTTTTTGAGTACTATTCATTGTCTTCTATGTGTTGTTTCCTGAGTACTGTTTATTGTATTTTGGTTTCTGAGTACTATTTAATGGGTGTTGGTTGCTGATTACTGCTTAATGTGTGCTGGTTTCTGAGTACTGTTTTCTTTGTACCTCTTAGTTTGTGCTGGTTTTTAGTACTTTTTATCGGGGCTGGTTTCTGAGTACTGTTTAATATGTGCTGATTTCTGAATACTGTTTATCGTTTTTTGTTTTCTGAGTACTGTTTATTGTGTGCTGGTTTTTATGTACTATTTATTGTGTTTTGTGTTGTTTTCTGAGTACTGTTTATTGTGTTTTCATTTCTCAGTACTATTTAATGGGTGTCGGTTCCTGATTACTGCTTAATGTGTGCTGCTTTCTGAGTACTGTTTATTGTGTGCTGACTTCTTATTACCTCTTAGTTTGTGCTGGTTTCTGATTATTTTTGATCGTCTGCTGATTTCTGAGTACTGTTCATAGTTTTTTGTTTTCTGAGTACTGTTTATTGTGTGCTGGTTTTTGTGTACTATTTATTGTGTTTTGTGTTGTTTTCTGAGTACTGTTTAAGGTATTTGGTTTCTGAGTACTATTTAATGTGTGTTGGTTGCTGATTACTGTTTAATGTGTGCTGGTTTCTGAGTACTGTTTATTGTGTGCTGGCTTCTTTGTACCTCTTAGTTTGTGCTGGTTTCTGATTACTATTTATCGTGTGCTGGCTTCTGAGTACTTTTTACTGTGGCTGGTTTCTGAGTACTGTTTAATATGTGCTGATTTCTGAATGCTGTTTATCGTTTTTTGTTTTCTGAGTACTGTATATGGTGTGCTGGTTTTTGAGTACTATTCATTGTCTTCTATGTGATGTTTTCTGAGTACTGTTTATTGTATTTTGGTTTCTGAGTACTATTTAATGGGTGTTGGTTCCTGATTACTGCTTAATGTGTGCTGGTTTCTGAGTACTGTTTATTGTGTGCTGGCTTCTTAGTACCTCTTAGTTTGTGCTGGTTTCTGAGTACTTTTTATCATGTGCTGTTTCTGAGTACTATTTATCGTTTGCTGGTTTTTAAGTACTATTTATTGTGTTTTATGTGTTGTTTTCTGAGTACTAGTTATTGTATGCATGTTTCTGAATACTATTTATCGTGTGGTGGTTGTGAGTACTGTTTATTATGTGCTGATTTCTGTTTAGTGTTTTTTTTTCTTTCTGAGCACTGTTTAATGGGTGTTGGTTCCTGATTTCTGTTTAATGTGTGTTGGTTTCTGAGTACTGTTTATTGTGTGCTGGCTTCTTATTACCTCTTAGTTTGTGCTGGTTTCTGATTATTTTTGATCGTCTGCTGATTTCTGAGTACTGTTCACAGTTTTTTGTTTTCTGAGTACTGTTTATTGTGTGCTGGTTTTTGTGAACTATTTATTGTGTTTTGTGTTGGTTGCTGATTACTGTTTAATGTGTGCTGGTTTCTGAGTACTGTTTATTGTGTGCTGGCTTCTTTTTCCCTCTTAGTTTGTGTTGGTTTCTGAGTACTATTTATCGTGTGCTGGCTTCTGAGTACTTTTTACTGTGGCTGGTTTCTGAGTACTGTTTAATATGTGCTGATTTCTGAATGCTGTTTATCGTTTTTTGTTTTCTGAGTAATGTTTATGGTGTGCTGGTTTTTGAGTACTATTCATTGTCTTCTATGTGTTGTTTCCTGAGTACTGTTTATTGTATTTTGGTTTCTGAGTACTATTTAATGGGTGTTGGTTGCTGATTACTGCTTAATGTGTGCTGGTTTCTGAGTACTGTTTTCTTTGTACCTCTTAGTTTGTGCTGGTTTTTGAGTACTTTTTATCGGGGCTGGTTTCTGAGTACTGTTTATTGTGTGCTGGTTTTTATGTACTATTTATTGTGTTTTGTGTTGTTTTCTGAGTACTGTTTATTGTGTTTTCATTTCTCAGTACTATTTAATGGGTGTCGGTTCCTGATTACTGCTTAATGTGTGCTGCTTTCTGAGTACTGTTTATTGTGTGCTGACTTCTTACTACCTCTTAGTTTGTGCTGGTTTCTGATTATTTTTGATCGTCTGCTGATTTCTGAGTACTGTTCATAGTTTTTTGTTTTCTGAGTACTGTTTATTGTGTGCTGGTTTTTGTGTACTATTTATTGTGTTTTGTGTTGTTTTCTGAGTACTGTTTAATGTATTTTGGTTTCTGAGTACTATTTAATGGGTGTTGGTTGCTGATTACTGTTTAATGTTTTCTAGTTTCTGGGTACTGTTTATTGTGTGCTGGCTCCTTTGTTCTTTGTAGTTTGTGCTGGTTTCTGAATGCTGTTTATCGTTTTTTGTTTTCTGAGTACTGTTTATGGTGTGCTGGTTTTTGTGTACTATTTATTGTGTTTTGTGTTGTTTTCTGAGTACTGTTTAATGTATTTTGGTTTCTGAGTACTATTTAATGTGTGTTGGTTGCTGATTACTGTTTGATGTGTGCTGGTTTCTGAGTACTGTTTATTGTGTGCTGGCTTCTTTGTACCTCTTAGTTTGTGCTGGTTTCTGAGTACTATTTATCGTGTGCTGGCTTCTGAGTACTTTTTACTGTGGCTGGTTTCTGAGTACTGTTTAATATGTGCTGATTTATGGAGTGCTGGTTTTTGAATACTATTCATTGTCTTCTATGTGTTGTTTTCTGGTTTTTGAGTACTATTTATTGTGTTTTATGTGTTGTTTTCTGAGTACTTGTTATTGTATGCATGTTTCTGAATACTATTTATCGTGTGGTGGTTGTGAGTACTGTTTATCATGTGCTGATTTCTGTTTATTGTGTTTTTCTTTCTGAGTACTGTTTAATGTGTGCTGGTTTCTGAGTACTGTTTATTGTGTGCTGGCTTCTTTGTACCTCTTAGTTTGTGTTGGTTTCTGATTACTATTTATCGTGTGCTGGCTTCTGAGTACTTTTTACTGTGGCTGGTTTCTGAGTACTGATTAATATGTGCTGATTTCTGAATGCTGTTTATCGTTTTTTGTTTTCTGAGTAATGTTTATGGTGTGCTGGTTTTTGAGTACTATTCATTGTCTTCTATGTGTTGTTTCCTGAGTACTGTTTATTGTATTTTGGTTTCTGAGTACTATTTAATGGGTGTTGGTTGCTGATTACTGCTTAATGTGTGCTGGTTTCTGAGTACTGTTTTCTTTGTACCTCTTAGTTTGTGCTGGTTTTTGAGTACTTTTTATCGGGGCTGGTTTCTGAGTACTGTTTAATATGTGCTGATTTCTGAATACTGTTTATCGTTTTTTGTTTTCTGAGTACTGTTTATTGTGTGCTGGTTTTTATGTACTATTTATTGTGTTTTGTGTTGTTTTCTGAGTACTGTTTATTGTGTTTTCATTTCTCAGTACTATTTAATGGGTGTCGGTTCCTGATTACTGCTTAATGTGTGCTGCTTTCTGAGTACTGTTTATTGTGTGCTGACTTCTTATTACCTCTTAGTTTGTGCTGGTTTCTGATTATTTTTGATCGTCTGCTGATTTCTGAGTACTGTTCATAGTTTTTTGTTTTCTGAGTACTGTTTCTTGTGTGCTGGTTTTTGTGTACTATTTATTGTGTTTTGTGTTGTTTTCTGAGTACTGTTTAATGTATTTTGGTTTCTGAGTACTATTTAATGGGTGTTGGTTGCTGATTACTGTTTAATGTTTTCTAGTTTCTGAGTACTGTTTATTGTGTGCTGGCTCCTTTGTTCTTTGTAGTTTGTGCTGGTTTCTGAATGCTGTTTATCGTTTTTTGTTTTCTGAGTACTGTTTATGGTGTGCTGGTTTTTGAATACTATTCATTGTCTTCTATGTGTTGTTTTCTGGTTTTTGAGTCTATTTATTGTGTTTTATGTGTTGTTTTCTGAGTACTAGTTATTGTATGCATGTTTCTGAATACTATTTATCGTGTGGTGGTTGTGAGTACTGTTTATTATGTGCTGATTTCTGTTTATTGTGTTTTTCTTTCTGAGTACTGTTTATTGTCTTTTCGTTTCTGAGTACAATTTAATGGTTGTTAGTTCCTGATTTCTGCTTAATGTGTGCTGCTTTCTGAGTACTGTTTATTGTGTGCTGGCTTCTTATTACCTCTTAGTTTGTGCTGGTTTCTGATTATTTTTGATCGTCTGCTGATTTCTGAGTACTGTTCATAGTTTTTCGTTTTCTGAGTACTGTTTATTGTGTGCTGGTTTTTGTGTACTATTTATTGTGTTTTGTGTTGTTTTCTGAGTACTGTTTAATGTATTTTGGTTTCTGAGTACTATTTAATGTGTGTTGGTTACTGATTACTGTTTAATGTGTGCTAGTTTCTGAGTACTGTTTATTGTGTGGTGGCTTCTTAGTACCTCTTAGTTTGTGCTGGTTTCTGAGTACTTTTTATCATGTGCTGTTTCTGAGTACTATTTATCGTTTGCTGGTTTTTAAGTACTATTTATTGTGTTTTATGTGTTGTTTTCTGAGTACTAGTTATTGTATGCATGTTTCTGAATACTATTTATCGTGTGGTGGTTGTGAGTACTGTTTATTATGTGCTGATTTCTGTTTAGTGTTTCGTTTTTTTCTGAGCACTGTTTAATGGGTGTTGGTTCCTGATTTCTGCTTAATGTGTGCTGGTTTCTGAGTACTGTTTATTGTGTGCTGGCTTCTTATTACCTCTTAGTTTGTGCTGGTTTCTGATTATTTTTGATCGTCTGCTGATTTCTGAGTACTGTTCATAGTTTTTTGTTTTCTGAGTACTGTTTATTGTGTGCTGGTTTTTATGTACTATTTATTGTGTTTTGTGTTGTTTTCTGAGTACTGTTTAATGTATTTTGGTTTCTGAGTACTTTTAATGTCTGTTGGTTGCTGATTACTGTTTAATGTGTGCTGGTTTCTGAGTACTGTTTATTGTGTGCTGGCTTCTTTGTACCTCTTAGTTTGTGCTGGTTTCTGATTATTTTTGATCGTCTGCTGATTTCTAAGTACTGTTCATAGTTTTTTGTTTTCTGAGTACTGTTTATTGTGTGCTGGTTTTTGTGTACTATTTATTGTGTTTTGTGTTGTTTTCTGAGTACTGTTTATTGTATTTTGGTTTCTGAGTACTATTAAATGTGTGTTGGTTGCTGATTACTGTTTAATGTGTGCTGGTTTCTGAGTACTGTTTATTGTGTGCTGGCTTCTTTGTACCTCTTAGTTTGTGTTGGTTTCTGAGTACTATTTATCGTGTGCTGGCTTCTGAGTACTTTTTACTGTGGCTGGTTTCTGAGTACTGATTAATATGTGCTGATTTCTGAATGCTGTTTATCGTTTTTTGTTTTCTGAGTAATGTTTATGGTGTGCTGGTTTTTGAGTACTATTCATTGTCTTCTATGTGTTGTTTCCTGAGTACTGTTTATTGTATTTTGGTTTCTGAGTACTATTTAATGGGTGTTGGTTGCTGATTACTGCTTAATGTGTGCTGGTTTCTGAGTACTGTTTTCTTTGTACCTCTTAGTTTGTGCTGGTTTTTGAGTACTTTTTATCGGGGCTGGTTTCTGAGTACTGTTTAATATGTGCTGATTTCTGAATACTGTTTATCGTTTTTTGTTTTCTGAGTACTGTTTATTGTGTGCTGGTTTTTATGTACTATTTATTGTGTTTTGTGTTGTTTTCTGAGTACTGTTTATTGTGTTTTCATTTCTCAGTACTATTTAATGGGTGTCGGTTCCTGATTACTGCTTAATGTGTGCTGCTTTCTGAGTACTGTTTATTGTGTGCTGACTTCTTATTACCTCTTAGTTTGTGCTGGTTTCTGATTATTTTTGATCGTCTGCTGATTTCTGAGTACTGTTCATAGTTTTTTGTTTTCTGAGTACTGTTTCTTGTGTGCTGGTTTTTGTGTACTATTTATTGTGTTTTGTGTTGTTTTCTGAGTACTGTTTAATGTATTTTGGTTTCTGAGTACTATTTAATGGGTGTTGGTTGCTGATTACTGTTTAATGTTTTCTAGTTTCTGAGTACTGTTTATTGTGTGCTGGCTCCTTTGTTCTTTGTAGTTTGTGCTGGTTTCTGAATGCTGTTTATCGTTTTTTGTTTTCTGAGTACTGTTTATGGTGTGCTGGTTTTTGAATACTATTCATTGTCTTCTATGTGTTGTTTTCTGGTTTTTGAGTCTATTTATTGTGTTTTATGTGTTGTTTTCTGAGTACTAGTTATTGTATGCATGTTTCTGAATACTATTTATCGTGTGGTGGTTGTGAGTACTGTTTATTATGTGCTGATTTCTGTTTATTGTGTTTTTCTTTCTGAGTACTGTTTATTGTCTTTTCGTTTCTGAGTACAATTTAATGGTTGTTAGTTCCTGATTTCTGCTTAATGTGTGCTGCTTTCTGAGTACTGTTTATTGTGTGCTGGCTTCTTATTACCTCTTAGTTTGTGCTGGTTTCTGATTATTTTTGATCGTCTGCTGATTTCTGAGTACTGTTCATAGTTTTTCGTTTTCTGAGTACTGTTTATTGTGTGCTGGTTTTTGTGTACTATTTATTGTGTTTTGTGTTGTTTTCTGAGTACTGTTTAATGTATTTTGGTTTCTGAGTACTATTTAATGGGTGTTGGTTACTGATTACTGTTTAATGTGTGCTAGTTTCTGAGTACTGTTTATTGTGTGGTGGCTTCTTAGTACCTCTTAGTTTGTGCTGGTTTCTGAGTACTTTTTATCATGTGCTGTTTCTGAGTACTATTTATCGTTTGCTGGTTTTTAAGTACTATTTATTGTGTTTTATGTGTTGTTTTCTGAGTACTAGTTATTGTATGCATGTTTCTGAATACTATTTATCGTGTGGTGGTTGTGAGTACTGTTTATTATGTGCTGATTTCTGTTTAGTGTTTCGTTTTTTTCTGAGCACTGTTTAATGGGTGTTGGTTCCTGATTTCTGCTTAATGTGTGCTGGTTTCTGAGTACTGTTTATTGTGTGCTGGCTTCTTATTACCTCTTAGTTTGTGCTGGTTTCTGATTATTTTTGATCGTCTGCTGATTTCTGAGTACTGTTCATAGTTTTTTGTTTTCTGAGTACTGTTTATTGTGTGCTGGTTTTTATGTACTATTTATTGTGTTTTGTGTTGTTTTCTGAGTACTGTTTAATGTATTTTGGTTTCTGAGTACTTTTAATGTCTGTTGGTTGCTGATTACTGTTTAATGTGTGCTGGTTTCTGAGTACTGTTTATTGTGTGCTGGCTTCTTTGTACCTCTTAGTTTGTGCTGGTTTCTGATTATTTTTGATCGTCTGCTGATTTCTAAGTACTGTTCATAGTTTTTTGTTTTCTGAGTACTGTTTATTGTGTGCTGGTTTTTGTGTACTATTTATTGTGTTTTGTGTTGTTTTCTGAGTACTGTTTATTGTATTTTGGTTTCTGAGTACTATTAAATGTGTGTTGGTTGCTGATTACTGTTTAATGTGTGCTGGTTTCTGAGTACTATTTATCGTGTGCTGGCTTCTGAGTACTTTTTACTGTGGCTGGTTTCTGAGTACTGTTTAATATGTGCTGATTTCTGAATGCTGTTTATCGTTTTTTGTTTTCTGAGTAATGTTTATGGTGTGCTGGTTTTTGTGTACTATTTATTGTGTTTTGTGTTGTTTCCTGAGTACTGTTTAATGTATTTTGGTTTCTGAGTACTATTGAATGGGTGTTGGTTGCTGATTACTGTTTAATGTTTTCTAGTTTCTGAGTACTGTTTATTGTGTGCTGGCTCCTTTGTTCTTTGTAGTTTGTGCTGGTTTCTGAATGCTGTTTATCGTTTTTTGTTTTCTGAGTACTGTTTATGGTGTGCTGGTTTTTGAATACTATTCATTGTCTTCTATGTGTTGTTTTCTGGTTTTTGAGTACTATTTATTGTGTTTTATGTGTTGTTTTCTGAGTACTAGTTATTGTATGCATGTTTCTGATTACTATTTATCGTGTGGTGGTTGTGAGTACTGTTTATTATGTGCTGATTTCTGTTTATTGTGTTTTTCTTTCTGAGTACTGTTTATTGTCTTTTCGTTTCTGAGTACAATTTAATGGGTGTTAGTTCCTGATTTCTGCTTAATGTGTGCTGGTTTCTGAGTACTGTTTATTGTGTGCTGGCTTCTTATTACTTCTTAGTTTGTGCTGGTTTCTGATTATTTTTGATCGTCTGCTGATTTCTGAGTACTGTTCATAGTTTTTTGTTTTCTGAGTACTGTTTATTGTGTGCTGGTTTTTGTGTACTATTTATTGTGTTTTGTGTTGTTTTCTGAGTACTGTTTAATGTATTTTGGTTTCTGAGTACTATTTAATGTGTGTTGGTTGCTGATTACTGTTTAATGTGTGCTGGTTTCTGAGTACTGTTTATTGTGTGGTGGCTTCTTAGTACCTCTTAGTTTGTGCTCGTTTCTGAGTACTATTTATCGTGTGCTGGCTTCTGAGTACTTTTTACTGTGGCTGGTTTCTGAGTACTGTTTAATATGTGCTGATTTCTGAATGCTGTTTATCGTTTTTTGTTTTCTGAGTACTGTTTATGGTGTGCTGGTTTTTGAGTACTATTCATTGTCTTCTATGTGATGTTTTCTGAGTACTGTTTATTGTATTTTGGTTTCTGAGTACTATTTAATGGGTGTTGGTTACTGATTACTGCTTAATGTGTGCTGGTTTCTGAGTACTGTTTTCTTTGTACATCTTAGTTTGTGCTGGTTTTTGAGTACTTTTTATCGGGGCTGGTTTCTGAGTACTGTTTATTGTGTTTTTGTTTCTGAGTACTATTTAATGTGTGTTGGTTGCTGATTACTGTTTAATGTGTGCTGGTTTCTGAGTACTGTTTATTGTGTGCTGGCTTCTTTGTACCTCTTAGTTTGTGCTGGTTTCTGATTACTATTTATCGTGTGCTAGCTTCTGAGTACTTTTTACTGTGGCTGGTTTCTGAGTACTGTTTAATATCTGCTGATTTCTGAATGCTGTTTATCGTTTTTTATTTTCTGAGTACTGTTTATGGTGTGCTGGTTTTTGAGTACTATTCATTGTCTTCTATGTGTTGTTTCCTGAGTACTGTTTATTGTATTTTGGTTTCTGAGTACTATTTAATGGGTGTTGGTTACTGATTACTGCTTAATGTGTGCTGGTTTCTGAGTACTGTTTTCTTTGTACCTCTTAGTTTGTGCTGGTTTTTGAGTACTTTTTATCGGGGCTGGTTTCTGAGTACTGTTTAATATGTGCTGATTTCTGAATACTGTTTATCGTTTTTTGTTTTCTGAGTACTGTTTATTGTGTGCTGGTTTTTATGTACTATTTATTGTGTTTTGTGTTGTTTTCTGAGTACTGTTTATTGTGTTTTCATTTCTCAGTACTATTTAATGGGTGTCGGTTCCTGATTACTGCTTAATGTGTGCTGCTTTCTGAGTACTGTTTATTGTGTGCTGACTTCTTATTACCTCTTAGTTTGTGCTGGTTTCTGATTATTTTTGATCGTCTGCTGATTTCTGAGTACTGTTCATAGTTTTTTGTTTTCTGAGTACTGTTTATTGTGTTCTGGTTTTTGTGTACTATTTATTGTGTTTTGTGTTGTTTTCTGAGTACTGTTTATTGTATTTTGGTTTCTGAGTACTATTAAATGTGTGTTGGTTGCTGATTACTGTTTAATGTGTGCTGGTTTCTGAGTACTGTTTATTGTGTGCTGGCTTCTTTGTACCTCTTAGTTTGTGTTGGTTTCTGATTACTATCTATCGTGTGCTAGCTTCTGAGTACTTTTTACTGTGGCTGGTTTCTGAGTACTGTTTAATATCTGCTGATTTCTGAATGCTGTTTATCGTTTTTTATTTTCTGAGTACTGTTTATGGTGTGCTGGTTTTTGAGTACTATTCATTGTCTTCTATGTGTTGTTTCCTGAGTACTGTTTATTGTATTTTGGTTTCTGAGTACTATTTAATGGGTGTTGGTTACTGATTACTGCTTAATGTGTGCTGGTTTCTGAGTACTGTTTTCTTTGTACCTCTTAGTTTGTGCTGGTTTTTGAGTACTTTTTATCGGGGCTGGTTTCTGAGTACTGTTTAATATGTGCTGATTTCTGAATACTGTTTATCGTTTTTTGTTTTCTGAGTACTGTTTATTGTGTGCTGGTTTTTATGTACTATTTATTGTGTTTTGTGTTGTTTTCTGAGTACTGTTTATTGTGTTTTCATTTCTCAGTACTATTTAATGGGTGTCGGTTCCTGATTACTGCTTAATGTGTGCTGCTTTCTGAGTACTGTTTATTGTGTGCTGACTTCTTATTACCTCTTAGTTTGTGCTGGTTTCTGATTATTTTTGATCGTCTGCTGATTTCTGAGTACTGTTCATAGTTTTTTGTTTTCTGAGTACTGTTTATTGTGTTCTGGTTTTTGTGTACTATTTATTGTGTTTTGTGTTGTTTTCTGAGTACTGTTTAATGTATTTTGGTTTCTGAGTACTATTTAATGGGTGTTGGTTACTGATTACTGTTTAATGTGTGCTGGTTTCTGAGTACTGTTTATTGTGTGGTGGCTTCTTAGTACCTCTTAGTTTGTGCTGGTTTCTGAGTACTTTTTATCATGTGCTGTTTCTGAGTACTATTTATCGTTTGCTGGTTTTTAAGTACTATTTATTGTTTTTTATGTGTTGTTTTCTGAGTACTAGTTATTGTATGCATGTTTCTGAATACTATTTATCGTGTGGTGGTTGTGAGTACTGTTTATTATGTGCTGATTTCTGTTTATTGTTTTTTTTTCTTCTGAGCACTGTTTAATGGGTGTTGGTTCCTGATTTCTGCTTAATGTGTGCTGGTTTCTGAGTACTGTTTATTGTGTGCTGGCTTCTTATTACCTCTTAGTTTGTGCTGGTTTCTGATCATTTTTGATCGTCTGCTGATTTCTGAGTACTGTTCATAGTTTTTTGTTTTCTGAGTACTGTTTATTGTGTGCTGGTTTTTGTGTACTATTTATTGTGTTTTGTGTTGTTTTCTGAGTACTGTTTAAGGTATTTTGGTTTCTGAGTACTATTTAATGTGTGTTGGTTGCTGATTACTGTTTAATGTGTGCTGGTTTCTGAGTACTGTTTATTGTGTGCTGGCTTCTTTGTACCTCTTAGTTTGTGCTGGTTTCTGAGTACTTTTTATCGTGTGCTGGCTTCTGAGTACTTTTTACTGTGGCTGGTTTCTGAGTACTGTTTAATATGTGCTGATTTCTGAATGCTGTTTATCGTTTTTTGTTTTCTGAGTACTGTTTATGGTGTGCTGCTTTTTGAGTACTATTCATTGTCTTCTATGTGTTGTTTCCTGAGTACTGTTTATTGTATTTTGGTTTCTGAGTACTATTTAATGGGTGTTGGTTGCTGATTACTGCTTAATGTGTGCTGGTTTCTGAGTACTGTTTTCTTTGTACATCTTAGTTTGTGCTGGTTTTTGAGTACTTTTTATCGGGGCTGGTTTCTGAGTACTGTTTATTGTGTTTTTGTTTCTGAGTACTGTTTATTGTGTTTTCATTTCTCAGTACTATTTAATGGGTGTCGGTTCCTGATTACTGCTTAATGTGTGCTGCTTTCTGAGTACTGTTTATTGTGTGCTGACTTCTTATTACCTCTTAGTTTGTGCTGGTTTCTGATTATTTTTGATCGTCTGCTGATTTCTAAGTATTGTTCATAGTTTTTTGTTTTCTGAGTACTGTTTATTGTGTGCTGGTTTTTGTGTACTATTTATTGTGTTTTGTTTTGTTTTCTGAGTACTGTTTATTGTATTTTGGTTTCTGAGTACTATTAAATGTGTGTTGGTTGCTGATTACTGTTTAATGTGTGCTGGTTTTTGAGTACTGTTTATTGTGTGCTGGCTTCTTTGTATCTCTTAGTTTGTGTTGGTTTCTGATTACTATTTATCGTGTGCTGGCTTCTGAGTACTTTTTACTGTGGCTGGTTTCTGAGTACTGTTTAATATGTGCTGATTTCTGAATGCTGTTTATCGTTTTTTGTTTTCTGAGTACTGTTTATGGAGTGCTGGTTTTTGAATACTATTCATTGTCTTCTATGTGTTGTTTTCTGGTTTTTGAGTACTATTTATTGTGTTTTATGTGTTGTTTTCTGAGTACTAGTTATTGTATGCATGTTTCTGAATACTATTTATCGTGTGGTGGTTGTGAGTACTGTTTATTATGTGCTGATTTCTGTTTATTGTGTTTTTCTTTCTGAGTACTGTTTATTATGTGTTGATTTCTGAATGCTGTTTATCGTTTTTTGTTTTCTGAGTACTGTTTATTGTGTTCTGGTTTTTGTGTACTATTTATTGTGTTTTGTGTTGTTTTCTGAGTACTGTTTATTGTATTTTGGTTTCTGAAAACTATTAAATGTGTGTTGGTTGCTGATTACTGTTTAATGTGTGCTGGTTTCTGAGTACTGTTTATTGTGTGCTGGCTTCCTTTTACCTCTTAGTTTGTGCTCGTTTATGAGTACTATTTATCGTGTGCTGGCTTCTGAGTACTTTTTACTGTGGCTGGTTTCTGAGTACTGTTTAATATGTGCTGATTTCTGAATGCTGTTTATCGTTTTTTGTTTTCTGAGTACTGTTTATGGTGTGCTGGTTTTTGAGTACTATTCATTGTTTTCTATGTGTTGTTTCCTGAGTACTGTTTATTGTATTTTGGTTTCTGAGTACTATTTAATGGGTGTTGGTTGCTGATTACTGCTTAATGTGTGCTGGTTTCTGAGTACTGTTTTCTTTGTACCTCTTAGTTTGTGCTGGTTTTTGAGTACTTTTTATCGGGGCTGGTTTCTGAGTACTGTTTAATATGTGCTGATTTCTAAATACTGTTTATCGTTTTTTGTTTTATGAGTACTGTTTATTGTGTTTTTCTTTCTGAGTACTGTTTATTGTGTTTTCGTTTCTCAGTAGTATTTAATGGGTGTCGGTTCCTGATTAATGCTTAATGTGTGCTGGTTTCTGAGTACTGTTTATTGTGTGCTGGCTTCTTATTACCTCTTAGTTTGTGCTGGTTTCTGATTATTTTTGATCGTCTGCTGATTTCAGAGTACTGTTCAGAGTTGTTTTTTTTCTGAGTACTGTTTATTGTGTGCTGGTTTTTATGTACTATTTATTGTGTTTTGTGTTGTTTTCTGAGTACTGTTTAATGTATTTTGGTTTCTGAGTACTATTTAATGTGTGTTGGTTGCTGATTACTGTTTAATGTGTGCTGGTTTCTGAGTACTGTTTATTGTGTGCTGGCTTCTTTGTACCTCTTAGTTTGTGCTGGTTTCTGAGTACTATTTATCGTGTGCTGGCTTCTGAGTACTTTTTACTGTGGCTGGTTTCTGAGTACTGTTTAATATGTGCTGATTTCTGAATGCTGTTTATCGTTTTTTGTTTTCTGAGTACTGTTTATGGTGTGCTGGTTTTTGAGTACTATTCATTGTCTTCTATGTGATGTTTTCTGAGTACTGTTTATTGTATTTTGGTTTCTGAGTACTATTTAATGGGTGTTGGTTACTGATTACTGCTTAATGTGTGCTGGTTTCTGAGTACTGTTTATTGTGTGGTGGCTTCTTAGTACCTCTTAGTTTGTGCTGGTTTCTGAGTACTTTTTATGATGTGCTGTTTCTGAGTACTATTTATCGTTTGCTGGTTTTTAAGTACTATTTATTGTGTTTTATGTGTTGTTTTCTGAGTACTAGTTATTGTATGCATGTTTCTGAATACTATTTATCGTGTGGTGGTTGTGAGTACTGTTTATTATGTGCTGATTTCTGTTTATTGTTTTTTTTTTTCCTGAGCACTGTTTAATGGGTGTTGGTTCCTGATTTCTGTTTAATGTGTGCTGGTTTCTGAGTACTGTTTATTGTGTGCTGGCTTCTTATTACCTCTTAGTTTGTGCTGGTTTCTGATTATTTTTGATCGTCTGCTGATTTCTGAGTACTGTTCAGTTTTTTGTTTTCTGAGTACTGTTTATTGTGTGCTGGTTTTTGTGTACTATTTATTGTGTTTTTTGATGGTTGCTGATTACTGTTTAATGTGTCCTGGTTTCTGAGTACTGTTTATTGTGTGCTGGCTTCCTTTTACCTCTTAGTTTGTGTTGGTTTCTGATTACTATTTATCGTGTGCTGGCTTCTGAGTACTTTTTACTGTGGCTGGTTTCTGAGTACTGTTTAATATGTGCTGATTTCTGAATGCTGTTTATCGTTTTTTGTTTTCTGAGTACTGTTTATGGAGTGCTGGTTTTTGAGTACTATTCATTGTCTTCTATGTGTTGTTTCCTGAGTACTGTTTATTGTATTTTGGTTTCTGAGTACTATTTAATGGGTGTTGGTTGCTGATTACTGCTTAATGTGTGCTGGTTTCTGAGTACTGTTTTCTTTGTACCTCTTAGTTTTGAGTACTTTTTATCGGGTCTGGTTTCTGAGTACTGTTTAATATGTGCTGATTTCTGAATACTGTGTATCGTTTTTTGTTTTCTGAGTACTGTTTATTGTGTTTTTGTTTCTGAGTACTGTTTATTGTGTTTTCATTTCTCAGTACTATTTAATGGGTGTCGGTTCCTGATTACTGCTTAATGTGTGCTGACTTCTTATTACCTCTTAGTTTGTGCTGGTTTCTGATTATTTTTGATCGTCTGCTGATTTCTGAGTACTGTTCATAGTTTTTTGTTTTCTGAGTACTGTTTATTGTGTGCTGGTTTTTGTGTACTATTTATTGTGTTTTGTGTTGTTTTCTGAGTACTGTTTAATGTATTTTGGTTTCTGAGTACTATTTAATGGGTGTTGGTTGCTGATTACTGTTTAATGTTTTCTAGTTTCTGAGTAATGTTTATTGTGTGCTGGCTCCTTTGTTCTTTGTAGTTTGTGCTGGTTTCTGAATGCTGTTTATCGTTTTTTGTTTTCTGAGTACTGTTTATGGTGTGCTGGTTTTTGAATACTATTCATTGTCTTCTATGTGTTGTTTTCTGATTTTTGAGTACTATTTATTGTGTTTTGTGTTGTTTTCTGAGTACTGTTTAATGTATTTTGGTTTCTGAGTACTATTTAATATGTGTTGGTTGCTAATTACTGTTTAATGTGTGCTGGTTTCTGAGTACTGTTTATTGTGTGCTGGCTTCTTTGTACCTCTTAGTTTGTGCTGGTTTCTGAGTACTATTTATCGTGTGCTGGCTTCTGAGTACTTTTTACTGTGGCTGGTTTCTGAGTACTGTTTAATATGTGCTGATTTCTGAATGCTGTTTATCGTTTTTTGTTTTCTGAGTACTGTTTATGGTGTGCTGGTTTTTGAGTACTATTCATTGTCTTCTATGTGATGTTTTCTAAGTACTGTTTATTGTATTTTGGTTTCTGAGTACTATTTAATGGGTGTTGGTTACTGATTACTGTTTAATGTGTGCTGGTTTCTGAGTACTGTTTATTGTGTGGTGGCTTCTTAGTACCTCTTAGTTTGTGCTGGTTTCTGAGTACTTTTTATCATGTGCTGTTTCTGAGTACTATTTATCGTTTGCTGGTTTTTAAGTACTATTTATTGTTTTTTATGTGTTGTTTTCTGAGTACTAGTTATTGTATGCATGTTTCTGAGTACTATTTATCGTGTGGTGGTTGTGAGTACTGTTTATTATGTGTTGATTTCTGTTTATTGTTTTTTTTTTTTCTGAGCACTGTTTAATGGGTGTTGGTTCCTGATTTCTGCTTAATGTGTGCTGGTTTCTGAGTACTGTTTATTGTGTGCTGGCTTCTTATTACCTCTTAGTTTGTGCTGGTTTCTGATTATTTTTGATCGTCTGCTGATTTCTGAGTACTGTTCATAGTTTTTTGTTTTCTGAGTACTGTTTATTGTGTGCTGGTTTTTGTGTACTATTTATTGTGTTTTGTGTTGTTTTCTGAGTACTGTTTAATGTATTTTGGTTTCTGAGTACTATTTAATGTGTGTTGGTTGCTGATTACTGTTTAATGTGTGCTGGTTTCTGAGTACTGTTTATTGTGTGCTGGCTTCTTTGTACCTCTTAGTTTGTGCTCGTTTCTGAGTACTATTTATCGTGTGCTGGCTTCTGAGTACTTTTTACTGTGGCTGGTTTCTGAGTACTGTTTAATATGTGCTGATTTCTGAATGCTGTTTATCGTTTTTTGTTTTCTGAGTACTGTTTATGGTGTGCTGGTTTTTGAGTACTATTCATTGTCTTCTATGTGATGTTTTCTGAGTACTGTTTATTATATTTTTGTTTCTGAGTACTATTTAATGGGTGTTTGTTACTGATTACTGCTTAATGTGTGCTGGTTTCTGAGTACTGTTTATTGTGTGGTGGCTTCTTAGTACCTCTTAGTTTGTGCTGGTTTATGAGTACTTTTTATGATGTGCTGTTTCTGAGTACTATTTATCGTTTGCTGGTTTTTAAGTACTATTTATTGTGTTTTATGTGTTGTTTTCTGAGTACTAGTTATTGTATGCATGTTTCTGAATACTATTTATCGTGTGGTGGTTGTGAGTACTGTTTATTATGTGCTGATTTCTGTTTATTGTTTTTTTTTTTCTGAGCACTGTTTAATGGGTGTTGGTTCCTGATTTCTGTTTAATGTGTGTTGGTTTCTGAGTACTGTTTATTGTGTGCTGGCTTCCTATTACCTCTTAGTTTGTGCTGGTTTCTGATTATTTTTGATCGTCTGCTGATTTCTGAGTACTGTTCACAGTTTTTTGTTTTCTGAGTACTGTTTATTGTGTGCTGGTTTTTGTGTACTATTTATTGTGTTTTGTGTTGGTTGCTGATTACTGTTTAATGTGTGCTGTTTTTTGAGTACTGTTTATTGTGTGCTGGCTTCTTTTTACCTCTTAGTTTGTGTTGGTTTCTGATTACTATTTATCGTGTGCTGGCTTCTGAGTACTTTTTACTGTGGCTGGTTTCTGAGTACTGTTTAATATGTGCTGATTTCTGAATGCTGTTTATCGTTTTTTGTTTTCTGAGTACTGTTTATGGTGTGCTGGTTTTTGAGTACTATTCATTGTCTTCTATGTGTTGTTTCCTGAGTACTGTTTATTGTATTTTGGTTTCTGAGTACTATTTAATGGGTGTTGGTTGCTGATTACTGCTTAATGTGTGCTGGTTTCTGAGTACTGTTTTCTTTGTACATCTTAGTTTGTGCTGGTTTTTGAGTACTTTTTATCGGGGCTGGTTTCTGAGTACTGTTTATTGTGTTTTTGTTTCTGAGTACTGTTTATTGTGTTTTCATTTCTCAGTACTATTTAATGGGTGTCGGTTCCTGATTACTGCTTAATGTGTGTTGGTTTCTGAGTACTGTTTATTGTGTGCTGGCTTCCTATTACCTCTTAGTTTGTGCTGGTTTCTGATTATTTTTGATCGTCTGCTGATTTCTGAGTACTGTTCACAGTTTTTTGTTTTCTGAGTACTGTTTATTGTGTGCTGGTTTTTGTGTACTATTTATTGTGTTTTGTGTTGGTTGCTGATTACTGTTTAATGTGTGCTGTTTTTTGAGTGCTGTTTATTGTGTGCTGGCTTCTTTTTACCTCTTAGTTTGTGTTGGTTTCTGATTACTATTTATCGTGTGCTGGCTTCTGAGTACTTTTTACTGTGGCTGGTTTCTGAGTACTGTTTAATATGTGCTGATTTCTGAATGCTGTTTATCGTTTTTTGTTTTCTGAGTACTGTTTATGGTGTGCTGGTTTTTGAGTACTATTCATTGTCTTCTATGTGTTGTTTCCTGAGTACTGTTTATTGTATTTTGGTTTCTGAGTACTATTTAATGGGTGTTGGTTGCTGATTACTGCTTAATGTGTGCTGGTTTCTGAGTACTGTTTTCTTTGTACATCTTAGTTTGTGCTGGTTTTTGAGTACTTTTTATCGGGGCTGGTTTCTGAGTACTGTTTATTGTGTTTTTGTTTCTGAGTACTGTTTATTGTGTTTTCATTTCTCAGTACTATTTAATGGGTGTCGGTTCCTGATTACTGCTTAATGTGTGCTGCTTTCTGAGTACTGTTTATTGTGTGCTGACTTCTTATTACCTCTTAGTTTGTGCTGGTTTCTGATTATTTTTGATCGTCTGCTGATTTCTGAGTACTGTTCATAGTTTTTTGTTTTCTGAGTACTGTTTCTTGTGTGCTGGTTTTTGTGTACTATTTATTGTGTTTTGTGTTGTTTTCTGAGTACTGTTTAATGTATTTTGGTTTCTGAGTACTATTTAATGGGTGTTGGTTCCTGATTTCTGCTTAATGTGTGCTGGTTTCTGAGTACTGTTTATTGTGTGCTGGCTTCTTATTACCTCTTAGTTTGTGCTGGTTTCTGATTATTTTTGATCGTCTGCTGATTTCTGAGTACTGTTCATAGTTTTTTGTTTTCTGAGTACTGTTTATTGTGTGCTGGTTTTTGTGTACTATTTATTGTGTTTTGTTTTGTTTTCTGAGTACTGTTTATTGTATTTTGGTTTCTGAGTACTATTAAATGTGTGTTGGTTGCTGATTACTGTTTAATGTGTGCTGGTTTTTGAGTACTGTTTATTGTGTGCTGGCTTCTTTTTACCTCTTAGTTTGTGTTGGTTTCTGATTACTATTTATCGTGTGCTGGCTTCTGAGTACTTTTTACTGTGGCTGGTTTCTGAGTACTGTTTAATAGGTGCTGATTTCTGAATGCTGTTTATCGTTTTTTGTTTTCTGAGTACTGTTTATGGAGTGCTGGTTTTTGAATACTATTCATTGTCTTCTATGTGTTGTTTTCTGGTTTTTGAGTACTATTTATTGTGTTTTATGTGTTGTTTTCTGAGTACTAGTTATTGTATGCATGTTCCTGAATACTATTTATCGTGTGCTTATTGTGAGTACTGTTTATTGTGGTTGGTTTCTGAATACTGTTTAATATGTGCTGATATCTTAGTAGCTTTTTGTTTTCTGAGTACTGTTTATTGTGTTCTTGTTTCTGAGTACTGTTTATTGTCTTTTGGTTTCTGAGTACTATTTAATGGGTGTTGGTTACTGATTACTGTTTAATATGTGCTGGTTTTTGAGTACTTTTTATCGTGTGCTGTTTCTGAGTAGTGTTTATTGTGGCTGGTTTCTGAGTGCTGAGTTTTGAGTACTGTTCATAGTTTTTTGTTTTCTGGGTACTGTTTATGGTCTTCTGGATTTTGAATACTATTTATTGACTTCTATGTGTTGTTTTCTGAGTTTTGTTTATTGTATTTTGGTATCTGAGTACTATTTAATATGTGTTGGTTGCTGATTACTGTTTAATGTATTTTGGATTCTGAGTGCTGTTTATTGTGTGCTGTCTTCTTAGCACCTCTTAGTTTGTGCTGGTTTCTGAGTACTATTTATCGTGTGCTGGTTTGTGAGTACTGTTTATTGTGGCTAGTTTCTGAGTGCTGTTTAATATTTGCTGATTTCTCACTACTGTTTATTTTTGTTTTGTTTTCTGAGTACTGTTTATGGTGTGCTGGTTTTTGAGTACTATTCATTGTCTTCTATGTGTTGTTTTCTGAGTACTGTTTATTGTATTTTGGTTTCTGAGTACTATTTAATGGGTTTTGGTTCCTGATTACTGGTTAATGTGTGCTGGTTTCTGAGTACTGTTTATTGTGTGGTGGCTTCTTAGTACCTCTTAGTTTGTGCTGGTTTTTGAGTACTATTTATGGTGTTTTATGTGTTATTTTCTGAGTACTAGTTATTGTATGCATGTTTCTGAATACTATTTATCGTGTGGTGGTTGTGAGTACTGTTTATTATGTGCTGATTTCTGTTTATTGTGGTTTTGTTTCTGAGTACTGTTTATTGTCTTTTCGTTTCTCAGTACTATTTAATGGGTGTTGGTTCCTGATTTCTGCTTAATGTGTGCTGGTTTCTGAGTACTGTTTATTGTGTGCTGGCTTCTTATTACCTCTTAGTTTGTACTGGTTTCTGATTATTTTTGATCGTCTGCTCATTTCTGAGTACTGTTCATAGTTTTTTGTTTTCTGAGTACTGTTCATTGTGTGCTGGTTTTTGTGTACTGTTTATTGTGTTTTGTGTTGTTTTCTGAGTACTGTTGATTGTATTTTGGTTTCTGAGTACTATTAAATGTGTGTTGGTTGCTGATTACTGTTTAATGTGTGTTGGCTTCTGAGTACTGTTTATTGTGTGCTGGCTACTTAGTACCTCTTAGTTTGTGCTGGTTTCTGAGTACTTTTTTATCGTGTGCTGGTTTCTGAGTACTTTTTATTGTGGGTGGTTTCTGAGTACTGTTTAATATGTGCTGATTTCTGAATACTGTTGATCGTTTTTTGTTTTCTGAGTACTGTTTATGGTGTTCTGGTTTTTGAGTACTATTCATTGTCTTCTATGTGTTGTTTTCTGAGTACTGTTTATTATGTTCCCCAAACAAAGTTTGGGAACATATTGTTTTTACTCTGTTTCTTCTTCTTATTTTTTTTCTCCGATACTTTTTTGTCCGGTAGTGTTCTGAGAAACTACAAAAGGGATCGATATGAAACTTTCCAGGATGATAGTATAGCGTTTGTAGATGTGCATGGTGATAGTCATTTTGTCTGCACATGCATGCACGCGAGCGCACGTGCACTGCAATTTTGGTACAAAAATTGGAAAATCAAAATATTAAGGGGATCGATATGAAACCTAAATAGGATGGTAGTATATCATTTGTAGATATGAAAAATGATAGTAATTTTGTCTGCACAAGCACGCATGCGCGTGCACATGCATTACAAAATTTGTACACTAACTTTGGAATCAGTCTAACTTTTTTGTTGTTCATTGAAATGGCTTGATATTCATATCATTGGTAGATATTGAGACCCTTAACTGATTTGCATGGTCAAAATTACCAATTTGCACACGCATGCACGTGCGCTTCATTTTGATTGGATAGTACTAAAACGTTTGTAACTATCTTATTTATGAAGCGAATGAGTTGATATTCACAGCATACGCAGACAATATGTGTATCTATATATTGGAGTAACAAAAAATGCCAACGCACACGCGCATGCGCGTGCGACGTTTTTCAAATGTTCGATTTTTAAAGGACGATAACGTTTTTGTTTTTCATGAAATTCTATTGATATTAAGGTTTTAGATGTGTCTTGGTACTCCTTACAAATTGCTGTGGTTAGAATTACTGCTCAGCACGTTCATGCACGTGTGCTGAAATCTGATTGGACGATTTTAAAATCGCTATCACTTCCTTATATTTGGTGGAAACGTTATGAAATTCATACTGTGGGTATATGATACAAATGCCTGTTGAACGACATCAACAGAAATTCGGAATCATACACGCGTGCGCGTTTATACACGTGCAACGCTTTCTTTCATTTCTTGGTACTGAAATGACCATATTAAACGTACTACACGTAATTAAAGGCTAAAATAAAATGATTTTTTGCTATAGATTCACAAGGACATCACATTTTATTTGGGGGAGGTTTGGGGAACATATGTAACGGTCCCCTTTACAATTAGAACTAGTTGTATTTTGGTTTCTGAGTACTATTTAATGGGTGTTGGTTCCTGATTACTGCTTAATGTGTGCTGGTTTCTGAGTACTGTTTATTGTGTGGTGGCTTCTTTGTACCTCTTAGTTTGTGCTCGTTTCTGAGTACTTTTTATCGTGTGCTGTTTCTGAATACTGTTTATTGTGGCTGGTTTCTGAGTGCTGTTTAATATGTGCTGATTTCTAAGTACTCTTCATAGTTTTTTGTTTTCTGAGTACTGTTTATGGTGTGCTGGTTTTTGAGTACTATTCATTGTCTTCTATGTGTTGTTTTCTGAGTACTGTTTATTGTTTGCTGGTTTCTGAGTACGGTTTATTGTGTGATGGCTTCTTAGTACGTCTGAGCTTGTGCTGGTGTCTGAGTACTATTTATCGTTTGCTGGTTTTTGAGTACTATTTATTGTGTTTTGTGTGTTGTTTTCTGACTACTAGTTATTGTATGCATGTTTCTGAATACTATTTATCGTGTGCTGATTGTGAGTACTATTTATTGTGGTTGGTTTCTGAGTACTGTTTAATATGTGCTGATTTCTGAGTAGCTTTTTGTTTTCTGAGTACTATTTATTGTGTTCTTGTTTCTGAGTACTGTTTATTGTCTTTTGGTTTCTGAGTACTATTTAATAGGTGTTGGTTCCTGATTACTGTTTAATATGTGCTGGTTTCTGAGTACTTTTTATCGTGTGCTGTTTCTGAGTAGTGTTTATTGTGGCTGGTTTCTGAGTGCTGATTAATATGTGCTGATTTCTGAGTACTGTTCATAGGTCTTTGTTTTTTGGGTACTGTTGATGGTCTTCTGGATTTTGAGTACTATTTATTGTCTTCTATGTGTTGTTTTCTGAGTTTTGTTTATTGTATTTTGGTATCTGAGTACTATTTAATATGTGTTTGTTGCTGATTACTGTTTAATGTATTTTGGATTCTGAGTACTGTTTATTGTGTGCTGTCTTAGAACCTTTTAGTTTGTGCTGGTTTCTGAGTACTTTTTATCATGTGCTGGTTAGTGAGTACTGTTTATTGTGGCTAGTTTCTGAGTGTTGTTTAATATTTGCTGATTTCTGACTACTGTTTATTTTTTTTTGTTTTCTGAGTACTGTTTATTGTGTGGTGGCTTCTTATTACCTCTTAGTTTGTGCTGGTTTCTGATTATTTTTGATCGTCTGCTGATTTCTGAGTACTGTTCATAGTTTTTTGTTTTCTGAGTACTGTTTATTGTGGGCTGGTTTTTGTGTACTATTTATTGTGTTTTGTGTTGTTTTCTGAGTACTGTTGAATGTATTTTGGTTTCTGAGTACTATTTAATGGGTGTTGGTTACTGATTACTGCTTAATGTGTGCTGGTTTCTGAGTACTGTTTATTGTGTGGTGGCTTCTTAGTACCTCTTAGTTTGTGCTGGTTTCTGAGTACTTTTTATCATGTGCTGTTTCTGAGTACTATTTATCGTTTGCTGGTTTTTGAGTACTATTTATTGTGTTTTATGTGTTGTTTTCTGAGTACTAGTTATTGTATGCATGTTTCTGAATACTATTTATCGTGTGGTGGTTGTGAGTACTGTTTATTATGTGCTGATTTCTGTTTATTGTTTTTTTTCTTCTGAGCACTGTTTAATGGGTGTTGGTTCCTGATTTCTGCTTAATGTGTGCTGGTTTCTGAGTACTGTGTATTGTGTGCTGGCTTCTTATTACCTCTTAGTTTGTGCTGGTTTCTGATTATTTTTGATCGTCTGCTGATTTCTGAGTACTGTTCATAGTTTTTTGTTTTCTGAGTACTGTTTATTGTGTGCTGGTTTTTGTGTACTATTTATTGTGTTTTGTGTTGTTTTCTGAGTACTGTTTATTGTATTTTGGTTTCTGAGTACTATTAAATGTGTGTTTGTTGCTGATTACTGTTTAATGTGTGCTGGTTTCTGAGTACTGTTTATTGTGTGCTGGCTTCTTTGTACCTCTTAGTTTATGCTCGTTTCTGAGTACTATTTATTGTGTGCTGCTTTCTGAGTACTTTTTATCGTGGCTGGTTTCTGAGTATTGTTTAATATGTGCTGATTTCTGAATACCTTTGATCGTTTTTTGTTTTCTGAGTATTGTTTATGGTGTGCTGGTTTTTGAGTACTATTCATTGTCTTCTATGTGTTGTTTTCTGAGTACTCTTTATTGTTTGATGGTTTCTGAGTACTGTTTATTGTGTGATGGCTTCTTAGTACGTCTGAGCTTGTGCTTGTTTCTGAGTACTATTTATCGTTTGCTGGTTTTTGAGTACTATTTATTGTGTTTTATGTTTTGTATTCTGAGTACTAGTTATTGTATGCATGTTTCTGAATACTATTTATCGTGTGGTGGTTGTGAGTACTTTTTATTATGTGCTGATTTCTGTTTATTGTGTTTTTGTTTCTGAGTACTGTTTATTGTCTTTTCGTTTCTCAGTACTATTTAATGGGTGTTGGTTCCTGATTTCTGCTTAATGTGTGCTGGTTTCTGAGTACTGTTTATTGTGTGCTGGCTTCTTATTACCTCTTAGTTTGTGCTGGTTTCTGATTATTTTTGATCGTTTGCTCATTTCTGAGTACTGTTCATAGTTTTTTGTTTTCTGAGTACTGTTTATGGTGTGCTGGTTTTTGAGTACTATTCATTGTCTTCTATGTGTTGTTTTCTGAGTTCTGTTTATTGTATTTTGGTTTCTGAGTACTATTTAATGGGTGTTGGTTCCTGGTTACTGCTTAGTGTGTGCTGGTTTCTGAGTACTGTTTATTGTGTGCTGCCTTCTTATTACCTCTTAGTTTGTGCTGGTTTCTGATTATTTTTGATCGTCTGCTGATTTCTGAGTACTGTTCATAGTTTTTTGTTTTCTGAGTACTGTTTATTGTGTGCTGGTTTTTGTGTACTATTTATTGTGTTTTGTGTTGTTTTCTGAGTACTGTTTAATGTATTTTGGTTTCTGAGTACTATTTAATGTGTGTTGGTTGCTGATTACTGTTTAATGTGTGCTGGTTTCTGAGTACTGTTTATTGTGTGCTGGCTTTTTTGTACCTCTTAGTTTGTGCTGGTTTTTGAGTACTATTTATCGTGGCTGGTTTCTGTGTACTGTTTAATATGTGCTGATTTCTGAATACTGTTGATCGTTTTTTGTTTTCTGAGTAATGTTTATTGTGTTTTTATTTCTGAGTACTGTTTATTGTCTTTTCGTTTCTGAGTACTATTTACTGTGGGTTGGTTTGCTGATTACTGTTTAATGTGTGCTGGCTTCTGAGTACTTTTTATTGTGACTGGTTTCTGAGTACTGTTTAATATGTGCTGATTTCTGAATACTGTTGATCGTTTTTTGTTTTCTGAGTAGTTTATGGTGTGCTTGTTTTTGAGTACTATTCATTGTCTTCTATGTGTTGTTTTCTGAGTACTGTTTATTGTTTGCTGGTTTCTGAGTACGGTTTATTGTGTGATGGTTTCTTAGTACGTCTGAGCTTGTGCTGTATTCTGAGTACTATTTATCGTTTGCTGGTTTTTGAGTACTATTTATTGTGTTTTATGTGTTGTTTTCTGAGTACTAGTTATTGTATGCATGTTTCTGAATACTATTTATCGTGTGGTGGTTGTGAGTACTGTTTATTATGTGCTGATTTCTGTTTATTGTGTTTTTGTTTCTGAGTACTGTTTATTGTCTTTTCGTTTCTGAGTACTATTTAATGGGTGTTGGTTCCTGATTTCTGCTTAATGTGTGCTGGTTTCTGAGTACTGTTTATTGTGTGGTGGCTTCTTATTACCTCTTAGTTTGTGCTGGTTTCTGATTATTTTTGATCGTCTGCTGATTTCTGAGTACTGTTCATAGTTTTTTGTTTTCTGAGTACTGTTTATTGTGTGCTGGTTTTTGTGTACTATTTATTGTGTATTGTGTTGTTTTCTGAGTACTGTTTAATGTATTTTGGTTTCTGAGTACTATTTAATATGTGTTGGTTGCTGATTACTGTTTAATGTGTGCTGGTTTCTGAGTGCTGTTTATTGTGTGCTGGCTTCTTTGTACCTCTTAGTTTGTGCTGGTTTCTGAGTACTATTTATCGTGGCTGGTTTCTGTGTACTGTTTAATATGTGCTGATTTCTGAATACTGTTGATCGTTTTTTGTTTTCTGAGTAATGTTTATTGTGTTTTTATTTCTGAGTGCTGTTTATTGTCTTTTCGTTTCTGAGTACTATTTACTGTGGGTTGGTTTGCTGATTACTGTTTAATGTGTGCTGGTTTCTGAGTACTGTTTATTGTGTGCTGGCTTCTTTGTACCTCTTAGTTTGTGTTGGTTTCTGATTACTATTTATCGTGTGCTGGCTTCTGAGTACTTTTTATTGTGGCTGGTTTCTGTGTACTGTTTAATAGGTGCTGATTTCTGAATGCTGTTTATCGTTTTTTGTTTTCTGAGTAATGTTTATGGTGTTCTGGTTTTTGAGTACTATTCATTGTCTTGTATGTGTTGTTTTCTGAGTACTTTTTATTGTTTGCTGGTTTCTGAGTACGGTTTATTGTGTGATGGCTTCTTAGTACGTCTGAGCTTGTGCTGGTTTCTGAGTACTATTTATCGTTTGCTGGTTTTTGAGTACTATTTATTGTGTTTTATGTGTTGTTTTCTGAGTACTAGTTATTGTATGCATGTTTCTGAATACTATTTATCGTGTGCTGATTGTGAGTACTGTTTATTGTGGTTGGTTTCTGAATACTGTTTAATATGTGCTGATATCTTAGTAGCTTTTTGTTTTCTGAGTACTGTTTATTGTGTTCTTGTTTCTGAGTACTGTTTATTGTCTTTTGGTTTCTGAGTACTATTTAATGGGTGTTGGTTACTGATTACTGTTTAATATGTGCTGGTTTTTGAGTACTTTTTATCGTGTGCTGTTTCTGAGTAGTGTTTATTGTGGCTGGTTTCTGAGTGCTGAGTTCTGAGTACTGTTCATAGTTTTTTGTTTTCTGGGTACTGTTTATGGTCTTCTGGATTTTGAATACTATTTATTGACTTCTATGTGTTGTTTTCTGAGTTTTGTTTATTGTATTTTGGTATCTGAGTACTATTTAATATGTGTTGGTTGCTGATTACTGTTTAATGTATTTTGGATTCTGAGTGCTGTTTATTGTGTGCTGTCTTCTTAGCACCTCTTAGTTTGTGCTGGTTTCTGAGTACTATTTATCGTGTGCTGGTTTGTGAGTACTGTTTATTGTGGCTAGTTTCTGAGTGCTGTTTAATATTTGCTGATTTCTGACTACTGTTTATTTTTGTTTTGTTTTCTGAGTACTGTTTATGGTGTGCTGGTTTTTGAGTACTATTCATTGTCTTCTATGTGTTGTTTTCTGAGTACTGTTTATTGTATTTTGGTTTCTGAGTACTATTTAATGGGGTTTGGTTCCTGATTACTGGTTAATGTGTGCTGGTTTCTGAGTACTGTTTATTGTGTGGTGGCTTCTTAGTACCTCTTAGTTTGTGCTGGTTTTTGAGTACTATTTATGGTGTTTTATGTGTTATTTTCTGAGTACTAGTTATTGTATGCATGTTTCTGAATACTATTTATCGTGTGGTGGTTGTGAGTACTGTTTATTATGTGCTGATTTCTGTTTATTGTGGTTTTGTTTCTGAGTACTGTTTATTGTCTTTTCGTTTCTCAGTACTATTTAATGGGTGTTGGTTCCTGATTTCTGCTTAATGTGTGCTGGTTTCTGAGTACTGTTTATTGTGTGCTGGCTTCTTATTACCTCTTAGTTTGTACTGGTTTCTGATTATTTTTGATCGTCTGCTCATTTCTGAGTACTGTTCATAGTTTTTTGTTTTCTGAGTACTGTTCATTGTGTGCTGGTTTTTGTGTACTGTTTATTGTGTTTTGTGTTGTTTTCTGAGTACTGTTGATTGTATTTTGGTTTCTGAGTACTATTAAATGTGTGTTGGTTGCTGATTACTGTTTAATGTGTGTTGGCTTCTGAGTACTGTTTATTGTGTGCTGGCTACTTAGTACCTCTTAGTTTGTGCTGGTTTCTGAGTACTTTTTTATCGTGTGCTGGTTTCTGAGTACTTTTTATTGTGGGTGGTTTCTGAGTACTGTTTAATATGTGCTGATTTCTGAATACTGTTGATCGTTTTTTGTTTTCTGAGTACTGTTTATGGTGTTCTGGTTTTTGAGTACTATTCATTGTCTTCTATGTGTTGTTTTCTGAGTACTGTTTATTATGTTCCCCAAACAAAGTTTGGGAACATATTGTTTTTACTCTGTTTCTCTTTCTTCTTCTTATTTTTTTTCTCCGATACTTTTTTGTCCGGTAGTGTTCTGAGAAACTACAAAAGGGATCGATATGAAACTTTCCAGGATGATAGTATAGCGTTTGTAGATGTGCGTGGTGATAGTCATTTTGTCTGCACATGCATGCACGCGAGCGCACGTGCACTGCAATTTTGGTAAAAAAATTGGAAAATCAAAATATTAAGGGGATCGATATGAAACCTAAATAGGATGGTAGTATATCATTTGTAGATATGAAAAATGATAGTAATTTTGTCTGCACGCGCACGTATGCGCGTGCACATGCATTACAAAATTTGTACACTAACTTTGGAATCAGTCTAACTTTTTTGTTGTTCATTGAAATGGCTTGATATTCATATCATTGGTAGATATTGAGACCCTTAACTGATTTGCATGGTCAAAATTACCAATTTGCACACGCATGCACGTGCGCTTCATTTTGATTGGATAGTACTAAAACGTTTGTAACTATCTTATTTATGAAGCGAATGAGTTGATATTCACAGCATACGCAGACAATATGTGTATCTATATATTGGAGTAACAAAAAATGCCAACGCACACGCGCATGCGCGTGCGACGTTTTTCAAATGTTCGATTTTTAAAGGACGATAACGTTTTTGTTTTTCATGAAATTCTATTGATATTAAGGTTTTAGATGTGTCTTGGTACTCCTTACAAATTGCTGTGGTTAGAATTACTGCTCAGCACGTTCATGCACGTGTGCTGAAATCTGATTGGACGATTTTAAAATCGCTATCACTTCCTTATATTTGGTGGAAACGTTATGAAATTCATACTGTGGGTATATGATACAAATGCCTGTTGAACGACATCAACAGAAATTCGGAATCATACACGCGTGCGCGTTTATACACGTGCAACGCTTTCTTTCATTTCTTGGTACTGAAATGACCATATTAAACGTACTACACGTAATTAAAGGCTAAAATAAAATGATTTTTTGCTATAGATTCACAAGGACATCACATTTTATTTGGGGGAGGTTTGGGGAACATATGTAACGGTCCCCTTTACAATTAGAACTAGTTGTATTTTGGTTTCTGAGTACTATTTAATGGGTGTTGGTTCCTGATTACTGCTTAATGTGTGCTGGTTTCTGAGTACTGTTTATTGTGTGGTGGCTTCTTTGTACCTCTTAGTTTGTGCTCGTTTCTGAGTACTTTTTATCGTGTGCTGTTTCTGAATACTGTTTATTGTGGCTGGTTTCTGAGTGCTGTTTAATATGTGCTGATTTCTAAGTACTCTTCATAGTTTTTTGTTTTCTGAGTACTGTTTATGGTGTGCTGGTTTTTGAGTACTATTCATTGTCTTCTATGTGTTGTTTTCTGAGTACTGTTTATTGTTTGCTGGTTTCTGAGTACGGTTTATTGTGTGATGGCTTCTTAGTACGTCTGAGCTTGTGCTGGTGTCTGAGTACTATTTATCGTTTGCTGGTTTTTGAGTACTATTTATTGTGTTTTATGTGTTGTTTTCTGACTACTAGTTATTGTATGCATGTTTCTGAATACTATTTATCGTGTGCTGATTGTGAGTACTATTTATTGTGGTTGGTTTCTGAGTACTGTTTAATATGTGCTGATTTCTGAGTAGCTTTTTGTTTTCTGAGTACTATTTATTGTGTTCTTGTTTCTGAGTACTGTTTATTGTCTTTTGGTTTCTGAGTACTATTTAATAGGTGTTGGTTCCTGATTACTGTTTAATATGTGCTGGTTTCTGAGTACTTTTTATCGTGTGCTGTTTCTGAGTAGTGTTTATTGTGGCTGGTTTCTGAGTGCTGATTAATATGTGCTGATTTCTGAGTACTGTTCATAGTTTTTTGTTTTCTGGGTACTGTTTATGGTCTTCAGGATTTTGGGTACTATTTATTGTCTTCTATGTGTTGTTTTCTGAGTTTTGTTTATTGTATTTTGGTATCTGAGTACTATTTAATATGTGTTGGTTGCTGATTACTGTTTAATGTATTTTGGATTCTGAGTGCTGTTTATTGTGTGCTGTCTTCTTAGCACCTCTTAGTTTGTGCTGGTTTCTGAGTACTATTTATCGTGTGCTGGTTTGTGAGTACTGTTTATTGTGGGTAGTTTCTGAGTGCTGTTTAATATTTGCTGATTTCTGACTACTGTTTATTTTTGTTTTGTTTTCTGAGTACTGTTTATTGTGTGCTGGTTTTTGTGTACCATTTATTGTGTTCTGTGTTGTTTTCTAAGTATTGTTTATTGTCTTTTGGTTTCTGAGTACTATTTAATGTGGGTTGGTTTGCTGATTACTGTTTAATGTGTGCTGGCTTCTGAGTACTGTTTATTGTGTGCTGGCTTCTTTGTTTTTGTTTTTGAGTACTATTCATTGTCTTCTATGTGTTGTTTTCTGAGAACTAGTTATTGTATGCATGTTTCTGAATACTATTGCTGGTTGTGAGTACTGTTTATTGTTGTTGGTTTCTGAGTGCTGATTTCTGAGTACTGTTTATTGTGTGAAGGCTTGTGCTGAGCTTGTGCTGGTTTCTGAGTAATATTTATCGTGTTCTGGTTTTTGAGTACTATTCATTGTCTTCTATGTGTTGTTTTCTGAGTACTGTTTTTTGTATTTTGGTTTCTGAGTACTACTCAGAAACAGCAAACGATAAACAGAAATCAGCACATAATAAACAGTACTCACAACCACCACACGATAAATAGCATTCAGAAACATGCATACAATAACTAGTACTCAGAAAATAACACATTAAACACAATAAATAGTACTCAAAAACCAGTAAACGATAAATAGTACTCAGAAACCAGCACAAGCTCAGACGTACTAAGAAGCCATCACACAATAAATAGTACTCAGAAACCAGCAAACAATAAACAGTACTCAGAAAACAACACATAGAAGACAATGAATAGTACTCAAAAACCAGAACACCATAAACAGTACCCAGAAAACAAAAATCGATCAACAGCATTCAGAAATCAGCACATATTAAACAGCACTCAGAAACCAGCCACAAAAAAAAGTACTCAGAAGCCAGCACACGATAAATAGTAATCAGAAACGAGCACAAACTAAGAGGTACAAAGAAGCCAGCACACAATAAACAGTACTCAGAAACCAGCACACATTAAACAATAATCAGCAACCAACACACATTAAACAGTACTCAGAAAACAAAAAACTATGAACAGTACTCAGAAATCAACAGACGATCAAAAATAATCAGAAACCAGCACAAACTAAGAGGTAATAAGAAGCCAGCACACAATAAACAGTACTCAGAAACCAGCACACATTAAGCAGAAATCAGGAACCAACATCCATTAAGTAACACAATAAATAGTACTCAAAAACCAGCAAACAATAAATAGTACTCAGAAACAAAACACGATAAAAAGTACTCAGAAACCAGCACAAACTAAGAGGTACTAAGAAGCCACCACACAATAAACAGTACTCAGAAACCAGTACACATTAAGCAGTAATCCGGAACCAACACCCATTAAATAGTGTTTATTGTGGCTGGTTTCTGACTGCTGATTAATATGTGCTGATTTCTGAGTACTGTTCATCGTTTTTTGTTTTCTGAGTACTGTTTATGGTGTGCTGGTTTTTGAGTACTATTCATTGTCTTCTATGTGTTGTTTTCTGAGTACTGTTCATTGTATTTTGGTTTCTGAGTACTATTTATTGGGTGTAGGTTCCTGATTACTGCTTAATGTGTGTTGGTTTCTGAGTACTGTTTATTGTGTGCTGGTTGTGTGTACTGTTTATTGTGGTTGGTTTCTGAGTGATGTTTAATATGTGCTGATTTCTGAGTACTATTTATAGCTTTTTGTTTTCTGAGTACTGTTTATTGTGTTCTTGTTTCTGAGCATTGTTTATTGTCTTTTGGTTTCTGAGTACTATTTAATGGGTGTTGGTTCGTGATTACTGTTTAATATGTGCTGGTTTCTGAGTACTTTTTATCGTGTGCTGTTTCTGAGTACTGTTTATTGTGGCTGGTTTCTGAGTGCTGTTTAATATGTGCTGATTTCTAAGTACTGTTGATAGTTTTTTGTTTTCTGAGTACTGTTTATTGTTTGCTGGTTTCTGAGTACGGTTTATTGTGTGATGGCTTCTTAGTACGTCTGAGCTTGTGCTGGTTTCTGAGTACTATTTATCGTTTGCTGGTTTTTGAGTACTATTTATTGTGTTTTATGTTTTGTTTTTTTAAGTACTAGTTATTGTATGCATGTTTCTGAATACTATTTATCGTGTGCTGGTTGTGAGTACTGTTTATTGTGGTTGGTTTCTGAGTACTGTTTAATATGTGCTGATTTCTTAGTACTATTTATAGCTTTTTGTTTTCTGAGTACTGTTTATTGTGTTCTTGTTTCTGAGTACTGTTTATTGTCTTTTGGTTTCTGAGTACTATTTAATGGGTGTTGGTTCGTGATTACTGTTTAATATGTGCTGGTTTCTGAGTACTATTTATCGTGTGCTGTTTCTGAGTACTGTTTATTGTGGCTGGTTTCTGAGCGCTGATTAATATTTGCTGATTTTTGAGTACTGTTCATAGTTTTTTGTTTTCTGGGTACTGTTTATGGTCTTCTGGATTTTGAGTACTATTTATTGTCTTCTATGTGTTGTTTTCTGAGTTTTGTTTATTGTATTTTGGTATCTGAGTACTATTTAATATGTGTTGGTTACTGTTTACTGTTTAATGTATTTTGGTTTTTGATTATTTTTTATCGTCTGCTGATTTCTGAGTACTGTTCATAGTTTTTTGTTTTCTGGGTACTGTTTATTGTGTGCTGGTTTTTGTGTACTATTCATTGTCTTCTATGTGTTGTTTTCTGAGGATTGTTTATTGTATTTTGGTTTCTGAGTACTATTTAATGTGTGTTGGTTGCTGATTACTGTTTAATGTGTGCTGGTTTCTGAGTACTGTTTATTGTGTGGTGGCTTCTTTGTACCTCTTAGTTTGTGCTGGTTTCTGAGTACTATTGATCGTGTGCTGTCTTCTGAGTACTTTTTATTGTGGCTGTTTTCTGAGTGGTGTTTAATATTTGCTGATTTCTGAGTACTGTTCATGGTTTTTTGTTTTCTGTGTACTTTTTATGGTCTTCTGGATTTTGAGTACTATTTATTGTCTTCTATGTGTTGTTTTCTGAGTATTGTTTATTGTATTTTGGTATCTGAGTATTATTTAATATGTGTTGGTTGCTGATTACTGTTTAATGTATGTTGGATTCTGAGTACTGTTTATTGTGTGGTGGCTTCTTAGCACCTCTTAGTTTGTGCTGGTTTCTGAGTACTTTTTATCGTCTGCTGTTTCTGAGTACTGTTTATTGTGACAAGTTTTTGAGTGCTGTTTAATATTTGCTGATTTCTGAGTACTGTTGAATTTTTTTTGTTTTCTGAGTACTGTTTATTGTGTGCTGGTTTTTGTGTACTATTTATTGTGTTCTGTGTTGTTTTCTGAGTACTGTTTATTGTATTTTGGTTTCTGAGCACAAGAACCAGTACACAATAAACAGTATTAAGAATTGCAGCACACAATAAACAGTACTCAGAAAGCAGCACACAATAAACTATACTCTGAAACCAACACACAATAAACAGTACTCAGAATACAGCACACAATAAACAGTACTTAGAAAGCAACACATAAACTATACTCAGAAACGAGCACTTAATAAACAGTACTTAGCAACCAGCACACAATAAAAAGTACTCAAAAGGTACCTAGAAACAAGTACACAATAAATAGCACTCCTAAGGAAAAATAAAATAAACAGCACACAATATTCAGAAGGACAGATACCATTAAATAACAGAAACCAGCACACTACAAACAGTTCTCAGTAACCAGCACCCAACAAACCGTACTCAAAAGGTACTTAGAAAGAAGTACACAATAAATAGCACTCTTAAGGACAAATAAAATAAACAAGCACATAATATTCAGAAGGACAACTACAATAAAATAACAGAAACCAGCACAAAATAAATCGTACTCAGATATCAGGAAATGCTAAACAGTACTCAGAATCAAGCACACACTAAACAGTACTCAGAAACCAGCAAACAATAAATAGTACTTAGAAGGGCAAAAACAATAAAGGGTATTGCGAAACCAGCACACAATAAATAACATTCAGAAGCCATCACGCAATAAACAGTACTCAGAAAGCAGCACACAATAAACAGTGCTCAGTAGCCAGGACACAAAACACGGTACTCAGAAAGCAGCATACAATAAATAACACTTAGAAGGACAAAAGCAATAAACATTACTGACAAACCAGCACACAATAAATAGAATTCAGAAGCCAACAAGCAATAAACAGTACTCCTCAGAAACTATAACGCAATAAACAGTGCTCAGAAACTATAACGCAATAAACAGTGCTCAGAAAGCAGGAATCATTTTTTGAAAAGTTATACACATCAGATTTAGATTATTGTGACTATAAGAATTATATTCGTCAATTTCTTACAATATGAATATTCAAAAACTTGAAAAAGTGGATTCCTTGCCTTGTGAAGGACCTATTACAGTTCATGGATGTGAAGCTATACTAAACACCTTTAAATCGCCTGGCACTGATGTTTTCCAAATGGAATTTTATAAGTATTTTTGGAAAGAAATTTCAGAATTAATAATTGACAGCTTGAATGAAAGTATCCAAAAACACAAACTTTCCATAGATCAAAGAAAAAGCACCATAACTCTTGTACCTAAAAAAGATAAAGATAGGACTGTACTTAAAAACTGGAGACCAATATCACTTCTTAACTTTGACTACAAAATTTTATCAAAAGTACTTGCTAGAAGAATTAAAAAGTTTTTACCTCAAATTGTAGACACTGATCAAACTGGATATATAGAGAATAGATTTATTGGAGAAAACATTAGAACTATTTCTGATCTTATACACTATACAAGTCTAAAAAACATTCCTGGTTTAATTCTTTTACTTGATTTTGAGAAAGCATTCGACACTGTAGAATGGAATTTCTTGGATAAAGTATTAGATACATTTGGGTTTGGAGAAAGTTTTAGACTCTGGGTTAAAATACTATACACAGATATCTCAAGCTGTGTTATAAACAACGGATTCTCAACCCCTTTTTTTCAAAATAGGTAGGAGTCAGGCAAGGTTGTCCCCTTTCACCATATCTTTTCATTCTTTGTGTTGAGTTGCTTGTAATAAGAATAAGAAAAAACAAAAATGTTCAGGGAATCAGAATTGGTGAAACAGAATTTAAGATAAGTCAACTAGCAGATGACACTACATGCTTTTTAAGTGATGAGAAATCTGGAATTGAATTACTAAACATCATTCAAAATTTTAAACACTGTTCTGGACTCAAAATTAATTTAGATAAAACAGAATCAGTTTGTATCGGAAGTTGTAAAAATTTCAGACCAGGCCTGGAGGTTATAAAACATTTACCGTGCTTGTACTCAAACTCGGCCATGTTAGTTTTGACTACAACTCTGAACAAGCTTCAAGCATACTAAAAAAAAAGAGCATATACTCCATTTGAGTATGAGAATAATCTTATAAAAGTTTTATAACCCTTACTTTTGAGTATGAGTACGACTTGGAGCACGGAGTATGAAAACGTGCTCAAAAAGTTTTATAACCTCCAGGCCAGGAATCTTGCTTGTTAAGTGGTCAAAAGGTCAATTTTTTACATTAGGAATATGGTTTACTTCAAAAGGTGAAGAAGAAATGTTAAGAAAGAATTTTAATACAAAACTAGAAGAATCGAAATCAACATTAAATTTATGGTTACCTTTCACAATATCAATGGAAACATTACAATCTTTTCAATATAAATTAATTCACAGATTTTTAGCACACAACAAATTGCTGTATGCAATGAAAATTAAAACAGCACCTTCTTGTATATTATGTGGAAATTTAGATACAATAGAGCACAGGTTTTACTTTTGTGTATATGTTGGTACTTATTGGAAGCATTTCCAAACTTGGTGGAATAGATATATAAATGATATCTCTTATCAAGATTTGGATTTTATGAAGAAAAAAGTAATAAATAGCACTCCTAAGGACAAATAAAATAAACAGCACACAATATTCAGAAGGACAAATACAATAAAATAACAGAAACCAGCACACAATAAATAATACTCAGAAAGCAGCACACAATAAACAGTACTCAGAAATCTGCACACAATAAATAGTACTCAGAAAGACAAATACAATCAACAGTACTGAGAAAGGAGCAAACAATAAATAGCACTCAGAAACCAGCACGCAATAAACAGTACTCAGAATGCAGCACACAACAAACAATACTTTAAAAAGCATCACACAATAAACTATACTGAGAAACGAGCACACAATAAACAGTATTCAAAAGGTACACAATATATAGCAATCCTAAAATAAAAAAAAAAAAAATAAACAATATACAATATTCACCAGGCTGAAGCTAGCAGCCACTAACCAGCAGCCAATAAGCACGTAGAAGCTAGCAGCCACTAAGGAAAATCATCAAAGGACTGAGAGTAGTCATTGAAAAATATTTAATTTGAAACCTATTCTAAAGGAAATTTTTAATTTAATTAATGTTTTGAATTAATAAATGTCGATCGCAACACTCATGGGCAACTTAACTCACCTGAGAGATTGTACACCAATGGTGAAATGAATTTATATCAGTAATTTGTAATGAAAGGAAATAAAATTGACCACACATTTCATTTTCTGATCTTTTTGAACAATTTCTCAGCTTACATGCACGAAAGTAAGTCCACATTGATAATTTAGCTCACCAGAATATTACAATCAGTCATTAAGTACCTATGAATAGATTGATATGATAGGGAAAACTATATGATGTGGGGTTCTTTATTATCTCAAGACTGATCCTATTTTCATGTGCCAATCCATTTGAAATCATATTGCATTCAAAAATCTTTTCTATAAATTAGCTCACCTGAAGAGTGATAACCATTGCTTTGTAACAAAAGAAATCAACAAAGGAAATCTTTTGAGCAAGTGGTGTAAGGAAGCTGGATTAAATAATGAAACAAACACTTTCTCTGTAGTATCTGGTGAATAATACCTCCATCCTGTGACTGTTATCAAAAATTGTGCATTAGCTCACCTGATTTTGACATTGCGCATAACCTAGTAAGAAAAAGTGTAACACGAGTTTTATGACTGCTTTTAGAGCTGTAATCTGTGAAGACAAGGCGGAAGGAACATCAAGGCAAGGTAGAGGACCCCTAGAACTATCATTTACCACTTTCAGTTTGGGGCTGTAGTGGTACCACCAGGTGGCTCCCAGGGGTCGGGACAGATTTCGAGTCCCTATTTCTACTCAACGAGGGGTGACAAAAACAATGTATCCATTTATTGAGGCAGGGAGTACTATGGGCTACTCCATGCCATGTAAAGAAGAGCGCTGAGATACCCGAAAGTATTGTTTAGCTCACCTGAACTTTGACATTTTTCGTTTCTCGTAATGAAAGAGGGGGTTTTAGGACTCCTCTTCCAGCATTACTCTTTGAAGTCAAGGCGAAAGGAATATCAAGGCAAGGTAGAGGACCCCTAGGACTATCATTTACCACTTTCAGTTTGGGGCTGTAGTGGTACCACCAGGTGGCTCCCGGGGGTCGGGACATATTTCGAGTCCCCATTTCTAATCTGAAAGGGTTGACAAGGACAATGTATCCATTGATTAAGGTAGGGAGTACTAAGTGCTACACGATACCATGTAAAGAAGAGCTTTGGGATACCCGGAAGTATTGTTTAGCTCACCTGAAGTTTGACATTTTTCGTTTCTCGTAATGAAAGGGTTTTTTAGGACTCCTCTTCCAGCATTAATCTTCGAAGACAAGGCGGAAGGAACATCAAGGCAAGGTAGAGCACCCCTAGGACTATCATTTACCGCTTTCAGTTTGGGGCTGTAGTGGTACCACCAGGTGGCTCCCGGAGGTCGGGACATATTTCGAGTCCCCATTTCTACTCAAGGAGGGGTGACAAGGACAATGTATCCATTGATTAAGGTAGGGAGTACTAAGGGTTACACGATATCATGTAAAGAAGAGCTCTGGGATAGCCGCAAGTATTGTTTAGCTCACCTGAAGTTTGACATTTTTCGTTTCTCGTAATGAAAGAGGGGATTTTAAGACTCCTCTTCCAGCATTAATCTTCGAAGACAAGGCGAAAGGAACATCAAGGCAAGGTAGAGGACCCCTAGGACTATCATTTACCACTTTCAGTTTAGGACTGTAGTGGTACCACCAGGTGGCTCCCGGGGGTCGGGACAGATTTCGAGTCCCTATTTCTACTCTAAAAGGGTTGACAAGGACAATGTATTCATTGATTGAGGTAGAAAGTACTATGGGCTACTCGAGGCCATGTCAAAAAGAGCTCTGGGATACACGGAAGTATTGTTTAGCTTACTTGAACTTTGACATTTTTCGTTTCTCGTAATGAAAGAGGGGGTTTTAGGACTCCTCTTCCAGCATTAATCTTTGAAGACAAGGCGGAAGGAACATCAAGGCAAGGTAGAGGACCCCTAAGACTATCATTTACCACTTTCAGTTTGGGGCTGTAGTGGTACCACCAGGTGGCTCCCGGGGGTCGGGACAGATTTCGAGTCCCCATTTCTACTCAAGGAGGGTTGACAAGGACAATGTATCCTTGCTTAAGGTAGGGAGTACTAAGGGCTACACGATGCCATGTAAAGAAGAGCTCTGGGATAGGTGCAAGTATTGTTTAGCTCACCTGAAGTTTGACATTTTTCGTTTCTCGTAACGAAAGAGGGGGTTTTAGGACTGCTTTTACAGCATTAATCTTTGAAGACAAGGCAAAAGGAACATCAAGGCAAGGTAGAGGACCCCTAGGACTATCATTTACCACTTTCAGTTTGGGGCTGTAGTGGTACCACCAGGTGGCTCCCGGGGGTCGGGACATATTTCGAGTCCCAATTTCTACTCAAGGAGGGGTGACAAGGAGAATGTATCTATTGATTGAGGTAGAGAGTATTAAGGGCTACTCGTTGCCATGTAAAGAAAAGCTCTCGTATACCCGGAAGTATTGTTTAGCTCACCTGAAGTTTGACATTTTTCGTTTCTCGTAATAAAAGAGGGGTTTTTATGACTGTTTTTACAGCATTAATCTTTGAAGACAATGCAAAAGGAATATCAAGGCAAGGTAGAGGACCCCTAGGACTATCATTTACCACTTTCAGTTTGGGGCTGTAGTGGTACCACCAGGTAGCTCCCGGGGGTCGGGACAGATTTCAAGTCCCCATTTGTACTCAAGGAGGGGTGACAAGGACAATGTATCCATTAATTAAGGTAGGGAGTACTGAGGGCTACTCGATGCCATGTAAAGAAGAGCTCTGGGATACCCGGGAGTATTGTTTAGCTCACCTGAAGTTTGACATTTTTCGTTTCTCGTAATGAAAGAGGGGGTTTTAGGACTCCTCTTCCAGCATTACTCTTTGAAGACAATGCGAAAGGAACATCAAGGCAAGGTAGAGGACCCTTAGGACTATAATTTACCACTTTCAGTTTGGGGTTGTAGTGGTACCACCAGGTGGGTCCCGGGGGTCGGGACGGATTTCGAGTCCCCATTTCTACTGATTGAGAGGAGAGAAGGGCATTGTATCCATTGATTGATGTAGAAATGTATAAGGGATATATCTTTCGATGCAAAGAATAGCTCTTTAATACTCGAATGTATTGTTTAGGTCACCTGATACTTTTGTATCTCAGAGGTAATAATACAGTCTACTCCGGATGGAATGAAATTCAGGGGACTGACCTGAATTGTTCATTATATCCAAAGTTCAATATAACCAATGCTGAACTACACAAATATTACTACTGGGGGATTTATTAAAGCTTCAATATAAAGATAGTTCAATATAACCGACTTCAATATAAGTGGAGTGGAGACAAGGCAGGAGGAACATCAAAACAAGGTGTATAATCATTTCCTGATGTATATGTTTCTCTGTCAAACTTTGACCCTCTATTGCGGATGCAACCTACTTCAGGTAGCCATAACATGAAGGTGAATCTACACTACGTACGGATGCATGTTGTTGTTTTTTTTTTTTTTGTTTTTTTTTTTTTTTTTTTTTATAGAGGAGATGAACCTGAAGTTTGCCACTGTTTCTGTAGAATGAGATTATTTATGTACATAAGGGAATTTTTTGAACACATCAGTCATTCAGATTAGGGTCGATTTCAAGGTCACAAAATAGTATGAATACCACCTTTTTGCATACTATATATTATCAAAATGGAGAATGATTAATTTTGATATCGTAAAGAAATAATATATAATCATTTGGCAAGAAATGTGTTCACGTATACAGCTTATCACTTGATAACAGTAGTAAATAACGACAATATATTATGACACTTTCCCTGCGATACAACATACGTCATATGGTGCGAAGTGCACATAGGTACATTTATAAGAGCACTACTTTTTCTCGCATAGCCTCAACTGAGCTGCGTATCTTCGTATTTATCTTGATGTAAAATTTGAATCCCTGATAGGTATAGCGTCGACATCTTATCCCTTTGAATCTATTCTTCCCAGGAAGGGTTGTTATTATTTATTATAGAATTATGTAAATCATTTCTTTAACCCAGTGGTTAGATGTTCATTATATATCACCATGTAAAAATTATTTTCTATTCTTACTCCACTCTACCCTGTGGGGACACCATTTGAATAATCTTGCACATGTATCTACTATATGCCAGGAAGTTCTCATTTAAATTTAAATCTTTGTCTTGCTCTGTTGATCCATATGAGTGAAATATTATCGAGAGGACGTTAAATAATAATCAATCTTTCTCAGTGGTTTTGGAGAAGGAGTTTAAAAGGAATTTAAAAAACAAATCTGTATATCCTAATATGAAAGAGCGTAAATCTGCACATTGTCAAGAATCTTTAAGTTTTGAATTGTTCTGGTTCAGGGGTTCTTGTGAAAAAATGAATTGACACCCTCACGTATGGACAACTGGTGTCACATTATTTTGATGGAAATTGACCAAGTCGTTCTGGAAAAAGATGAAAATGTGAACATTTTACAGACAAATAGAAATACGGACAGACGAGCAGACAACGGACGATACATGTAAGCAACGGACGGTGATGGCAATCCTATAAGGTATTCTATGTGTGATATATGCCTGGTCTTCAACATTTTCGTCATTCCATATTGGATGTAAGCGAGATAGAAATGGGCAAAAAGAATCCCGGGACAATGTTGGAGACTTTTGGATCAAAGTGATCACTGCACATGCAAATTTGATTTTTTTCTGTAGGAGGATCAACAGTATTGATTGTTATAGACCTTCATTTTCTTTCCTATATAAAACTAATACGATTTAGAACTAACATTTTAACTGTTCAAGCAATTCTCACACTCATGTCTATTGCCCGGTCAACGGTTTACGAAATGTTGACCTGACAATAGTCTGCCTTCTTTCCATTGGCTACGCAAGTCACTTGATTATCGGTCTGCTGCTTTGTTTACACAATGGCGAGGTTCAGTGATTTAACTGATGATGAAATACAGAATTTATTAGACGAAACGCTAAACAGGAATACGAAAAATGTGATGATTGATTATTAATTCGGATATTGGGCATGTTTTCTTTTAAACTAGTGGATTCTTTGATAAACGTACGCAATTGAATTACACTGTCTTGTTAAAAGTTCGAAGTAAACAAACCATGTGCATCTCGAAAAACAACCTTTAAAAAAATGAAGATGTATAACAAAACAGTTATCGACGTTGTCCTCGGACAACAGCCGTAGGCTTCGGGCAACAGATCCGTTCTCGGGTCAAACAAAACAGCTGTTGTCCTCGAACCCAGTCAATAACTGTATACTATTGTTTGAAAACCAGTCTGTAAGTATTTTGTAGGGGAACATCCCTATGCACCTTCATTTCGTGCCACGTAAGTTACATATCCAAGAGGATAATGAAAGGTGAAGATAACGAACAGTGATCAATCTCATAATTCGTATAAGCAATACAAAATAGAGAGTTGCGCAAACACGGACCCCTGGACACACCAGAGGTGGGATCAGGTACCTAGGAGGAATAAGCATCCTCTGTTGACCGGTCACACCCACCGTGAGCCCAATATCCTAATCAGGTAAACGGAGATATCCGCAGTCAAAATCAGTGTACCAAGAAGAGCCTAACAATCTGTATGAAACACGTGAGACAGCATTTGACCCAATGATAGGTTGAGAAGTACACATTGTTAAAGGAAAGCCATATTATGTATTACTAATATGTACTGTATGGATGTTAAAAGAAACTCATTTTGTAAGGTATTTACTGAATAAATGAAATCATAATCATATCAAGAAGTTCTAATAATGATATAAAATCAAAAGTATTAGAAAACAACAGTCTAATGTCAAACTCAGCTCCTTCTGTTACCGTTTCGTTGTACAATTTAGGATAGTGCTGGATGTATAAAAGAGATAGATAACATAAGAAATGTCATTGTTAGGACTGTTACTTTAAATGGAAAAATCTACATCAAAATGTATGCTGTTGTCATTCATCTTTCTTGGTAATGGTCTTGCATATCTAATACCACTGCATCAAATTCACTGATGACGATATTCAGCCTTCGATCTTTTTACCGTTTGTTCTGGTGCAATCTGAAAAATAAAAAATGAGTATCACTTTATGAAATTGATCACTATTCGTTATCCCCTCCTTTTCATTGTGCACAAATAATGTGCTTAAGATACGGATGAATATAATGAAGTTTAAACAATAATTCAGTTTTATATCCAACTATTTTTTTTATTTCTCAAGCACTGTATTGCATATTGTAGTCTTGAAAATAATCGGTGAAAATTCACAATCTGTCGATGTTTATTTTATTGTGGCAATAAGATATTTCATTGAAATGTTATGATATGAACTTCTTATATTTCTACCCTGATTACAGTTGTATATAATGAGAATTAAATTTGGAGTTAAAATATGGGAATAGCTATATAAATGATGCGCAGACTATCTAAAATTATAGAAATACTCCTGTGAAAGAAATGAAGAGAGACAAGGGAAAAGTGTAACAGTATAAATATACAAACATAACGTAGTAATTATGTTGTACACTTTTTTCTTTCGTTTTAGTACCTTTGTCTTCTTTCTTGTACAAAGGAAACTTCTGATTCGACACACATATCGTTAGCGTTTCTGTATGGCACTGACAGATGGACAGAAAGGATTTCTATGAAAACCTCTTTTACTAAGACATCTGAGATGTAGCTAGTTACCAGAGCCCAATTTGAAGATAATATACAATTCAGTGTACAATCTTCTGGTAAACCGGTCAGGATACATTGGCGAGATATACCTCCCTGCCCAACGCGAGTAACGAAATATCTGTTTCGTAGGTAGCATATGGCTTTGTAAATGGTTTCTTCAGAGAAATAGTTTTCGCCAAACTGTATCAGGTACTGCTGAATGTAAAAGGATGGATCCTTAAGGAAGGTCCTGTGGCGTGATAGCTTCTCATCATCGGTATTTTCATCAGATAGCCTCTATCGAATACACTAGTCCATCTAAGGCCTCTAGTTGAAAAATTTCTTTTAGCCCAAATGGTTGCTCTGATTGAAAAAACGTTCTTTGTAACACCTCATGCATTATGAACTGTCGAACAAGATAAACTTCACCGCAGCATTGTTCGTCAAGTTCCACATCGTTTAGAATTAGAATTAGGTAAAGGCATACATATGCTCCACAACTTTCCAGATCTCTTTGTTTCGGAATCGATTTGGACGTAGCTGCATCCTTGACAATCCACTCTTCTGCATTCATTATTTCACCCGAATAAAGAAACCGATGCAGTCTCAAGAAATGTAACATGTTAGACACGACTGCATTGTCAAATCCTCCCTATGGATCCAGATAAAGGATGCATTTCTGTTCAATGGAGACCATAATGGCAATCCAGTGGTGGTTGTCAATGTTGATTGGTACAGACATCGGCTTCATTCCATACCTGATAAATTTTTTCACCACGGAAATCATTAACCTTTTGATCGAACCAACTGCATGGCAATACCTTAATGTTTCTGTTATGTATTTCAGGTTCCAATGTTGAAATGAAAAAGTCGATGTGAAGATCCGTGTACCACCCATGGAGGAAAATGTTAACATCTGTGCTTTCTATATGAAAGTTTGCGTGTGATAAGCTGCATGGAAAGGCATTCAGCATTCTAGTGGTGTCATCATTGAATTCGATAAACATATTTTTCTTCTCCCTATAACCAAACATATCTGGCAAAGTATCCCCTGTGACCCTGTTACATTTTTCAATGTAACATTCTTTATCCAGTTGTTTATTACAAAACATCACGACAGATTGTCTTGATGCGAGTTGAAGAAATTGATCTTGTGATATGTTTGTCACCACCTCAAATCTATCCAAAAGTTTCCATTTTTCACCGGAAAGCAAGATTAAGGAAGGTTCCTCGGGGAGAAAACAAACTGAAACTCTGAACTGAAATGCAAAACCAGGATATATTACATCTACGGAATCAGAGAGAGTCAGTGTTAAGTCTGGAATACTGAGTACTTCATCAGGAGTTGCTTGTAGCAGGATTGTTTTTGCAATGTTACTGTTTACTTCTTTCCCTTCCACGACTTCCCCACAAACAATTCATTCGTACAGTCACATATCCTCTCTCTTATTTCCCAATGTCTGCTAACTGCAACACATGCTTCATATCTCCAAAATTTTTGTGACAGCCTTCACAAGTAAATGTTTGAAGGACTTCGAAACCTACAATACTTTTGACTTTCTTTGGATATTGCTCCATCAGATATTCAATTATGTTTTCAACAAAGTCAATTGTACATTGCATTGGTATCCGTGATCGGTGAATCAGATAAAGAAGTCTACCGTCAGCTGGTACTTCATTATCGAATACTTTGAAGTTCCGAATTCTCTCCAACATCTGTCTCTTAATAGGTGATGTGAATACTGTAGTAGTCATAGATTGTTGAAGGGAGTCACATATAGCGGAGTAGGAAATACAGCAACAGCTCATATAGATGAAATAGGAGTTCGATATGTCCAAAGATGAATAAAATAGAAGGTATCCATCCTTATTCAGTGTTTCACCCCGATACACTTGAACTATCTCATCGTCTATTACGATGTACTTATCAACAGCTTTCCTTAAGGCTGTATAATGTCCGGAGGTGGGCTGCTGTCCTCTGTGCATCACTACGCCCTCTAGTTTGTATATCAACTCTCTGTCCTGTGTTGTGTACTGTTTGAAGTTAATGAAGTCGTCTGGATAGATGCCACTTCTGTCCTTTTCTACTTGGTCCCATTTCTTCACTTTATATCGCTGTAAAGCCAATATTACAGTACCGGGAAAGTGGACGGGAACGCATTTCTTATATTTTTGTTTGCTAAAACACACATCGCATTCAACCCCTTCAATATACTCGTCCATGAAAAAGTCATCTAAAAGATCCTGAAATATAATACTGTCCTTATAATTTTGATAGATACCTACGCAAAATATGAATTAAGATATTATTGTAAAAACAAGTAGTTACTCTAAAGGAAACAATGCAATATAATTTACTTTAATGCAAAGGCTTGCTACTCCGTCCGGAATCCTTAAAGGTATAGATGTTGCCTCTTCTTCGTGTGTGATGACTTTCCCGCATGATAAACATGAAATTATTTCTCTGATCTGAAAATAGCACAAATACATATCAATGGTTCATTGAACTCGATTTTCTGGCTATACTTTAAATTTACGTATACCTGACGATGTTTTCAGTATAGCACAACTTTCCCTTACCCTTGTATTCCTGTAATCCAGTGAACTGGTTAGTGTTGACAGAAATGACGTAAGGAACTCACGAGTGTCATTTTGACGTTTGGCATCTCATCCTGAAGAACATTCAATGCGTCACATATAATTGTCTTCGATACTTCAGCTCCATTATTCATATTGTTTGCAACAGTTAGAGTTTTAATCAGTTTGGGACAAAATGTCAGGTCCTTTTTGAATTTGTCCAACGCTAACTGCATTATATCTGTTGAACATAAGGCGCTCAAAACTGCATTAAACCAACACGAGTTTCCTGTGTTTGGCAATCCATATGATGTACTTAGTACTATGTCGTCCTCTCTTTTGATGATATATGGCCGCTTAGAAGGCAATAGCTGTCGTTTACCGATGCATCCGTCTTTCCTAAGAAGCATTGCTATGTCAGAATCACAGTTGTGAGTATGTGAAGATTGGGGACAAATTTCAATGGTTCCTTTCGACCGATATGTACTGGGTGCTTCATGCAACTCTGTTGTATTTTCTATACTCCTTTCCTTGCTCTTAGTACTTTTGGTCTTTTTGTCTTTCCTGTTAGTCTTTTTTTGTCGATTTTCTCTGTTTCGATCATTGAACAGGAATACGTTTTTCGGAGGTTTCTGATATTTTCCAGATATCTGAACATTTGTCATTCGTGGCTTCTTGTCCCATTCTTCCTCAACCGTTCGAGTACTTCTTCCTTTCCGGTCTTTCCCACCTACCTTGAGGTGTTTAATGATTGCTAAATTCTGAATTGCCTCCACGTGTGTCTGTAACTGCACCGAAAATTCATCTATTCTGTGAACAGGTTTTCCACCTAAAGATATATCTTTAAGGATTTGAAATCGTTTTTCAATGGAGGTGTTCCCACGTACTTGTGTTGCATTGCTACGAAAACATCTGTATACCTCGTCAGCACCATGCCTTGAGAGATCGCCGAAAAGCAAATTTGACCATAACGGTAAAGTTGGCATGAATAATCTGTGAATCCGATCTATTAAAGTTGATGAATAATATCTATTTTCGGGAAAATTAGGATTTGAGGTCTTGTTCGCTTCTTGCAAAATTTCTTCTGACAAGTGGTAGAAGGCATTGGTCGTCGATCTATTGAGGTAATCTTCTTCGGTAAGTTTGCTTGCTTGAGCAAATTCTGGGAAAATGGAAACAGCTTCTATCTCCTCTTCTCTTTCACCGTCCGTTTCCTTATCCATTTTCTTCGGTAATTGCGCAAGTCTCTCGTTGATGGTTCTTAAATGCGCTTCTATGTTAGAGTCCACAGTCTTGGCAAGTAAAACATGATAGACGGATGTCATGTTAATCTGGACATCACTCAGTGTTGCTGAATTTAGAATGAGGCTGAAGCAATACATTCCAAATTCTAAATTCGATTTGTACACATCTTTTGCTACTTTTTTGAAAGAAGACATCACATGGGAAAGACAAGCATGTGGAATGATTTTTGTCGTATCAGAGCTCGTTGCCTTACCGGTAATTATTCTCCATGCTCTTGATCTGAAATCATCCAGAGTTTCATTATTAAACTCGGATAAAGCAGCTTGTATGAAAACCAAACTTCTATCACTGTTGATTTGTTTTGTATGGAAAGCCATAGGGGACCCCCAGGTCATGTTCTATATATTTCATTGTAAATCAATCCTGGCCGGCCAGGATATGTTATCCTGGCCAAGTCAGGATTGCAAACATGACCAGCCATGATTTTCAATCCTGGCACATCTTATCCTGGCCGGTCAGGTTATGATTTCAATCCTGGCCAATAACATGGTCATCCAATCCTCACCTGGCCACCCAAACCTGGTCGGTCATGATTTCAAACATAACCAAGCCAGGATTGATAACCTGGCCATCCAATCCTGGTCATGATTTTCAATCCTGGCCAAGTCAGGATAACCTGACCATTCAATCCTGGTCGGTCATGATTTCAAACATGGCCAAGTCAGGATTGATAACCTGGTCGGTCATGATTTTCAATCCTGGCCAAGTCAGGATTGCATTGCGCCAGGATATATGACTTCCAAACGCAGTCAAGATTTATTCAAGCGTCAATCCTGGCCAGCCAGGATTGCGTTGGGCCATGGTATATTACTTTCAAACGCAGTCAAGATTCGCTTTAGTAGATAATATGTATAAAATATGTAAGCGCTTCAATCACACTGAAAACCCGCTAAAATCGTTCGCCTCAGCTGACATGAACGCGGTAAACGTACAGTAAGACTTACTGTAAGTACAGGTAAACCCATACACATAGAACTTTATGAATATCTCAGTTTACTATTGCACATATGTATATTGCTTCATATTTCGTTAGAATGAATTGTACAAACAGCATTCCCGACAATCAAAGGCTTTCTGCAGTTTTCATCGAGGAAATTCGAATTTATTTACTCAGACACGTTAGAAATGGCTATTTAATTCTCTTTCCAAATGTGAACATGAAAGAATATGGTATGTCACATGGGTCACTTAGAATCAAGTTGTTTTTCAATACATTTAAACAAATTCGATTACTTTTTATCGAGAGGGAGGGGTGTTCATCTTGGTTTATTATCTACTACACTATTTTATAGTCACTCAGTTGCATTTTCATAATTTTCAGTGTCATTGTCTAAGGTTTCTTCAGAAGAAATAAAAGAAAATCAGGAATGGATGAAGGTAAAGCTTTAAATTTATTCATTTTGATAGCATTGCTAATGATTGTCGATATAGCAAATGCAAGTCACCAGAAAAGATTATCTGGACAGTTATAATTCGCGGAGACCTAATGTTATCATATTTATAGAACTAATGTAAACCCAAAAAGGACAAATACTGAAAAAACCCTAGATGTTTATCCTGAAAGATCATGATTCTGTCTGTCCTTTTTTAATCACCTTTAATTCTGTTTTATATTGTACATATATATATATATATATATATATGTGTGTATATATATATATATATATATATATATATATATATATATATGCACATATATATATATATATATATATATATATATATATATATATATACGTTATATTGTATGTCATGTACCAATATCTTTTTTTGTTTGAATGAATCAATTTAACTTGCATATATTAGGACTGAAACAATACGCCCCTTTCACAATACGATACATATTGCAATACTTATGCCACGATTCAATACTTTCAATACAATGCAATTTACAGAAGAAACCAATAACATTGAAGAAAAAATTAATTATCAAGATTCAAAATCATAATTTTAAAAGCAAAACTGCCAGACGGTTAGATGCCTGCTTGCTGTAGTTTAAACTGATATAGTTTATTATTTTCGCCAACCTCAAGGCAAACAACAGTTTGAACATTATTTGACGCTATTTTGTCCCTCATGCAGGTAGAAATAATATGTACAGGCCGAGACTGATGTATTTTACTAAACCTGTTTGTAATAAACGTATCGAACCGAAAATCGAGGCAATGAATGGAATATTGAATTTAGCATTTATATTGAACAGAATCGATATTTCGGTGAATCTTTTCAGTCCTAGCATATATATACTTTATTGTAGATTTGAAATCAATCATTAAATACTATCATAAACTTGGTTTACCACATAAAGAAATGGTTGTTATATTGAATGCAAGACACAATAAACAATACAGGTAAATTTTTCAGTTCTTGTACTCTTGCATTTAATGTCTTTTTGGTGAATAAATGTCCAAACTTATTTGAAAGTAAGAATATATGTATAAATGTATTTTAAACAAAAACAGCAAATAATTATCACATAATATAGAAAAATTGAAATGTTTGAAAACCCAGTGTTGTCCATGAAAGTTTAACAGATTATTTCTAATTAGTAAATTTAACAATGTATTTGACAAGAAGTAAGAATTTAGCAAATGAATGAATAAAAATTATTTTTTAGATATATTCAATCTATCCATTTTGTAATTGTACCTTATTTTGTTACAGTATTGAGTATCTAAAGAGAAAAATTATTCCCAAATTAGATTTAAACAACAGGAGAGGACCTGAGAAATTATCCAATTTTGATGATATTCTACAAACTATACAGGTTATTTTGATATTTTATGGTTATTATTTAACTTTCTTTGGAATGCAAGAAGAATTTGTGGAATATCTCTGGCTGCTCTTTAAATATTAACTGTTTGCTAAATATACACAGGGCATGATTGCCATCTTACAAGGAAGACAGTATACAAAGCTGAAGTAATTCACAGTTTTTTAACTATGTACTCCCTCTCTTTTGTGATTGGTCGAAAATGCATGGTGTAAAAATTTTCAATTATTTCATGGGTTGCAATGCTGTACAAGGCAAGGGTGAAAATTTTCTGGTGATCTCATTTAAGAAACTTCACATCGTACTTCTGGGGGTCATGATTTGAACAAACTGGAAAAGGAACAATTTAAGGATGCTCCCAATTTTAATATGGCCATTCTTCATTGTTTTTGAAATTTCTCAGAGCATGTAGAAATTAAATCATGATAATTAAGATCAGTTTACATAGTTTTGAGGTTAATTCTGTAAGTGCACTAGTCTATCAAGATATAATTTGAAAGCATTCAGTGATTTTTGAAGGCCCATTTTGGGTCCGAATTTCGGCCCTTTCCCCTCCTAAAAATTGTCAATTTTTCCCCAATTTAGCTTGCATTTTTCCCAATAATAAAATTATGAAAGTTATGGAAATTATGATTTGGATACAATAGTTGAAAATTTTAGAAGGTTAAAGAAAATTAGATGTGTAAAATAAAGATAATATAATGTTTGATATGATTTTAAAACTTATTTACGACAAAATTGATTTTCCCAATTTGACTGAAATGTCGACAATTTTTCCCAATTTGAAAGTCACAGGACCCTTGTGAAAAATGTAGAAAAATCACTGGCATTGTAATAATTTATGATTATGAAAGTTTCTCAAATTCATATTTTTTAGCAGTTAGATTTATAGTTATTTATTTATATATATTTATTTCAGCTTGAAATGCATCTGAAACCAGACAGAAGCATATCAGACATGTTCTTTAGATTAAGAGTTATATATGGATACATTGTACGTAGGTAATATATGTTTTCATTTTTCACAAATATAATGCATTTTCTAATAAGAAAAATTTATTTGGTACCATTTGGGTAGTGCATTTTTATGCCCCCCCCCCCTCTTTCAAAGAAGAGAGGCATATTACTTTGCACCTGTTGGCCTGTCGGTAGACCACATGTTGTCCGGTCAATATCTTGAGAACCATTCACTTAATCATAATGATATTTAATATGTGGGTTGGTTATGAGTATAAAAGAGGACCCCTATTGTTTTTCAGGTCAAAGTTTAAGGGTCAATCTACTCTGGACATAGGAATATACTGTCTGCTCAATGTCTAGAGAAACCCTTTGCTTGACAGTCATCAAACTTGGTACACTGGTATATCTTTAGATGAAGATAACCCCTATTGATTTTGAGGTCACATGGTCAAAGGTCAAGGGTCAAACTGGACATAGGAATATACTGTCCACTCAATATTTTGAAAACCCTTTGCTTGACAGACATCAAACTTGGTACACTGATACATCTTCATGAGAAGATGACCCCTATTGATTTTGAGGTCACATGGTTAAAGGTCAAGGGTCAGACTGGACATTGGAATATACTGTCAGCTCAATATCTTGAGAACCCTTTGCTTGACAGACATCAAACTTGGTACACTGGTACATCTTTAGGTGAAGATGACCCCTATTGATTTTGCGTTAACATATTCAAAGGTCATTGGTTGAACTAGACATAGTAATATATTGTCTCCCATATGTTAAGAATTTATTGCTTGATTGACACCAAACTTGGCACATTGGAACAGCATAAGGAGTAGATGACCCCTATTGATTTATAGGTCACATGGTCATTCCACTCCTGACATAGGAAGATATTGTCTGCTCAATATTTTGAATTGATGATACTACTATCAATTTAATGATGTGTGTGCAGAACCTTTTCAGTTTTGCACCATGGGGGGGGGGGGATATGTGTTTTACAAACATTTCTTGTTTGTATTAAATTTTCGGTATACAATCACCTACTCTGACATGAGATTATGCACGAAGAAGTTTAAGTTAAGGATGAAAGTAATTTTTAATGCTGATTTTATTTTGAGATTAATCAATATTTCGGAAGGTTTAAAGATGCAAGTATGATGGTACAGTGGGGGAGAGTTGGTGTTCTATCTAATTGTATATGGTGCAAAAATTTATTGACAGTGAAAAAAAACTTGTGAGTACAGTTAAACTTCGGTATCTTAAACACTGATATCTTGAATACCATACTTGATATGTCAAAGTGATTTGGAGTCCGAACCACTTATTCTTGAAGTATTTTACCCCTGATATCTCGAATCCTAAGGTACCTCGAAGCTTTTCATCAAGTTAAGATAACGAGGTTTGACTGTATATATATGTAATAATTGAATAGCAAATAGATGTACTACATGTTCCCAACTGGTATAATTAGAGTTATGAAATATATAACTATATCTTACTTCCCAATGTCCTAAGAAATAGAATATAGTCCCAGTCGTTAATGTATATCCAGTCGCCTTGGTAAATATGCTTAGTCGCTTTTTTGTCAACCCCATGTTGGATGGAAATTATCAAATGGAGAGCCAATCCTCCGTCCAAGGAGAGATGATAAAAGAAAGATAGAAATAGAGGAAGCTCATTGAAAAATCTTACAAACATTAAACCACAAGGCCAAAAGAAAATTTTTAGTGTGAAAGGTTACTGATTTAAGCTATGCAAGTACATGTATTAATTTTGATCTTTATCTAGCATATGACTTTAATGGTAGATTTAAGCTAATTCAAATCCTGACCTGGGGATACAGTGAGATCACAATAGATGTCAGCTTTACATGGCAATATTTTAGAAAAAATCTTTCTTTAAGTAGAACAAGGCCATAATGAGTCTTTAGCATGATTGTAATGAGATCTGTTATATTATTTTATACCAATTGAAAAAAAGCCATCCACTTTGAATTGTTGGGTCTTTCAGGAAACTGGTAAGAGAAATAATGAAGATATTAGACCCCAAAGGAATTTCCTTTAGGAAAGGCAATAAACTTAAAAGAAGGCAGTACATCAGTAAAGGTTTATTTTCTTCTATTATACATGTACTATTCTTTAATGATATTCAGTGTCCATTTAAAAATAAGACCCAAGTGGTTGTCAAAGGAGATCAAGTTATTTAATATTATATGCAACAGTTTGCTATGGGCAATATTCTTATGTAATTTTAATAAAAGTAGATTTAAGCTATGCAAGTACATGTATTAATTTTGACCTTTATCTAGCATATGACTTTAATGGTAGTTTTTCTCTTTAATATTTATAGGTCCGAATTGGATTTGGCATATAGGTAAACTTTATGAAATTAGTATTTAAAATGAATTGTGTGTAGTAATCATTGTAATTTCAATAGGCTTGATTGTATGGTATACATTTTGGGCATTTGAGATAGTATGAGAGAACATTTTTGGAAAGGAGCATCCTGGAATCATTTGTTAATACTTAAAAAAAGATGGAGATGATTGATTATGTAAATGTTTAAAGGTTAAATAAATCAGTCATGTCAATAGGCAAGAAGTCTTAGTCCTTGTGATATACAGAAGTTTTCTAAAAATTCTGACCAGGTAAAGGCTGCTCTGAGATTAAGAGTTAGACAGGGAATATAAGGATTTAACTGAAACAAATAAAATTATTTATCAAATATATATACAAGTATCAAAATTAAGATTGAGCATGCAATCTGACTCGTCTGACAAATATTTTGTATCATATTATTAATATTGTTACATTCAGAACCTTTATTGTTTTCTAGACCAGTATGACAAGTTGAGTCCCTTTGGAATACACATCAGTGGCTACATTGATGGGTAAATTATATGTCTATACATGTATGATGTTTTTATTTATTTTTGATGAAAGCTTATAAAGGTAAATGTAATGAATGATTGTAAATTATCAATTTCTTTACCGCTTAAGGATTATTAGAAATAATTTTATTCTGTATAGTTTTTCCCGCTACGTGCTTTGGTGTGAAGCAGGGATCAGTAACAAAAACCCTAAGAAGATTGCTTCATATTTCATGAACACTTTAGAGCATGTAAATGGTAATTAATGTAATTAATCTTTCTGTTGAAAAGATGGCACAATGTGGTAAATTGCTAATTATTGCATTATTGAATGTCTTTCAAATGTTGATCAAATTTGTATTTTATTTTCATGCCAAGTATTATATGATAAAAAGACACGAGGCAAATTTTTTTTTAACATTCTCATTCTTGTAAACGAATTTTGATTTTCATTAAGATATCTACTTGTGTATTGCAGGATACCCACATATTATAAGGAGTGATGCAGGTAAGTTATAATTATTTAAAATCCACAAAAAAGTAGGTTATATTTAGAAACACCCCCCCCCAAAACCCAACTAAAAACAAGCAGGTAAGTTATAATTATTTAAAATCTTGAGTATAAAATTTGAATCATGCAGTCATAAATATTGCAGTCCTAATAATATATTTGGTACAGTACTTGTCGCAAAAGCATGAATACAAAAATATGTACGCTAATGAGCTATTAAAAATTGTTCTTGTTTTGAGAACCATGCAAATAAAATGAGCTGACTTTAGAATTACAAACATTTCTCATTGGGTGTATGAGTAATTGAACAAACTTGCTGGTATTAATGATAGACAATTTTGTTGGATATCGGTGATGCTTTGAAATTTATTGTTAACATTTTTTTTTTAATTTAAAGGATAAATATGCATTTATGTCACTTTATTTCAAATCACATCAAAATTTCCTTATTACCCACAGTACTTCTTTCAGATTTAAATAAAAAAATGTTAATGTTGTGTCCTTTGAAGATGGAAAATTGTTTTAAAAGTTGAATAAAAAAGATTAAGCTATAAATGTATACATACTATAAACAACTTTTATTCCCATACGAGAAAAAGCTGCGACTTTCGCAACATTGTTTTAATTGTGAATATTTCTTGCAGCGAACTGTTTTTTTACTTGTGTATTTGGGTACAACATTTTCTTTGTCGCGGAAATTAATCGTCATGTATAAATTTCAAACTAACAAATTGAAATAAAGATTATTGCTTATAATAGTTTGTTTGCACTGTATGTTTCTATGGATTGTTATTAGTCCAATCAGTAAAAGCTAAGTTTATAAGATGGTTCTGATACTTGGTTTGTTTTTCTGTCTAAAATGTTGACTTTAGTCAAAACATTTAAAATATACTTTTATAAAAGAAAGCTGCAAGTGAATTAAATCCCTTAAAGATTTTGTTTGTTTGTTACTGCAAACTTACCAATTTTCTAAATAGGAACAGAGAATGGAACTGTAGCAGCCATGCAAAACTTCTTGAGAGAGGATGAAGAAGATTCTTTCAGCCAGAAATCCTTCATTTATGGCAAATCAACACATAATCAGGTACAATGAAATTTCTCACAATAACATCTGTCTAAACAGTACTGAAAACTAAATTATCAAATGGAAACATGATATTTGGTTTGGATAGAAAGTAACTTGTTGTTTAATCCATTTGAATGGCTTTTATGAGGTTGCAGATTTTTAATTAAGTAGTGTGCACCAAAGAAGATTAACTTTGCATCATGTATTAAAAGATCATTTATAAAGTGACTATTAATTTTATTGTTGTAGAGGATAGAGAGATGGTGGGGAATTTTGAGAGGGAAGTGTACAGATAGGTGGATTCATCACTTTAAGGTAATTTTTAAAAATATTTTTTGAGAGTGGAATACTTAAAACCTTTTAAAATTGCCATACAATACTCTTAGTTATTGAAATGTAAAAGGAATAAACTTTGGACTGTATAAATTTTGATATATAGTGGAATATATTAAATGGACATCCACAGACAGATTTTGATGAAGTCCTCTTTTTTCTCATTATTGTGTATGGTTCTTGATTTATTTCAATTTTTTAATATCTTTGTCAGGAATTGGAAAAAAATGGTCATTTTACAATAGGATAAAAATTACATACGTAAGTTTTTAAAAAAAATTTGGCTATATATCACAATTATTTGCTATATCGAATCTGTTATAACAATGCAAGCATGACTCCTATTATATCATCTGTATAGTTCATTTATTTGAGCATTATAACCTGTGTGATTGATTTTCTATTTTGAGGTATGAAGTTGATGAGTTCAAATTAAAATACAGCATCTGTGGACTGTGGAGCTAAGAGACCCGTACGAAAATTTGCTCACGTAATTTTTAAAATTTCCTGGCGTACCCATAATTCTGAAAGTCCAGCTAGATTTTTAACAACAAATCCTATGGAAAATACTGGCGTACCTGAGGCGTACTCCGGGCGTAATTTAGCTTGAATTATGCAAATTAGTACGTCTAGATTTAAAAGTACGCCTTTAAAAAGAAAATACGCCTCAACTAGGAAATACGTCTCTAGCGAAAATACACCCGTACAAAAAACAACAAATCCTATGAAAAATACTGGCGTACTTTAGCTTGAATTATGCAAATTAGTACGTCTAGATTAATAAGTACGCCTTTAAAAAGAAAATACGCCTCAACTAGGAAATACGTCTCTAGCAAAAATACACCCGTACAAAAACCCTCCAATTGTAGAAAGTACGCCTCAATAAGGAAATACGTCTTTAGCGAAAATACGCCTCATCAACAGTCAAGGCAAAAAAAATTACATACAGGAGTCTACTTGTGGCCTGCATATTTAGTAACTCCTATAACGGAATACAAGATTGAAAAAATAATGAACACAATAACTGACAGGTATTTGAAAATTGGAACTGTATTTAACAATACATAATTATGCCTGTGTAACAGATTAAATTTTTCATCAGTTGACAAGTACATTAATAATAATCATATAACTAACAAAGGAGATTGTACAGATGTATAGTAGTTTTAAATATTTCTAATAATATATGTAATATGTAGTTCAATAAGTAATTAACACAAATTCATAATGATCCTAAGGATGCAAACAAATTTTTAAAATGATAAAAAATAGACACATTATACATGGGATATTAAAATTCAAATACATTTCATGGAGTAGAGTTGAATTTTTTCCAATGATTTGTCAGTTTATGTCCCATAGAGTAAATTTGTAAAAGGTTAATTACAAGGGGGTGCTATATCTGTAACAATTTTTGGACATTATATGAAACTTACAACAGTTACCATGTAATATTTCACAAAATTGACAATTATACCAACTTGAAATAGAAAGATAAAAAATTATATCAGCCCATCGATGCGCATCCATTTCCCCCCCATGCGTATAGATATGTAAAACGCAAAATATTCATTAACATAACAGATTGATTTCTGACAAAGATTTGAATTTAGGTTATAAACATAATCAAAATGAAATTATACAATTAAAATCAGAGCTTAATTAATATTTTAAAACAATAGATCATGATGACTAGAAATAAACTGTAATAAGATTACTGTTAAGCACTATGGTAATTCCGAACCACAGCAAATAATGTATATATATACTCTCCTTTGAATCCACAAATCATCAAACACTGAATCTTTGAGAAAAGACCATAGGCTAAGAGCGTTGAGATTTTGAATAGCACAGTCATCATTATTAGAGCAGTTGATTAAAAATAAATCTCAAAGAATTACATTCGAAATTTTGTTATTTGGCACAAGCACACGAGTATGACAGTAGGGTTCTTTCGAGTTGCTTACTGGCACAGGCTTATTTTAACTGCAAGGTACTGAGGTGTTGCTGACAGAGGTTAACACATCTTGACCATTAAGTACAACTGAGTTATTGTATGGCACAGACACACGAGTATAGCAGGGTTCTTTCAAGTTGCTGACTGGTACAGGTGTGTTGCTGATTGATGTAGTAGTCTTAAGCATACTGCTAGGTCCAGAAGTGTTGCCGACGAGTACTGGAACATTCGAACTGCAGGACTCGGGCACGTAATTACTGCTGGGTTCTACATTCTTGCATTTGCAAAGATTGCTGGTTTGAGTCTATTATTGCTTCTTTATTTCTTCTTGTTTTCGGCTTGAATTTCTGTTGAATAATGATGAAAATATAAGAAATGTCAGTAAACTTTTCTGAATATATTGGGTTTAAAACCTAACGATACTTTCTTATGCAGAAAAAAATGTAAAGAATGCATTATCTATCTAGATACATTTGTTTACATAAACTTAAGATCATCTAACATCTGTTTCTACTTTCACAACTAATTAATTTGCAATTCCTTGCCCCGCCCCCCGATTGTGTAGTGCAATACTACCTCCTATATATATCAAATGC
>NC_079165.1:50704568-50794568 GCF_947568905.1 Ostrea edulis | reverse complement strand
GAAGACCTTAATAATAAGAAACGGAGCAAAAACAATATGTCTCCGACACTTTGTGTTCGGAGACATAATAATAATAAGAATAACTAGAAACTCATTACTAATAATGAGTAGGTCTTCCGTTTGTTCACTTCCAGTAAAGAGTTTTCTGATCCTACCAAAACCATTCAAATATATCAGAGAATGTACTTTAACAATAAATGAGAAGTGTATTATCGAATTTTTTACTCATTTCTTGTAACTTCCGGTGACGACCGGAAGTACTATTCAGATGTGTTTTCCTATGAATGACAGTGACTCTTTACTGTCTATTTTCCCTGAAAATTTCACGTCTCTATCTGAAAGAGTTCTCAACAAAAAGAAATAGACTAAAGAAAGAAAAAGTAGTAGCTAACTACCGACCGGAAGTCAATTTTGAAAAACGAAATTGTCAAAACTCTAGAAGTTGATACTATTCTTAAGACCTGTGAAAATCATATCAAACACTTCAAATAGAAGCGAGATTTGTGGGGAGAAAGAGACGAAAAGTAAAAAAGTATTTTATCAAGAAACCGGAAGTAGTCGTTTTGACTACCGACGGGGTCAATATTCTTTTGACATTTTGAAAGAGGCTTAATAAACTAGTATCAGTTTCAATTTACAAGAAAAAGTTTGAAATTTACGATTATTTCAATCACTTCCGGTGACGACAGGAAATGACGGTCGACATGCTCAACACCCTATTGCATGCTTACAAACAGAGATTGATCATCCCTGAATATTTGATGAACCTATCTTTTACCCTTTCCAAGAAAAATGCTGGACAAAATCTCGTTTGAGAAACAGGAAATCGGCCATATTTTCCTACTGGAAGTGAATTTTGGAAAAACAAAAATAACCACAGCAAAGTCATTTCATAAGACATTATTCCTGAAAATTTCAAGAAAATCTATCCAACCATCTCTGAGAAATCACTCGAAGAAATCGGAAAATTGTCATTTTTTTCAAATACTTCCGGTATAGAGCGGAAGTGACGGACGAAAAAATTGAAAGTATGTGTACAATGGTTATTGGAGTTATGAGATTGATCACTGTTCGTTATCTTCACTTTGCATTGGAAGGAAATACTGATGCTAGAAATGAATTGTGAACCCTCTATTTACCCCAGAACCCAAATGTTGTAGATATTTTAACACTTTAAAATATTTCGGTATATGGCGGCCATTTTGAAAATGGCGCCTCAAAATTTTTTTTTTATGGTGGAAATGGAGTTGGGGTCACTAAATTACCCTAGAAATCGAATTTGGTTGAAATCCGACAACCTTGAGTTTTTGACGTTTTTTGACCGCCATCTTGAAACGGCGGCCATTTTGAAAATTTGAAAAGTTGAATGCACCCCTCCTAGTGACCCCCTATCAGCTCACAAAGTTTGAAGTGGATCTGTCTAAGCACTTTCACAAAATCGGTCGGACAAATTTCTCACTAAAGAAGAGCAAAAATAAGAAGAAAAGAATAATAAGAATAACTAGTTGTAATTGTAACGGGGACCGTTACATATGTTCCCCAAACCTCCCCAAATTAAAAAGTGATGTCCTTGTGAATCTATAGCAAAAATCATTTTATTTTAGCCTTTAATTACATGTAGTACGTTCAATATGGTCATTTCATTACCAAAAAATGAAAGAAAGCGTTGCACGCGCATACACGCGCACGCGTGTATGATTCCGAAATTTTGTTGATGTCGTTCAACAGGCATGTGTATCATATACCCACAGTGTGAATTTCATAACGTTTCCACCAAATACAAGGAAGTTATAGCGATTTTAAAATCGTCCAATCAGAATTCAGCACACGTGCATACACGTGCTGAGCAGTAATTCTAACCACAGCAATTTGTAAGGAGTACCAAGACACATCCAAACCATTAATATCAATAGAATTTGACGAAAAACAAAAACGTTATCGTCCTTTAAAAATTGAACATTTAAAAAACGTTGCACGCGCATGCGCGTGTATGTTGGCATTTTTTTGTTACACCAATATATAGATACACATATTGTCTACGTATGCTGTGAATATCATCTCATTCGCTTCATAAATAAGAGAGTTAAAAACGTTTTAGTATTATCCAATCAAAATGAAGCGCACGTGCATGCGCGTGCAAATTGGTAATTTCGACCATGCAAATCAGTTAAGGGTCTCAATATCTACCTATGATATGAATTTCAAGCCATTTCAACGAACAACAAAAAAGTTAGACTGATTCCAAAGTTAGCGTATAAATTTTGTAATGCGCGTGCACGCGCATGCGTGCGCGTGCTGACAAAATAACTATTATATTTCATATGTACAAATGATATACTATCATCCTATTTAGGTTTTATATCGCTTCCTTCATAATTCTGATTTTCCATTTTTTGTACCAAAATTGCAATGCACGTGCGCGCGCGTGCATGCACGTGCAGACAAAATGACTATCACTATGCACATCTACAAACGCTATACTATCATCCTGGAAAGTTTCATATCGATCCCTTTTGCAGTTTCTGAGAACACTACCGGACAAAAAAAGTACCGGAGAAAAAGAATAATAATAAGAAGAAGAAACAGAGTAAAAACAATATGTTCCCAAACTTTGTTTGGGGAACATAATAATAAGAAACGGAGCAAAAACAATATGTCTCCGACACTTTGTGTTCGGAAACATAATAAGAAACGGAGCAAAAACAATATGTCTCCGACACTTTGTGTTCGGAGACATAATAATAACGAGCTATAACTGTGTTGGGATGCCAACACAAATGTATCCGAGCACCTCCACATGTCAGAAATGCTTTTTGATGTCAGATATGCACTCAGGATTCTCAAAAAACCCTAAAAACTGAATTTGGTTGAAATCCGACGGACTTGATTTTTGGCAGCCATTTTGTTCAATGGCGGCCATTTTGAAACCTTTGAAAATTTATTGGAAGGAAATACTGATGCTAGAAATGAATTGTGGACCCTCCATTTAGACCAGAACCCAAATATTGTAGAGATTTTAACACTTTGAAATATTTTGGTATATGGCGGCCATTTTGAAAATGGTGGCTGAAAAAAAAATTTTGATGGTGGAAATGGAGTCGGGGTGACCATATTACCCTAGAAATCGAATTTGGTTGAAATCCGACAACCTTGAGTTTTTGACGTTTTTTGGCCGCCATCTTGAAACGGGGACCATTTTGAAAATTTGAAAAGTTGAATACACCCCTCCTAGTGACCCCGTATCAGCTCACAAAGTTTGAAGTGGATCTGTCAAGGCACTTTCATAAAATCGGTTGGACAAATTTCTCACTAAAGAAGAGGAAAAATAAGAAGAAAAGAATAAGAACTTGACTGAGATTTTCGTTCATAAATAATGATACAAATATATTGTCTAGCCGTACAATTTAGCTTCGGTAATGTTTTACAAATATTGATCATTTAAGTGCTATAAATTGAAGAATCTCCTCCGCTCTCGGCCACTAGTTAAAGGGGTCAGCCTTTTTTTCGACAAAAAAGTTAATGTTATTTACTGCGATACAAATTCGACTGATCAGGCGAGTTATTTCGCCTGGAGGCCTACCTTTTTTTTTTTTTTTATATCATTCTAGAAATATCTCGCTAAACTGAAAAATTTTTGTTCTACATGTCCTATTAAAATTTTCTTGAGAAAAAAGTTATTGATTGCGACATTTATCAGACTGTTAAGGCTAGCCATAAGGCCCGTGGGCCTTTTTCTTGATATCGTTTGAAAGATCTTGCAAAACTGAACAACTTTTGTTCTACATGTCTTATCAAAAGTTTTACGAGAAAAAAGTTATTGATTGTGACACTAATCAAACTGTTCAGGCGAGCCATGAAGCTCGTTCGCCTTTTTCATGATGTTGTTCGAAAGATCTTGCAAAACTGAACATTTTTTGTTCTAGATGTCTTATTAAAAGTTTCTTGACAAAAATGTTATAGCTTGCAACAATAACCCAACTGTTCAGGTGAGCCATGCAACCCGCAGGCCTATTTCTTAACATCGTTAGTTAACGCTTGCGAAACTGAACAACATTTGTTCTACATGTCTTATCAAAAGTTTTTCGAGAAAAAAGTTATTGATTGTGACACTAATCAAACTGTTCAGGCAAGCCATGAGTCCCGTTCGCCTTTTTCATGATGTTGTTCGAAATATCTTGCAAAACTGAACAACTTTTGCTCTAGATGTCTTATTAAAAGTTTCTTGACCAAAATGTTATAGATTGCAACAATAACCCAACTGTTCAGGTGAACCATGAGACCTGCAGGCCTATTTCTTAACATCGTTAGTTAACGCGTGCGAAACTGAACAACTTTTGTTCTACATGTCTTGTCAAAAGTTTCTCGAGAAAAGAGTTAGTAATGTTATTAATTGCGATACAAATTCGACTGTTCAGGCGAGCCATGACGCCCTGAGGCCTATTTTTTTTTTTTATATCATTAGGTAGATCTTGCAAAACTGAACAACTTTTATTCTACATGTCTTATCAAAATTTTCGTGAGAAAAAAGTTAATCATTGTAACAGAAATTCAATGGTTCAGGCCTGCCATGAGGCCTATGGGCCCATTTCTTGATAGGACACGAAAGATCTCAATAAACTGTACAACTTTTGTTATGTATGTCTAAGCAAAATATTTACGAGTAAAAAGTTCTGATTGAAAACGTGGAAAAAAATTGGACACTTTTTAAAACTCCATTTTCGACCCCTACTGCGCTTCCATACTAGGCACTTCCGGAAATTTTTAAAACCGATGTGCACAACTACAACATGTCGTCTAACATCACTGAAAATTTCAGCGCTTTTATCGTTTTTGAGATTTTGGCTGGACAAAATGGTCATCTGAAAATCGATAAAAGGAGGATAACTTCCAACCGGAAGTGATTTTTCAAAAATCCAGAAAAAGATATAAACTTCAGATAGAAATGCATCAACCATAAACATTTGAAGTAAATCGATCAAGCCATCTCTGAGAAATCCTCTGCACAAAATCGGTAAGGAAAAAAAAGAAGAATAAAAATAATAATAACTAGTACTTATTGTAACGGGGACCGTTACAGATGTTCCCCAAACATTCCCCCATTTAGTAAGTGGTGACATTTATTTCAGTACAAGTTGTTTTGACCATTGCAAAGTGTGTAGCATGTGAATATATAACTGTCTTATAACGTTCAGTCCATTTCATACTAGTTCAAATCAGTTATAAAGATCTGAGAGTTTTGTGCACGTGCACGTACGTGCATGCACGTGCTGATAAGTAATTTGACCATCTCGATATATTACAAGTCTTACTCTATGAGTACAAGAGAAGTTTCACAACAGTTCAATGAATAACGAGAAATTAACGGCAACTCAAAACTACAAAGACCGAAATCAATGCACATGCATCCACGTGCGCGTGAGTACCACACAGCAATTTTGTTGATGTTAATCAATAGACATTTGAACAATATACTTACTATATAAATTTGGTATTGATTGCTTCACTCATAAGAAAGTTATTGAGATTTCAAAATCGTCCAATCAGAATTAAGCGCACGTGCATGCGCGTGCAGGGAAGTGATTTTGACCCTAACAATAAATTGAAAGGTACCAAAGATACCTGAAACCTAAATTTCAAACCTATTCATTGCAATTTCAAAATGTTATAGACCAATACTCAAATTTAGATGTAAAAAATTACAATGCACGCGCATTCACGCGCATGCGATTTTGATAATGGAAAATTTGTTGACACCATTTCACAGACATTCATATCATAGATCCTCAGGGTAAATTTGAATTCATTTCCGTTTTTAATTCAATAGTTATGACCATTTTAGTACCCGAAAAATGAAAGAAAAGCTATGCACGTGCATACACGCGCACGTGAGTATGACTCAGCATCAATGTTGATGTCATTCAATAGACATTTGATAGATATACTTACAGTATAAATTTCATATTGTTTCCATCATTTATAAGAAAGTTATGGCGATTTGAAAATCGTCCAATCAGAATTTAGCACACGTGCATGCACGTGCCGGATGGTAATTATGACTGTACACTTTTGTTTAGAATATCAAGATACATATACAAGACAAGATTGAAAAGATTTTGACAAAAAACAAAAAAGTTATGGTCATTGAAAGAATTGAACCTTCAAAAGACAATACACGTGCGTGCGCATGCGTGTTTTCAAATTTTATTACATCGGTCTGTAGATATTTGGCATGTCTACCAATCCTGTAAATATCATTAAATTTCTTTAATTGGCATGAATGTTATAAACGCTTTTGTATTATCCAATCAAATTGAAGCACACGTGCATGCGCGTGCAGAATTGAAATTTTGACGATGCCAAACGGTTAAGTTTCTCAAGTTCTACCTGCAATATAAATATCAAACGATTTCATTGAAAAATAAAAAAGTTAGACTGATTCCAAAGTTTGTAAACAAAAAATCCAATGCACGTGCATGCACATGCATGCATTTTCAGACAAAATGACATTCGTTCCGCACATCTACATATGCTATACTATCATCCTAAAAAGGTTTCATATTGATCCCTTGAGTAGTTTCTGAGAACACTCGTGGACAAAAAAGTCCCAAGAAGAAAGAAAGAAAAATAATAATAATAATAAGAAACAGAGTAAAACCAATATGTTCCCAAACTTGGTTTGGGGAACATAATAATAAGAAACAGAGTAAAACCAATATGTTCCCAAACTTCGTTTGGGGAACATAATAAGAAACAGAGTAAAACCAATATGTTCCCAAACTTTGTTTGGGGAACATAATAAGAAACAGAGTAAAACCAATATGTTCCCAAACTTTGTTTGGGGAACATAATAACTAGTACTTATTGTAACGGGGACCGTTACAGATGTTCCCCAAACATTCCCCCATTTAGCAAGTGGTGTCATTTATTTCAGTACAAGTGGTTTTGACCTTTGCAAACTGTGAAACATGTGAATATATAACTATCTTATAACGTTCAGTCCATTTCATACTAGTTCAAATCAGTTATAAAGATCTGAGAGTTTTGTGCACGTGCACGTACGTGCATGCACGTGCATATGAATAATTCGACGATCTCAATACATTAGAAGTCTTACTATATGAATACAAGATAAGTTTTACAACTGTTCAAAGAAAAACGAGAAAATAACGGCAACTCGAAACTACAAAGACCGAGATCAATGCACGTGCATACACGTGCCTGTGAGTACCACACAACAATTTTGTTGATACTATTCAATAGACATTTGAATAATATACTTACTATATGAATTTGGTATCGATTGCTTCACTCATAAGAGAGTTATTGGGATTTCAAAATCGTCCAATCAGAATTAAGCGCACGTGCATGCGCGTGGAGGGAAGGGATTTTGAGACTATTAGTAAATTGAGAGGCCCAAAACATACCTACAACCTAATTTTCAAACCTATTCATTGCAATCTCAAAATGTTATAGATCAATACTTCAATTTAGACGTCAAAAATTACAATGTACGCGCATTCACGCACACGCGATTTTGATAATGGAAAATTTGTTGACATCATTTCATAGACATTCATATCATAGATCCTCAGGGTAAATTTGAATTCATTTCAGTTTTTAATTCAATAGTTATGACCATTTTAGTACCCCAAAAATGAAAGAAAAGCTATGCACGTGCATACACGCGTACATGAGTATGACTCAGCATCAATGTTGATGTCATTCAATAGACATTTGATAGATATACTTACAGTATAAATTTCATATTGTTTCCATCATTTATAAGAAAGTTATGGCGATTTGAAAATCGTCCAATCAGAATTTAGCATACGTGCATGCACGTGCCGGATGGTAATTATGACTGTACACTTTTGTTAAGAATATCAAGATACATATACAATACAAGTTTGAAAAGATTTTGACAAAAAACAAAAAAGTTATGGTCATTGAATTAATTGAATATTCAAATGTCAATGCACGTGCGTGCGCATGCGCGTTTGCAATTTTTATAACATGGATTTGTATATATTTATAATCTTTACCTATCCTGTAAATATCATCAAATTGTCTTAATTTTCATGAAAGTTATCAACGGTTTTGTATTATCCAATCAAATTGAAGCACACGTGCATGCGCGTGCAGAATTGAAATTTTGACGATGCCAAACGGTTAAGTTTCTCAAGTTCTACCTGCAATATAAATATCAAACGATTTCATTGAAAAATAAAAAAGTTAGACGCATTCCAAAATTTGTAAACAAAAAATCCAATGCACGTGCATGCACATGCATGTATTTTCAGACAAAATGACGTTCGTTCCGCACATCTACAAAGAGTATTCTATCATCCTAAAAAGGTTTTATCTTGATTCCTTCAGTACTTTCTGAGAACACTCGTGGACAAAAAAGGGTGACAAGAATAAAGAAAGAATAATAATAATAATAATAATAACTAGTACTGATTGTAACGGGGACCGTTACAGATGTTCCCCAAGCATTCCCCCATTTAGCAAGTGGTGTCATTTATTTCAGTACAAGTGGTTTTGACCTTTGCAAACTGTGAAACATGTGAATATATAACTATCTTATAACGTTCAGTCCATTTCATGCTAATACAAATCAGTTATAAAGATCTGAGAGTTTTGTGCACGTGCACGTACGTGCATGCACGTGCATATACATAATTCGACCATCTCGATACATTAGAAGTCTGACTATATGAGTACAAGAGAAGTTTCACAACTGTTCAATGAAAAACGAGAAATTAACGGCAACTCAAAACTACAAAGACCGAAATCAATACACGTGCATACACGTGCGCGTGAGTACCACACAACAATTTTGTTGATGCTAATCAATAGACATTTGAACAATATACTTACTATATGAATTTGGTATCGATCGCTTCACTCTTAAGAAAGTTATTGGGATTTCAAAATCGTCCAATCATAATTAAGCGCACGTGCATGCGCGTGCAGGGAAGTGATTTTGAGACTATTGATAAATTGACAGGCCCAAAACATACCTGCAACCTAATTTTCAAACCTATTCATTGCAATCTCAAAATGTTATAGACCAATACTCAAATTTAGACGTCAAAAATTACAATGCACACGCATTCACGCGCACGCGATTTTGATAATGGAAAATTTGTTGTCACCATTTCACAGACATTCATATCATAGATCCTCAGGGTAAATTTGAATTCATTTCCGTTTTTAATTCAATAGTTATGACCATTTTAGTACCCCAAAAATGAAAGAAAAGCTATGCACGTGCATACACGCGCACGTGAGTATGACTCAGCATCAATGTTGATGTCATTCAATAGACATTTGATAGATATACTTACAGTATAAATTTCATATTGTTTCCATCATTTATAAGAAAGTTATGGCCATTTGAAAATCGTCCAATCAGAATTTAGCACACGTGCATGCCCGTGCCAGATGGTAATTATGACTATACACTTTTGTTAAGAATATCAAAATACATATGCAATAGAAGTTTGAAAAGATTTTGACATAAAACAAAAAAGTTATGGTCATGGAAAGAATTGAACCTTCAAAAGACAATGCACGTGCGTGCGCATGCGCGTTTGCAATTTTTATTATATCGATCTGTAGATATTTGACATGTCTACCTATCCTGTAAATATCATTCAATTTCCTTGATTGGCATGAATGTTATAAACGGTTTTGTATTATCCAATCAAATTGAAGCACACGTGCATGCGCGTGCAGAATTGAAATTTTGATGATGCCAAACAGTTAAGGGTCCCATGTTATACCTACAATATAAATAGCAAACGATTTCATTGAAAAATAAAAAAGTTAGACTGATTCTAAAGTTTGTAAACAAAAACTCCAATGCACGTGCATGCACATGCATGCATTTTCAGACAAAATGACATTCGTTCCGCACATCTACATATGCTATACTATCATCCTAAAAAGGTTTCATATTGATCCCTTGAGTAGTTTCTGAGAACACTCGTGGACAAAAAAGTCCCAAGAAGAAAGAAAGAATAATAATAATAAGAAGAAGAAACAGAGTAAAACCAATATGTTCCCAAACTTCGTTTGGGGAACATAATAATAATAATAATAATAAGAAACAGAGTAAAACCAATATGTTCCCAAACTTTGTTTGGGGAACATAATAATAATAAGAAACAGAGTAAAACCAATATGTTCCCAAACTTCGTTTGGGGAACATAATAATAATAATAAGAAGAAGAAACAGAGTAAAACCAATATGTTCCCAAACTTCGTTTGGGGAACATAATAATAAGAAACAGAGTAAAACCAATATGTTCCCAAACTTCGTTTGGGGAACATAATAATAATAAGAAACGGAACAAAAAGAATATGTCTCCGACACTTTGTGTTCGGAGACAAAATAATAAGAATAATAATAAGAAACGAAGCAAAAACAATATGTCTCCGACACTTTGTGTTCGGAGACATAATAAACAGTAGAATGACTAGAAGGTCTTCCGTTGGTAACGGAAGACCTTAATAAGAAACAGAGTAAAAACAATATGTTTCCAAACTTTGTTTGGGGAACATGATAAGAAGAAACAGAGTAAAACCAATATGTTCCCAAACTTTGTTTGGGGAACATAATAATAATAATAACTAGAAACTTGTTGCCATGGCAACAAGAAGGTCTTCCGTTCTTTCCGTGTCCAACAGATAACCTTAAATTTTTCATTTGTTATAAAGTGGGAAAAAAATATTCGAGTAATCTGGGGGATTGAACCCGGGTCGCCCGCATGAAAATCCACTACGCTAACCATTAGGCTAGTGAGGGCATCGCTTCAAAATGAAAATTACGAATATCTAGAGTTTGGTTTGATCAATTTAAAAACAAATATCATATTCAACATTCTATAAAGAGTCTCTATTTATCTTACCTTTATCAAAGAAAAACATTAAAAAACAAAAAAGTTTAAAAAATCCATTTTTTAAATTCGCTTCCGGTAGCGACCGGAAGTGATAACGACGTACGAAATAGTGATTCTGCAAATCTATAAGTCATGTTCTATCATCTCTAATAAGTCTCCAGTTCATATCTTTAGCCCTTCCTTTAGATCACTCGCGGACAAAGTTCCATTTGAAAATCAGGAAATTGTCCATAACTTGGAACTGAAATGGAATTTTCCCAATTTTTTTTGTGATAAACAAAGTTCATAATATAATGCATTTTTCGTGAAAGTTTCACTGAAAACCACTGTATAGTTTTCGAGAAAACTCCTGTACAAAATTTGGTCAAAATAATAATAATAATAATAAGAAACAGTAGAATCACTATAAGGTCTTCCGTGAAGAACGGAAAACCTTAATAATAATAATAATAAGAAGAAGAAACAGTGTATCACTATAAGGTCTTCCGTGAAGAACGGAAGACCTTAATAATAAGAAACAGTAGAATCACTATAAGGTCTTCCGTGAAGAACGGAAGACCTTAATAAGAAACAGTAGAATCACTATAAGGTCTTCCGTGAAGAACGGAAGACCTTAATAAGAAACAGTAGAATCACTATAAGGTCTTCCGTGAAGAATGGAAGACCTTAATAAGAATAATAAGAAACGGAGCAAAAACAATATGTCTCCGACACTTTGAGGAAAAGAAATACAAGAATCACTATAAGGGCTTCCGTTGAGACGGAAGACCTTAAAAATAAGAATAACGAGCTATAACTGTGTTGGGATGCCAACACAAATGTTTTCGAACACCTCCTTATGTCAGAAATGGTTTTTGATGCCAGATATGGACTCAGAATCTTCCAGATACCCTAGGAAGTAAATTAAATTGAAATCCGACGGACTTGATTTTTGGCCGCCATTTTCTTCAATGGTGGCCATTTTGAAATATTCGAAAAAAGATAGAAAGGAAATACTGATGCTAGAAAACAACTGTGGATCCTCAATTTACCCCAGAACCCAAATGCTGTAGAAATTTTAACAATTTCAAATATTTCGGTATATGGCAGCGATTTTGAAAATGGCGGCTCAAAACAAAATTTTGATGGTGGAAATGAACTCGGGGTCACAATATTACCCTAGAAATAAAATTTTGTTGAAATCCGACAATTTTAATTTTTTGACGTTTTTGGCCGCCATCTTAAAACGGCGGTCATTTTGAAAATTTGAAAAGTTGATTCCACTCCTCCTGATGACCCCCTATCAGCTCACAAAGTTTGAAGTGGATCAGTCGAAGTACTTTCATATAATCGCGCGGAAAATTTTCTCACTAAAGAAGAGAAATAATAATAATAAGAACTAGATGCGATCTCGTTGCGAGCAACGAGTGGGTCTTCCGTCCAATTTTAGATGTGATGAGATAAGAATTTGACTGAGATTTTCGTTCATAAATAATGATACAAATATATTGTCTAGACATACAATTTAGCTTCGGTAATGTTTTACAAATATTGATCATTTTAATTTTAAGTGCTATAAATTAAAGAATCTCTGCCGCTCTCGGCCACTAATTAAAGGGGTCAGCCTTTTTTTCGACAAAAAAGTTAATAATGTTATTTACTGCAATACAAATTCGACTGATCAGGCGAGTCATGTCGCCCGGAGGCCTTTTTTAAAAATATCATTCTAGATATACCTCGCAAAACTGAACAAATTTTGTTCTACATGTCCTATTAAAATTTTCTTGAGAAAAAAGTTATTGATTGCGACATTTATCAGACTGTTAAGGCGAGTCATAAGGCCCTTGGGCTTTTTTCTTGATATCGTTTGAAAGATCTTGCAAAACTGAACAACATTTGTTCTACATGTCTTATCAAAAGTTTTTCGAGAAAAAAGTTATTGATTGTGACACTAATCAAACTGTTCAGGCGAGTCATGAAGCCCGTTCGCCTTTTTCATGATGTTGTTCGAAAGATCTTGCAAAACTGAACAACTTTTGTTCTAGATGTCTTATTAAAAGTTTCTTGACAAAAATGTTATAGCTTGCAACAATAACCCAACTGTTCAGGTGAGCCATGGGACCCGCAGGCCTATTTATTAACATCGTTAGTTAACGCTTGCGAAACTGAACAACATTTGTTCTACATGTCTTATCAAAAATTTCTCGAGAAAAAAGTTATTGATTGTGACACTAATCAAACTGTTCAGGCAAGCCATGAGGCCCATTCGCCTTTTTCATGATGTTGTTCGAAAGATCTTGCAAAACTGAACAACTTTTGTTCTAGATGTCTTATTAAAAGTTTCTTGACAAAAATGTTATAGCTTGCAACAATAACCCAACTGTTCAGGTGAGCCATGGGACCCGCAGGCCTATTTATTAACATCGTTAGTTAACGCTTGCGAAACTGAACAACATTTGTTCTACATGTCTTATCAAAAGTTTCTCGAGAAAAAAGTTATTGATTGTGACACTAATCAAACTGTTCAGGCAAGCGATGAGGCCCATTCGCCTTTTTCATGATGTTGTTCGAAAGATCTTGCAAAACTGAACAACTTTTGTTCTAGATGTCTTATTAAAAGTTTCTTGACAAAAATGTTATAGATTGCAACAATAACCCAACTGTTCAGGTGAGCCATGAAACCTGCAGGCCTATTTATTAACATCGTTAGTTAACGCTTGCGAAACTGAACAACTTTTGTTTTACATGTCTTGTAAAAAGTTTCTCGAGAAAAAAGTTATTAATGTTATTAATTGTGATACAAATTCGACTGTTCAGGCGAGCCATGACGCCCTGAGGCCTATTTTTTTTTTTTACATCATTAGATAGATCTTGCAAAACTGAACAACTTTTATTCTACATGTCTTAGCAAAAGTTTCGTGAGAAAAAAGTTAATCATTTTAACAGAAATTCAATGGTTCAGGTGAGCCATGAGGCCTATGGGCCCATTTCTTGATAGGACACGAAAGATCTCAATAAACTGTACAACTTTTGTTATATATGTCTAAGCAAAATATTTACGAGTAAAAAGTTATGATTTAAAACGTGGAAAAAAATTGGACACTTTTTAAAACTCCATTTTCGACCCCTACCGAGCTTCCATACTAGGCACTTCCGGAATTTTTTAAAACTCATGTGCACAACTACAACATGTCGTCTAACATCACTGAAAATTTCAGCACTCTAGCTTTTATTGTTTTTGAGATTTTGTCCGGACAAAATGGTCATCTGAAAATCGATAAAAGGGGGATAACTTCCAACCGGAAGTGAATTTTCAAAAATCCAAAAAAAAAGATATAAACTTCAGATAGCAATGCATCAACCCTAAAAATTTGAAGTAAATCGATCAAGCCATCTCTGAGAAATCCTCTGCACAAAATCGGTAAGGAAAAAAAAAAGAATAAAAATCAACAATAGAATAATAGAAAGTTCTTCCGCTGAAGACGGAAGACCCTAATAATAAGAAACGGAGCAAAAACAATATGTATCCGACACTTTGTGTTCGAAGACATAATAAACAGTAGAATCACTATAAGGTCTTCCGTCTGGAACGGAAGACCTTAATAATAAGAAGAAATAGAGTAAAACCAATATGTTCCCAAACTTTGTTTGGGGAGCATAATAATAAGAAACAGGAAAACCAATATCTTCCCAAACTTCGTTTGGGGAACATAACAATAATAACTAGTACTTATTGTAAGGGGGACCGTTACAGATGTTCCCCAAACATTACGCCATTTAGAAAGTTGTCATTTGTTTTAGTACAAGTGGTTTTGACCATATCAATATGTGAAGTTTCTGAATATATAACTATTTTACAACGTTCAGTCCATTTCTTGAATCAGTAAGTTTTGGAAAGGCTTTGATCCGTTGTTGCAATGCAGTTTCGATCATCTCTGGACTCCCAAACCGGTCCTCAAGTCTTTCCCATACAAGTTCTATGGCTTTCCTTAAGTCGTTGTATTAGCGCAACGAATGTCCATGGCTTGTCGTTTTGAGTTAGGACCTAAGCTCTTAACCAATGAATCCAAGTGTTTCAGGGGTGTTGTATCTAATTCACTCATGATGCTTTTGAAACTGGCTTTCCAGTACTCATAATGTGCGTGTTGATCATCAAATACACTAAGCCTAGAGGTTGTAAGATCCTTCTTCACCATAAACTTAGCGAACTCTCGAGGTCCAACACCTGTATTCTGCGGTAAAGTTGTGAACTCTTCAGCCTTCCAAGGTGATGAAATGGACACATTTGTATTTCGAGGTAGAGGAGTGAAATCCTTTGCACGTGGATTAAGGTGAGGTTCACATGAATCTGATGGCAGAGAGTTCTTCATAGGTGGTTGGTGTTATTTTTCAATGGAATCGTTTGATATTTATATCGTAGGAAAAACTGTTTGCTATTGTCAAAATTTCAATTTTGCACGTGCATGCAAGTGTGCTTCAATTTGATTGGATAATACAAAATTGCCTATAACTTTCATGTCAATAAAGGAAATTTAATGATATTTACAGGATAGGTAGACATGCCAAATATCTACAGATCATTGTATTAAAAATTGCAAACACGAATGCGCACGCACGTGTATTGTCTTTTAAATGTTCAATTCTATAATTGACCATACCTTTTTTGTTTTTTTGTCAAAATCATTTGAAACTTGAGTTGTATATGTATCTTGGGATTCCTAACAACCATATATAGGCATAATTACTATCCAGTGCGTGCATGCACGTGTGCTAAATTCTGATTGGACGATTTTCAAATTGCCATAACTTTCTTATAAATGATGGAAACAATATGAAATTTATAGTGTAGGTATATCTATCAAATGTCTATTGAATGACATCAACATTGATGGTGAGTCATAGTCACGTGCGCGTGTATGCACGTGCATAGCTTTCTTTCATTTTTCGGGTACTAAAAATGGCCATAACTATTGAATTAAAATCTCAAATGAATTCAAATTTACCCTGTAGATCTATGATATGAATGCCTATTAAACTATTTTAACAAATTTTCCATTATCAAAATCACGTGCGCGTGAATGCACGTGCATTGTAATTTTTGACATCGAAATTCAAATATTGGTCTATAACAATTTTAGATTGCAATGAATAGGTTTGAAATTTAGGTTCCAAATTTGTATAGAACCCCTTCATTTATTGATGGTGTCAAAATCACTTTCCTGCACACACATGCACGTGTGCTTAATTCTGATTGGACGATTTTGAAATACCTATAACTTTCTTATACGTGAAGCAATTGATATCAAATTTATAAAGTAAGTATATCTTTCAAATGCCTATTGCATAACATCAACAAAAATGCTGTGTGGAACTCATGCGCACGTGTTTGCGCGAGCATTCATTTTGGTCGTCATAGTTTTGAGTTGCTGTTCATTTCTCGTTTTTCATTGAACTGTTGTGAAACTTCTCGTGTAGTCATATATTTAGACTTGTAATGTATCAACATGGTCAAATTACTCACTAGCACGTGCACACACGTGCGTGCACGTGCACAGCTAGAATTTTCAGATATCTGTAACTGATTTGTTTAGCATGAAATGCACTGAACGTTATAAAATAGTTATGTATTCAAACACTTCACAGATTGATGTGGTCAAAACCACTTGTACTGAAACAAATGACACGACTTTCTAAATGGGGAAATGTTTGATTGATGGTGTCTACATCAGATAGGGAGTCCAGAATTTCTTTCAAGAGACCGTCAGCCATGTCTTCAATTGGGGAAAAAATAATGATAAAGATTCTCTATTCACTTCCAAATGTTGCAAAACTTTTCAAAACGACACTTTCAAAATGCTGTTTTCTACTTGTCAAATTTCAGTTAAACGGAATATATATTTTTTAAGCACAGAAACTTTTTTTTATAAAAAACAATTTTTTTTAAATCAGAAAATAATCAAATAATACAACTTGTATAAACATTAAAAATAAAAGAAAAACAACCCGTGTTTTCTCACAATCTGTAACTTAACAATTTAAAAAAAAAATTAAATCAGACAACCTTCCAAAAAAAAAAAGATTGTACTATAAAATCTCTCTTTGAAAAATCAACTGTAAAGCAATCATGAATACAACCATTATTCATTAAAATTATTCTCAATGATGATGAAAACACAATAATATGACTAGAACATATTCATGCATAATGACAAATCAATAAAAATCAATTCAAGAATGGAAAGGGCCGGGTTGCTTTTATGATGAATACAGTAATAGATTTATGCAGATAAATAAAAGTGGGGACAAACCTTTGTAACAGACAGAGAAGTACATGTATATGCCCGACCTTCGTAATGGGGGTACTGAGAAGTGTATGTATGTATACTGTGGACCTCAAACTACATGTAAATTTTTCGAAATATGTCCGAGCACTTCCAGAAAGTCACATGCATATCTTCAATGTGTCCATAATAACTGTACAAAGTTTGGAGAAGATCAGCCTAAGTGGGTACTGTCTATTCCAAAGATGTGGAAAAAATGACTAAGTTCAACTACATGTAAATTTTTCGAAAAACGTCCGAGCACTTCCAAAAAGTCACATGCATATCTTCAATGTGTCCATAACAACTGTGCAAAGTTTGGAGAATGTCGGCCTAAAGGTGTGAGAGGAGTTGATTACACAAAGTAGGTACCGTCTATTCCAAAGATGTTGAAAAAATGACTAAGTTCACAGACTACTACCCTTACTACTACTGGGAACTACGATTTTGGATTATTATTTTTGTGTGTGTAAATAAATCTTTTCAATTGCCTTTTGTTAGTAAATCTGCTGCGCTATATTAAGGGTGTGTTTTGACCCATAACAGAATTGAAAAAAAAAAAAAATTAAAAAAATAAAAATACATTGCATTTTTTTTTCAAGACTTCAATTTCATTTTTTCTGAATAATTGATTGATTTTCATAGACAGCAGAATTTACATGTACCATGTTTTCGGTCACAGATTTTTTTTTTTATTAATTCGCCAAATGTTCAGGTATTCAATGCCTTAAAATAAAGATGCATTGAAAAGTTTAGCTGTACACTTCGGTTTGGAGATTAAATCTGCAATGCGTAAACAAGATATCAAAGTTACGGTCGGTAGAGAACTTGTAAAGGAAAATATTTTGAGTCATGATTTTCCAAAACGATCAGTTGAACCAGCAAAAATGTCGGAATTTGAATTTCAGTTAAAATTAGAAAAATTAAATTAAAAAGAGAAAGTCAAAACATGCAAATTGAGAGAATGAAACTAGAAAATTAAAGCGAAGAACCATTCTCTCACCAGAGAGCGCGTTACGCAAGCTTCACATACACCTCTGTCAACGCTTGGAATCACGTGACAATATAATCACATGACCTAAACAATCATTCTCGTTTTCCTTTCCCTTTATAAGTTCTGGCAACAGGTGATGCATCAGGCTCTTTTCATAGCCCACTGGCACTTTAATAAGTACATATTTACCATTTGGCTGTTTGTCTCTTATTTTACAAGTTTTATCGTATTTTTACAGCCTTTCTTACTTTTGATTCCATGTTTACATTTAAATCTCCACCACGTGGATACCCTACATTCCTACGCATATTACAAAGGAGTTCCAAATTTAGGATTAAAAAAACCCGGCGATTTTAAACAATTTACAGTAAGCATTAATTTAATTACAACAAAAACATGTCATAATATGAGTAGATATTTAGTCCAAAACATAAATGTAGGATATTAGAAACTTTTACAAGATTTCTGTAAAAAGCCGTTGACAGAGGTGTAGTGCGAGGAGCGCACGGAACTCAGGGTAGAGAATGGAGAAGAACGTGCCGAGAGAGAAAAAGAAAATGACAGAGTAGAAAGAGAAAAAGAAAAGGAAAGAGTGGGACGAGAAAAAGAGACAATTTGAGCGAGAAAAACTTCAAGTAGAGATTGACAGAGCAGAGAGAGAAAGTTTAAGAAAAGAATTGGAAAAAATAAAAGTACAACAGAAATCTGAAGCCTTGCCTGTCAGAAATGAATTCAATGCAGCTAAAAATATTAGGTTAGTTCCGAAATTTCAAGAAAAATCAGTTGATAAATATTTTGATTTCCTCAATTTGAAAAAGTTGCAGAAAATTTGAAATGGCCACGGCAGTTTTGGTCCACTTTGTTACAAAGGGTGAAGTTTACTCGGCGCTGGTCATAGCTGAGAGTTCAGATTATGACAAGGTCAATGCCGCAATCTTAAAAGCTTATGAATTAGTACCCGAAGCGTACAGACAAAAATTCAGAAAATTTGACTATCAAACATATGTTGAATTTGCAAGAGAAAAGATTTATTTGATCAATGATTGAGATCTAATAGAATTAATGACAATTTCAACAACTTTCGTCAAATCATCTTAGTAGAAGAATTTAAGGAGTCTGTTCATCAAGATTTGAGAACACATTTAGAAGATAAGAATGTGAGAACTCTTGAGGAAACCGCAGTTATTTCAGATACCTATATTCTCTCTCATAAAAAAAAATTTGCAGTAAAATTTCAAGCTAGTAGTTCATTAAAAAATGTAGACTCAGATAAAAAGAGTGCTTCAGAGTTTCAATCTAGTTCCCAGTCACCACCTCACAGTGGTTCTACGTCCACTCAGGACGTTCTGATGTAGGATCTGGTGTAGGATCGCTTCATACTTGTACTTATTGTAAGAAAAAATGTCATCAGATTAGTGAATGCTTTAAGCTGAAGAGAAAAACCACAGCCACATGCTTGTACAGCATTTAGAAATGATAGGAAAGCCTTTGTTTCGTTTTGATCTGACACTCCTGATGTCCAGGATTCAAAGTCCATTTCAATTAATTCCATGGAGGATTATAAACCCTTTTTGTCTCGGACTTGTTTCAACTCAAAGGCTCTAGTGAAGTTAAACTTGTTCAGATTTTGAGAGCTACTGGTGCTGCACAGACTTTGTTGTTAGAGAATGATTTGCCTTTGTCTGAGCAAACTTCTACTGGTTTGTCAGTTTTACTACAGTTTTACTTGATGTTCCCTCACATTGAATTTATCTGAAATCAGATTTAATGACGGAACCAGTTATCCTAGGTGTTCGACCCTCTCTTCCTGTTCAGGGTGTTTCCTTGTTGCTAGGCAACGATTTAGTTGGTGGCAAAGTTATACCAGATCCTATAGTTTGTGAGAAAATCACTTCCAATGTCGCGTCCGATGAAAAAGACGACAACCTATATCCAGCCTGTGCTGTTGCTAGACCCGATGACCAAAAGAAAAGAAGTCGAGGCCGACCATGTTCAACCTCTCCACACAACTGGTTCTTCTCATGAAATTGAACTCAGGGACACTTTCCTGTTTGACATTGATGGCAGTTCACATGAAAACAGACATTCATATAACACTGAGTCTCCAATGAAAGCCAGTGACGATGGTGGTCCCAATACATAGTTAGACCAGTGCACGGACACCCTCAGTAGAGAGCAGCTACTGTCCGAGTAAAATAAAGACCCGGATATTATTCAATTGAGCAAGAGGGCACTTCCACCAGAAGAGGCCGCCAAAGTTGGAGAGTGCTTCTATACCAACGACGGGATCTTTATGCGAAAGTGGCGACCAACTGATGCCCCACCAAATGAAATATGGCGGGTCGTTCACCAGATAGTGGTACAAGTGATATACCGTAGGGACATCATGAGTTTGGCTCACGATACACCCATGACAGGTCATTTAGGAGTCAATAAGACTTGTAACAGGATTTTGAGTCATTTTTATTGGCCAAAGTTAAGAAAGGATGTTTCTGAATTTGCAAGTCTTGTCATGTTTGTTAGATGTTAGGTAAACCTAATCAGAAAATTCCATCTACCCCTTTACAACCCATTCCAGCATTTGAAGAACCATTCAGCCGGGTGTTAATAGATTGTGTTAGGACCTTTGCCAAAGACTAAGTCAGGAACCAGTATTTGCTTACTATCATGTGTACGTCCACTCGATTCCCTGAAGCTATACCTCTAAGGAATATTAAGACGAAAACCCTAGTCAAGGCCCTTACCAAGTTTTTCAGTTTTGTAGGAGTGCCTAAGGCTATTCAGTCAGACCAAGGTTCAAATTTTATGTCAGGGTTGTTACGACAGGTCACCAAAATTACCGAACAACAAAGCCTTAGCTGTTCAGCATTGACTCACTTAAAATTACGTCTTGAAAGAGATGACGGGTATAAAGCTCATTATCTAACTTTCATGAAGATGCATTACGTAATGATGTTGCTGAGAATGTTCCCGAGGAAGAGAAGGAACTAGACGATGGATGTTCATGGTATCTTCCCCATCATGGTGTTCATGATTCTCAAAAGCTCAACAAACTCCGTGAGGTATTTAACTTTAGTGCAAAATATTTAGGAGTATCTCTTCATGACTATCTTCTGCGGGGCTCAGATCTTACAACTACTCTTGTTGGAGTCTTGTGTCGATTTCGTAAGGAACCTATTGCGATTGACTGTAATATCAAGCAAATGTTTCATCAGTTTCGAGTGAATCATGAACATCGAAATTATTTACATTTATTATGGTGGGAGGACGATGATACTAAAACAGCCACAGGAATTCAAAATATGAGTGCATCTCGTTGGAGCAACATCATCTTCAGGATGTGCAAATTTTGGACATAAACAAATACCAAATGATAGTGATGGGTCGGATGTAGCAAACTTCATCAGGCATAATTTCTACGTGGGTGATGGTCTTCAGTCTGTATCAACAACAGACGAAGCAATAGAACAACTACAGTAATTCAGAAGAGTGAAAAAATTTGTGAGAAAAAGGCTTACATTTACATTTCAAACTCAAAGTTGAAAACCATTCCTCAATTAGACAAAGCCAAGTTTGGAAAATATTGACCTTTTACATGACCAATTTTCTGTGGAAAAGGCTCTCGGCATTCAGTGGTGCATATAATCCCATACGTTCCAATTCAGGATAATTATTTGTGATCGCCCTTCAACAATACATGCTGTACTGTCTACACTTAGTTCTGTGTACGATCGGCTTGGACACATCAAACCAGTCATCTTAAAGGGAAAGCAGATTATATTGCTTCGTGAACTAGACTACTTAAATATATATTTATTGAATGGTTCTGGGCTGACAGCAATGTGGTCCTCGGATATATCTTCAACGACGTGCGTCGATTTCATGTCTTCGTTGCAAACGGTGTTCAACAAATTCGAGATCAAACGGAAACGAGACATGGAATTATGCGTGTTCTGATAACAACCCTGCTTACATTGCGTCACGTGGTGTTACAACTATGGAACTAGTGAACAATTCATTGTGGTTTCAAGGGCCTACGTTTCTGTGGGAATCAAGCTTGCCGTTTACTCCACAGTCAGTAAACCATCTATATCAGAAAAGGACCCAAAAGTGAAACAACAAGTACAGTGACTACAGATCAGGATTCATTGATGAACTGTATAAAACGTTATTCAGATTGGATCTCTCCATCGTCAACTTCCCATATTTATGTAGCAATATTCCATTATCACCTGCATATGGTGTTCATATCTCTCAATTGATTTGATATGCAAGAGCTTGTTCTGTCAGTTTTTAAATCGAGGCAAGCTACTGACAAACAAGTTGATGGTACAGGGGTTTCAACAGTATTGATTGAAGTCAGCATTTCGCAAATTTTATGGTCGTTATAACGATCTAGTTCGTCAATACAACCTAGCATTGGGTCAAATGCTGTCTGACGTGTTTCATACCGATTGTTAAGCCGTTATTGGCACACTGATTTTGACTACGGATAACTCCGTTTACCTGATCAGGATATAGGGCTCACGGCGGGTGTGACCGGTCGAGAGGGGATGCTTACTCCTCCTAGGCACCTGATCCCACCTCTGGTGTGTTCAGGGGTCCGTGTTTGCCCAAATATCAAAATAGATATTGCTTGTAGGAGTTATGAGATTGATCACTGTTCGTTATCTTCACCTTTCATTGGACTAAAGCAAAAAGAGACATTGCTTTGTGCTTGAAGCTACGATCAATATCTAAGGACTTGAAATTAGATAGTGTGAAACGCTAGGAACAACAAACATCAGTATTTGATCTACAAAAAGCAGAAACAGGTATGATAAGTTTACTACAGCACGAGTCTTTCAGTGAGAAATAAAGACACCCATATCAGTTAGTGGAACTACTGTTAAACGCAATTCTCCTTTCTATAGAATTGATCCATTTCTCGATGAAAATTGTTTTTTGCGGGTCGGAGGTCGCATAAGAAAAGGAAAGAAGACTTTTGTTCCGATGTCAAGCATCCAGTCATATTACCAAGAAAGTCACATATCACAGAGCTGATCACTCGTCATCTTCATGAACGTACGAAACATCAAGGACGCTATATGACTACCGATGAAATAAGATATAATGGATATTGGATCCTTGGTTGCAGCTCTGTAGTTTTCAGCTTTATCTCCAGATGTATCAAATGTCGTAAGCGTCATAATCAGTCTCAGGATAAAAAAAAAATGAGTGATTTACCTATAGAACCATCTTTTACATACGGTGGCGTGGACTATTTTGGACCTTTTTCTTATCAAGGAAGGAAGGGTTTGAAAAGATATAGAATTCTTTTTATCTGCATGTCCTCTAGAGCTATTCACCCAGAGACAACAAATTCGCTTGATACAAGTTCCGTCATAAACCCATAAACCTAGATTTCTGTCCATATGAGGACCGATTAGACAGTTACGATCAGATAAAGGCACTAATTTTTGTGGTACTAAGAGAGAACTTAAAGAAGCATTAGAGGAGATTGATGACAGTCATCTGAAAGAATATATCTCGGAGGAAGGATGTGACTATATTGTGTTTAGGATGAATGTTCCCTCTGCGAGCCATATGGGAGGCGTTTGGGAAAGACAGATTTTTACCGTACACAATGTTTTGTCTTCTCTTATGCAGGACTTTGGAGCACAGCTAAATGATGAGACTTTAAGGACTTTTTTGTGAAACGATGGCTTTAGTTAATAGTCGACCACTTACTGTTAACAACTTGAATGATCCACTGCCTTCTGAACCTCTTACATCAAACCATTTGCTAACCATGAAGTCTAAAATTATTTTACCGCTACCTGGAGAATTTCAGAAGCTAGTAAATCTAGCTTCTGAAATTCTCCAGGTAGCGGTAAACAATTTTTAGCCAACGAATTTTGGAATAGATGGAGAAAAGATTAAATTTAAACACTACAAGCCAGGACCAAATGGTCAACATCTAGACGCAATGGATGTGCTGATTGTGGACGAAAATCTGCCGAGAAACCAAAGGCATCTAGGTCGTGTGATTAATGTCAAAGTTCAAGAAGATGGATTAGTCAGAAGTATAAAGCTTACAGTTGGTGATCGCACTTTGGACAAACGCGGTAGAAGGAATGGACTCTTATCCGAAATTGAACGACCAATCCATAAGTTAGTGTTGTTGATTGAGGATGAATCGGAGACCCGGAAACTCCACACCGAGTTGCCCAAGTGTGACATTTAGTTGTATAGACTGAACTATGCATGCGTATTATTTAGTTGATCTGTGATATTTAAATGATATATTGAAATTTAGTATTTCTAATTTTGGAAAGCCATGTAACTGTAAGAATATGTTTGAGTACGACTTAATAACTCTTTACTATTGTAAATTGATTTTAAAACGCACTAAATTCACAGCTGTATTAGTGAATAACCAGTTACCGAGTGTGTATGTTCATTTAGACTTTGCGAATTTTGCGAAGGTGCGTTTGAATGATTAATTAGATTAAAACATTCGTACATTATACAAGACTATAATGTCTAATTGATATATTTTGCGTAAAATACTTAAGTAATTTGCATTATTTGTGTAATGCCAGTTTCACGTGGAAGTTCAGATTGTTACCACCCATGCGACTCATTAAAAACTTCTACAGTAAATAGAAACTAGTGTTCTATTTCACTCAAATATGGTCCGATATTTATACAACCGTTACATTAATCTTTGAAGAGTACGCAAAAGGGGTATGTAGAGAAGGAAGGGGACCCCTAGGACTATCATTTCCTTCCTCAGTTTGGGGCTGTAGGGTACCACCTGGAGCCTCCCAAGGTAGGACCACTTTTCAGACCTCTCTAATAATTGAATATTTGGTGATGAAAAAACAAACAACTGGTATACTGATAAACAACAATGAAGTCAAATATATAGAACCCCTAAAATGGGCCAATAGGCCTTTAAGTACATTTGAGCTCGTCTGAAAGTTCCTAATTTCACATCATATAGGGTCATAATGAAGGCTAATAACTTAATCTTCGAAGAGTTCGCCAAAGGAGTATGCAGACAAGGAGGGAGATTCCTAAGTATATCGTTTTCCATCCTCAGGGGTACCACCTGGGGCCTCCCAAGGGTCGGGCCAGTTTTAAGGCCTCTCTTATATAGGGTGTTGAAATAAACTAATAAAGGGGTAGAGAATAGTGAAGTAAAAATATAGATCACATACGCCTTTAGGTACTATTGAGCTCAATTGAAAGCTCATGATTTTACATCATGTAGGGTCATAAAGAAGACTAATAACAACTGAATCTTTGAAGAGTCCACAAAAGGAGTATGCAGGTATGGAAGGGGATTTCTAAGACATTTTCAGCCCTCAGTTTGGGGCTGTATTGGTATCATTTGGGCCTTCCAAAGATGCCAGTTTTCAGACCTCCCTAATAATTGAGTATAGGGTGTTGGAATGAAACAAAACTTATAAAGGGCTATAGAATAATAAAGTCAAACACATAGAACACTTAGAAGGGGTCACATAGACATTTAAGGGCAATTGAGCTGACATGAAAGTTCAAAGTTCATGATTATTCATCATGTAGGGTGATAATGAAGGGTAATAAGAACGGAATATTTGAAGAGTCCGCAAAAGGAGTATGCAGGTAAGGAAGGAGACCCCTAGGATAATCATTTTCCGCCCTTAGTTTGGGACTATTGGGGTACCACCTTGGACCTTCTAAGGGTCGTGCCACTTTTTAGATCTCTCTAATGATTGAATTGTCTCCATGGGTAATTGGAAATTTTTGTTTCCCTACAGTGTGCTGGTCTACCGTAATTTTGTTGGGGTCTTTCAATTCTGTAAAATGAAAGGTGAATGTCTTTCAATTTGAATTAAATTGAGGTTTAGTAAATTTTTTTTTCAATATCTTTTATTTCTAGCTAACATACATTTGATATTTGGGGGTAATGTCTCCGCAGAGACCCCCGAATAATCCTCACCTAGGGTGCCAGGGGCTCCATGGATTGGATATATGTATATATATATATATACTGTACATATATGTGTTAACTATACATGTATGCATATTTAAGAAATATATCTACATGATATCAAACAGTATAGTTAATAATATTGTTTTTCTTTTACACTTAAAGATTTACATGCTATATAGCAATATTTTTCAATTTAAAAAAAAAGCAAAGTATATTTAGGTGTCAAAAGTATAACAGTATGCAAAATCTAATCTACACTTAATACGTATAAAGCAATGATTGATCCATATTGTTGCAGGGGAGACACAATCACAAACAGTTCACCACTCCCCTAACAACAAGTACTGAGGAACAGGTCACCCTCAAGTACTGGTGGAGTGCTATAGTTGGAAACTGAATATCAAATACATAGTACATACATATTATTGCAATACATGTGCTATAATAAAAAGCATTAAAATAACGAAGAAAGTCTCTCAAATAATTTGTGATCTAGGAAATCGTACTTTGATTTTCTTAATGTTAAGTATGTTCAATAACAGTCTAATTTAACCTGTATCAACAGATTATTCACACTTTCAGTTTTGTTTTCAAGTCTTAACATCATTTTACTTTTGTAAATTCTGAAAGCAATATATGAAATCACAAAGTTAAATGTATGCACTTTAGGATTATCTTCATGAAAAAAGCCGAGAACAACATGTTTCCATCGAATGTCAATTTCAAGCACCATTTCAACAGTATTCCATATCTGTCTTACATTTTGAAATTCAAAAATTAAATGTGCATTGTTTTCAATGACATCAGCACAAAATGTACAGTTTCTATGAACATCTTTTTTCCATTTGCTAAGTAGGTAATTGTTGCATAAAAGATTGTGCAAAAGTTTGTAGTTAAATTCAGCAACATTTTTATAAACAACTTTACATACATTATTTCTATAAATATTAGTCCAGTCTGACTTTTCCAACATAAAAGTCTTTTCCCACATACTTTCCATATATGATCTTTGAAACTTATCATCAACAAAAATGTCGTAAAAGAATTTACAAGATTTGCCAATTATAGATTCAATTTTTTCATTTTTAAATAAAAACACGTTTTCTTTTTCTATATGGTATTTTTGTCTTATGACTTATTTTATTAAAAACATTTCTTAGTATTTTATATTCAAACAACCAGTTATGTTTGTTTGTAAGATTTGAAAAATCAGTAATATCCTTGAATCCAATTTCATTAAACAGATCATCTACTTTCAAAACACCACTTTTCATCCAATTTGTAAAACAAAGTGTCTCATTTTTATAAGTAAATCTTTTATTTTTAGCTCACCTGAGCTGAAAGCTCAAGTGAGCTTTTCTGATCACCCGTATTCCGGCGTCCGTCCGTCCGTCCGTCTGTAAACTTTTCACATTTTCAACTTCTTCTCAACAACCACTGGGCCAATTTTAACCAAAGTTGGCACAAAACATCCTAAGGTAAAGGGAATTCTAAATTGTTAAAATAAAGGGCCAGGCCACCTTCCAAGGGGAGATAATCAAGAAAAGGTAAAAATAGGGTAGGGTCATTAAAGAATCTTCTTCTCAAGAACCACTGGGCCAGAAAAGATGAAATTTATATGGAAGCTTCCTTATATAATGCAGATTCTAAATTGTTAAAATCATATCCCCCGGGGGTCAGATGGGGCCACAATAGGGGATCAAAGTTTTACATACAAATATATAGGAAAAATCTTTAAAAATCGTCTTCTCAAGAACCACTGAGCCAGAAAAGCTGAGATTTATATGAAAGCTTCCTTATATAATGCAGATTCTAAATTGTTAAAATCCTGGCCCCCGGGGGTCGGATGGGGCCACAATAGGGGATCAAAGTTTTACATACAAATATATAGGGAAAATCTTTAAAAATCTTCTTTTCAAGAACCACTGAGCCAGAAAAGCTGAGATTTATATGAAAGCTTCCTGATATAGTACAGATTCTAAATTGTTAAAATCATGGTCACCGGGGATCGGATGGGGCCACAATAGGGGGTCAAAGTTTTTTTTTGTTTTGTTTTTTTTTTCGTTTTGTTTTTTTTAATTTTTTATTTTTTGATATACTGCAGATTCAAGTTTGTTAAAATCATGGACCCCGGGGATTGGATGGGGCCCCAAGGGGGGGCATCAAAGTTTTACATACAAATTTATAGGAAAAATCTTTTAAAATCTTCTTCTCAAGAACCACTGAGCCAGAAAAGCTGAGGTTTATATGAAAGCTTCCTGATATAGTGCAGATTATAAATTGTTAAGATCATGGCGCCCGGGGGTCGGATGGGGCCACAATAGGAGGTCAAAGTTTTACATACAAATATATAGGAAAAATCTTTAAAAATCTTTTTCCCAAGAACCACTGAGCCAGAAAAGCTGAGATTTATATGAAAGCTTCCTGATATAGTACAGATTCTAAATTGTTAAAATCATGGCCCCGGGGGTTGGATGGGGCCACAATAGGAGATCAAAGTTTTACATACAAATATATAGGAAAAATCTTTAAAAATCTTTTTCCCAAGAACCACTGAGCCAGAAAAGCTGAGATTTATATGAAAGCTTCCTGATATAGTACAGATTCTAAATTGTTAAAATCATGGCCCCGGGGGTTGGATGGGGCCTCAAGGGGGGCATCAAAGTTTTACATACAAATTTATAGGAAAAATCTTTTAAAATCTTCTTCTCAAGAACCACTGAGCCAGAAAAGCTGAGGTTTATATGAAAGCTTCCTGATATAGTGCAGATTATAAATTGTTAAGATCATGGCCCCTGGGGGTCGGATGGGGCCACAATAGGGGGTCAAAGTTTTACATACAAATATATAGGAAAAATCTTTAAAAATCTTCTTCCCAGAACCACTAAGCCAGAAAAGCTGAGATTTATATGAAAGCTTTCTGATATAGTGCAGATTCAGGTTTGTTAAAATCATGCCCCCCCCCCCCCCCCTGGGGTAGGATGGGACCACAATAGGAGATCAAAGTTTTACATACAAATATATAGGGAAAATCTTTAAAAATCTTCTTCTCAAGAACCATTGGGCCAAAGAAGTTCACATTTACATGAAAGCTTTCTGACATAGTGTAGATTCAAGTTTGCAAAAACCATGGCCTCCAGGGGAAGGTTTGGGACCATAATAGAGACTACGGTTTTACATGCAAATAGATATAGAAAATCTTCTGATATGGACCAAGGTGACTCAGGTGAGCGATGTGGCCCATGGGCCTCTTGTTCCAAATATTTTGGGAAAATTGTAATGTTGTTGATTTGCCCTTAGCTTCATTGAAATATGTAATAATTTCTCTATAAAAATAGGGTATGTATTTATGTAACATTCCACTTTCACTCAAAAATGAGTCGTTTGTCTTTAATAGATAGTAAATATCATATTGATTCCTTTGACAGAAACTCTGGAAAAAGTCTTTTAATGTATGGTTACACGATATTATTTTTGGGATCCATGATGCTTTAAACGCTTTGAATTCTGATTTTAAGTCAACTATGTGTATTCCTCCTTTTAGTTTATCTCCTATCAGGGTGTTTCTTTTAATCCTGTCTTTCTTATTCCAAATGAAATTAAATATTATTTTATTTATTTCTTTGATAAATTCATCACCAGGAGTTGGTAATAAAGTTGCTGCATATACTTATTTTGATATTGCCAAAGAGTTTATTATGCAGCATTTTCCAAATATTGTAAGTTTTCTGGTTCTCCATGAATCTAATAATTTTTCTATATCTCTTCGATACCGTATCCAGTTTTTTTTCGAAACACTCTTCTTTACTATGACCAATGTGGATACCTAATGCTTTAATTGAATTTTCATTTACTTTCAGATTAAGAATTTCTTTTTTTGTTCCTTTAAGCTTTCCTAATAATAAACATTCTGTTTTATCTTTATTTAGTTTTAATCCTGAATGTTTACAGAAAATATCAATTGTGTTTAACGCTATTTGTAATGATTTTTCATTCTTAATAGGAATCGTACAGTCGTCAGCATGCTGAACTATTTTTATTTCTTGTTTCATTTCTTTGATCTTAAACCCATTTATATCTTTATTTGATCTAATATTACAGGCAAGGACTTCTGCTACAAAAATAAAAAGCAGGGCAGACAATGGACAACCTTGTCTGACTCCTCTATTCATTTTACACGTTTTAGAAATCCATCCATTGTTTTTCACTCTAAAAATAGGGTCTTTGTACATTATTTTTATCCATTGCATGAAACTTGCACCAAAATTAAACTTCTCCAGTGTTTTAAACAAAAAATTCCACTCCACCGAGTCAAAAGCTTTCTCAAAATCACAGAATAACAAAATGTGGGTCATTTGAGTTTTCACAATATTCATATATATCAAGGATAGTCCTTGCACTAAATCCAATAAATCTGCCTTTAATATAAGCAGTTTGGTCTTCATTGATTAGATTATCAACTACTTTTTGTAGCCTTCTAGCTAACACGAATGCTAAAATTTTGTAATCTGAATTTGTTAAGCTAATCGGTCGATAATTTTTTTATCTTATCTCTTTCTCCCTTTTTATGCAGTAATGATAAAAGTGAGAGCCTTTGTGTAAAGGGCATATTACCAGTTTCAAAAGTGTATTCAAGAGTTGCATAAAAAATGTCTTTAATTTCATTCCAAAAGGTTTTATAGAATTCATTAGGAATTCCATCCATCCCGGGTGATTTATTATCTTTAAGAGTAAACATTTCATCGCAAAAAAATCTTCCGTTTTCATCTAATTTTTGTTCAATATTTACTTCATTTAAATAATTTTGTATTTCATTATCATCAATGTGCTTTGATTCATATAGTTTGTCATAACATGAACATATTTCATTTAAAATATCATTATCATTATAAACACTTTTTGTTTGTTCTGTTACCTTTCTAATCACATTGTCTGATTGATGGTAATTTTCTAATCTGAGAAAATAGGACGTATTTCTTTCTCCCTCTTCTATCCATTTTACTCTAGATCTGATCTGTGCCCCCCTTGATTTTTTGTCATACAGATGAGTTAGTTCATTTTCAAGGGTCCTTTTTTCTTTCATATTAATTTCATTTGCAGGTTTATCTTCTATATCCTGTATTTGTTTTTCTAGATCCATGACAGACTTTTTGTAACTTTTTGACAGTGATTTTGAATATGAAATACTTAAGCTACGAATTTCTTGTTTAAGTTGTTCCCAAAGATCATGTACATTTATAGTATTCAAATTTGCTAGTTTAACATTATATTTATGAATTAAATCATTAATAATCATTTTATATTTCTTATCGTTCAAAAGACTCGTATTAAGTTTCCAATAACCTTGACCTCTTTCATTTTCATTTACAGTAACAGAGAGTTTAATAACTTTGTGGTCACTTAACCTGATTCCTTCAGAATGAGTTCCTGGCACTTGTTGTACACGTATTTTGTGAACTTTAGCTAACATGATTTGACTTAAAAAGATATAATCAATACGACTTACGGTTTAGTAATTATATTTAGCTAGATATTGTCAATCATTTAGACATTTTGTGATTACAATTTAGTAGCTTTCTACATTTTTTGTGTATAAATGTGATGGTTATGCCTGGGAATGAGTTTTTTCTCCCCCCCCCCCTTTCTCTTTTCTTTTATCTTTTGTTTGTTACATGTATATACCCTTACTTTTCTTTCTTTCTCTTTCAATTTGTATAAATATTTTTCAGTTCTCATTTTATTTATGTGTTTTTGGTTTTTTTTCTTTTCAATTTTTTCTTTTCGTTTACTCATTCTATATGTGTGTATATGTGCATATGTATGTGTGCATATATCGAAACTTTTCTTAGTCTATCTATTGCTATTTATATATATGTGCACATTCATGTGATTGTTCTCTGGTGTATATGTTATTTATTTGTATATGTATGTGCCTTGTATTTCCATTTCACACTTGACCTTGTTGTAGGGAGAGGGCTTAAATAAGCTATGCCTGCTGTCCGATCCCATTCACTTTGGGAACGCCGGCATTGGAAAAGGATTTAAGGGAGCTATTTCTGAACATTGAAGACCTGGAGAAGGAACTGCGGGTGCAAACGCCTCCCCTAGATGCACCTCTCATTACAGTAGGGACATGAACAGAAATCTTCGGGGTGCTTCAAGTGTGAGGCTATTTTTCAAGAGGGGCTGTCTGTAGCTCAACTGGAAGGATGCTCCCTGATGCCTAAGGAGAATTCCGAGGCCCTCCAACGGACACTTAAGTCTCAGGGACGGGGACGACGATCCATCCACTGTTGACTAAGGAGGGGCCTATCCACGGGAATGTATGGATGTTGACACCTGAGTGCTCTCCACAAAGGCCCATGATATTAGTATCGAACACTGACAATGCAGAGAAACGCTCATTGGACGAGTCATCGGAAAAATGGGACAACCATGCACTCTCTTGTATGCGTCGTTTAAAGAAGGGCAGGTTCCGAGTCCGGTTCCAGGGGGCACCAGAGGAAGAGAGGGAATCCGGGGACTACATCAATCATCGGGTGGGATGAAGACAAGTTAGTGGCCTTCTCCAATGATGAGTCATGTGTCCCAGACAGGTTCGAATTCCCCTAAAATATTGCAGTGCTAAAGCTGTAAGAGTTTAGTGCAAGAAACCTGGAGGATTCACCGGATCAGGAGGACTGTCTCATCTGTTCAGAAGGAGGACGTGGATAATGAGACGCTTGATAAATGTACGGAGGCAGTGACGCAGGAAGTTTTTAGGCCAGAGGAGAAAGTGGGTTGGAGGTTGTTTTCGGCCATGCAGAAGAGGAGACGGATAACATGCCCTGTCGGCATGCTTCTGGGCCTTACAGAGACTTGTCTGCACCCATCATAAAGATTTTGGTACCGTAAGCTTTACAATTCCCTATTTGTTACTATTATATGTATTTATCTAAAGCTTAGGACCACATCGGTAAGCACGCCCACTACTTTTGGTATAAGGGCAGTAACACTCGGATCACCTCGGCTGATTCTATCTAACCTCGGATGTATGATGTTTTCCGCCATAGTACGTATGCCAGTGAGTATAGCAACATGTTTAACGTCACTGCTCAACTGGAACTACTGATAGCTCCAGCGAAATACATTCCTTTCCATCATAAAGCACTTCCAATGTTTGTAACTGTTTCTCTTTTAGAATTATGGTTTTATCTTGAAATAGAGGACAGTTTTTTAAGGCAAACTCGATAAATTCATTTTTTAAAAAAAAGCCATTTTAATCATTTTAATTCTAAAAGCGGCAGCTTTTCCGGGAGATCAAATAGACGACTGCAATATAAATATTAGGTGTAGCTACCCATCAATTCACATCATACATCCGAGGTTAGGTATAGGGTACCGGAATTTGTCGAATGATGGCAGTAATTGCAAAAAATGAAGGCCATTTCGAGGGAATTATGTTTCAAAATATGTACACATACATGTATAATGATTACGTAGATAGACTTGCGCCATATAGCGTTAATTCAGATATGTCTGTGTTTTTGCACACCATCTAGCGTCAAATGAGTTAATGACTGTTGGTTTTGCATCGGTCATCGTTGGTTTTGCAATGGAGTCTGTTCATTTTATTTTATGCTGGTTTGTTTTGTATTTCAGAATGTTTTTAAAAATTAATTGTTCATTTTGCATTAACGTCTTTTTTAGCTCACCTGAGCTGAAAGCTCAAGTGAGCTTTTCTGATCACCCGTATTCCGGCGTCCGTCCGTCTGTCTGTCCGTCCGTCTGTCCGTCTGTAAACTTTTCACATTTTCAACTTCTTCTCAACAACCACTGGGCCAATTTCAACCAAAGTTGGCACAAAACATCCTAAGGTAAAGGGAATTCTAAATTGTTAAAATAAAGGGCCAGGCCACCTTCCAAGGGGAGATAATCAAGAAAAGGTAAAAATAGGGTAGGGTCATTAAAAAATCTTCTTCTCAAGAACCACTGGGCCAGAAAAGATGAAATTTATATGAAAGCTTCCTTATATAATGCAGATTCTAAATTGTTAAAATCCTGGCCCCCGGGGGTTGGATGGGGCCACAATAGGGGATCAAAGTTTTACATACAAATATATAGGGAAAATCTTTAAAAATCTTCTTCTCAAGAACCACTGAGCCGGAAAAGCTGAGATTTATATGAAAGCTTCCTTATATAAGGCAGATTCTAAATTGTTAAAATCATGGCCCCCGGGGGTCGGATGGGGCCACAATAGGGGGTCAAAGTTTTACATACAAATATATAGGGAAAATCTTTAAAAATCTTTTCCCCAAGAACCACTGAGCCAGAAAAGCTGAGATTTATATGAAAGCTTCCTGATATAGTACAGATTCTAAATTGTTAAAATCATGGTCACCGGGGATCGGATGGGGCCACAATAGGGGGTCAAAGCTTTTTTTTTTTGTTTTTGTTTTCGTTTTTTTTTGTTGTTTTTTTTTTGCTATAGTGCAGATTCAAGTTTGTTAAAATCATGGACCCCGGGGATTGGATGGGGCCTCAAGGGGGGCATCAAAGTTTTACATACAAATTTATAGGAAAAATCTTTTAAAATCTTCTTCTCAAGAACCACTAAGCCAGAAAAGCTGAGGTTTATATGAAAGCTTCCTGATATAGTGCAGATTATAAATTGTTAAGATCATGGCCCCCGGGGGTCGGATGGGGCCACAATATGGGATCAAAGTTTTACATACAAATATATAGGAAAAATCTTTAAAAATCCTTTTCCCAAGAACCACTGAGCCAGAAAAGCTGAGATTTATATGAAAGCTTCCTGATATAGTACAGATTCTAAATTGTTAAAATCATGGCCCCGGGGGTTGGATGGGGCCTCAAGGGGGGCATCAAAGTTTTACAAAGAAATTTATAGGAAAAATCTTTTAAAATCTTCCCAGAACCACTAAACCAGAAAAGCTGAGATTTATATGAAAGCTTTCTGATATAGTGCAGATTCAGGTTTGTTAAAATCATGGCCCCCTGGGGTAGGATGGGGCCACAATAGGGGATCAAAGTTTTACATACAAATATATAGGGAAAATCTTTAAAAATCTTCTTCTCAAGAACCATTGGGCCAAAGAAGTTCACATTTACATGAAAGCTTTCTGACATAGTGTAGATTCAAGTTTGCAAAAACCATGGCCTCCAGGGGAAGGTTTGGGGCCATAATAGGGACTACGGTTTTACATGCAAATAGATATGGAAAATCTTCTGATATGGACCAAGGTGACTCAGGTGAGCGATGTGGCCCATGGGCCTCTTGTTTTTTTTTTTTACCGCCGCCCATAAACGGGACCCTATGTAATTTCGTCCTTTTTATTAGCATTTGGAATGAACTTTGAAAATGTTGGCAGACATTTGTTTAAAATATGGCTAATAAGTGAGAGGGCCCAATGTTAGTATTGAGGTCTATGGGAAATGAATTGCTACTTTTCCCCCTTGAAGGATTCTATATAGTTGACTTCATTGTTCTCTAGCCCTTTGTCAGTTTTGTTTTATTCAAACAAGTATTAGAGAGGTCTGGAAAGTGGCCTCACCCTTGGTAGGCTCCATGTGATACCCCTACAGCCCCGAACTGAGGGCGTAAAATGATAGTCTTAGGAGTCCCCCTTCTTGTCTGTATACTCCAGTTGCAGACTCTTCAAAGATTAAATCATTAGCCTTCATTATGACCTTACATGATGTAAAATTAGGAACCTTCAGGTGAGCTCAGTTGTACTTAAAGGCCTATGTGATCCCTTTGAAGGGGTCTATATGTTTGACTTCATTGTTTTTTACCTCTTTGTTAGTTTTTTTTTATTCCAACAGCCTACAGTCAATTATTAGAGAAATATGAAAAATAGCGCCACCCTTTGAAAATCCCAGGTGGTACTCCTACAGCCTCAAACTGAGGGCGGAAAATGATAGTATTGTGGGTCCCCTTCCTTGTCTGCATATTCTTTTTTTTTTTAGATTCTTCAAAGATTCACTTATTATTAGTCTTCATTATGTCCCTACATGATGTACAATCATGAACTTTCAAGTGAGCTCAGTTGTACTTAGAGGCCTATGTGATCCCTTTTAAGGGCTCTAAACCTTTGACTTCATTTTTTTCTAGCCCTTTATTAGTTTTGTTTTATTCATTCACCCTATAGTCAATTATTAAAGAGGTATGATAAGTAGCCCCACCCTCGGGGGAGGGGGGGGGGCTATGTGTACCCCTACAGCCCTAAACTGAGGATGGAAAATTATAGTTCTAGGGGTCCCCTTCCGTGTCTGCATACTCCTTTTGCAGACTCTTCAAAGATTAAGTTGTTATTAGCCTTCATTATGACCCTACATGATGTAAAATCAGGGACTTTCAGGTGAGCATTGAAGTATGAAAACTGCATACTCCTTTTGTGGACTCTTCAAAGATTAAGTTGTTATTTACATTCATTATAACCTATGTGATGCAACGTTAGGAACTTTCAGGTGAGCTCAATTGCCTTCAAGTATGAAACTTGATAGTTTGAAAGAATTATCAATTTTGATCTATTATGGGTTACTATTTAGTACTACGTATATGAGTATTCTCAGTACTCTGATGAAATTTATTATTGGCCGCGTGCTCTATGGCCTTATTTGGCTTCTGGTTAGTGGCTGCTAGCTTCAGCCTAGTAAATTATTTCCCTTGATTTTAAAATTTATGAATTTATTGCAAAAGAAACTAAATGCAAGGAAACAGAAAGCTAGCGCGATTCACAGAATTTGCCTCAAATCCAAATCCGTTCATATTGACCATGAACAGCTCAAAAGTGCTGTTCATTTCTTAAATATACATGTAAATCTTTCAACCACATTCATGTATATCCTTGTAATCATAATTGTTGATGAGCATGCCGGGTATTTTAGAGTGATCTACATCTGGCAAGAACTTTAATTGTTTATGATTTATCATAAATTCCTGGAAGAGAGCTAAAATAGGCTGTCTCTTTTGCCCAATCCCATTCATGTACTAAGTATTTGGTAATCAAGCAAAAGAGCATGTGGCCACTGACAAAACCTGTGTAATTCATCTTTAAACTTTCTTATGTAACCTGACACAGACTCAAATTTTGTCTATCATTTGTGTTTTAATGGCATTTTCCAGCATATTCCTGGTTACAAATAGTTGACACTTTAATTTCCCCGATAATTGATGGAAACATCAAAGTTTCTTGTTGTATTTTATTTATAAATAGATACAGTTGTCGTCAAACAGAAATTGACATAATGAAAAGTTAGAAAATACCTTCTTCTTTTTACCAACTTAAATTTTTTTACATTCTCCGTCCATATTATCGAGTAGTTGCAATGAAGAGGCAGCAATGGGTGCTCACAGAGAACACGTCCAAAGAATAATTACAATCTCCGCTGTTTAGAATTAATAAATTTACAAAACGACAAAAACAATCATCACTCACAACACGAAACAAGCGTTAGACGGGAAAGAATTAACTTTTTAATTACTTACTTCTAGGAAGTCCTTGTGGAAAATACTTGATGAAAAGACATGTTTTTGACTGCACTGAATCCATTAGTAATTACAATAACCCTAGCTGTTATTCGTGAATTATCACTTCCTAATGAAGCTTAGACCCAAAGAAGATATTTTCGATTGGATTTGTGCAGCAATAATCATAGAAAGTGTCAATATTGACTTGTGCCCCTACATGATGTATTTCAGCGCTATGAATTAAAGAGACGGGGAAAATATTATAGTCTTGATCTGTTGGAGCTGCTCTCATGCCGATGCAGAACTATTGTCAAAATATCGGGCTGTGGAGACAGTATATGTATCAAAGTGGTCTTCATTGTTACAGAAATGTTGCACGTTCACAATCTCACAATCAACAAATATGCAAGGATGGAATTAACTAAATATTTAGAATATATGCAACATGTAATTAGTTCATTTATTCTGCGTGGTTGTCATAATCAACAAAAGTTCTTTTAATGCAAGTTCCTGGATGAATGGCTGTTTTAAGAACAGTACGGTTTGATGCATCTTCACAAGTCCAGGGTTATTGATTCGTTACCTCGCCCTAACCCTTTACATTAGTCACCATTCAAAACATGTATTCGAGACGGAGGAGGATGTAATACGCTAAAATGAAATCAGCCAATTATATTCCTTGTTTCAGATGCAAGGTTGGTTAAGAACATAAACAGAAAGTTGAAAATGGCTTCTATTGACGAAAAGATAAGTGAAAAATATCTAAAACTTCGTCTAATTGTTTTTTTCAAAGAAAAATAAATATCCGAAAATCAGTCGACGATATCTGGCCACAAATTCTACACCATGTTGCCGTCGCTATGCATGTTTTGTTTCGTTTTCGGCCGATTATAAAATCCATTTTCTGATTGGCTACATGCTGCAGGTTGCAACACCAATCATATGCTCCGTCTCAAACTCATGTTTTGAATGGTGACTGATGTCAAGAGTTAGTGCGATATAACGAATCAACAACCCTTGACTTGAGAAGATGGGTTTGATGCTGTATTAATTCGTTTAATCCTCATTAAAGCAAAAGATTTATGACTGCCATAAAATAATTTCCAATCTGTTGCAGAACTGTAGTATTGTTTCCCTCTCTCTCTCTCTCTCTCTCTCTCTCTCTCTCTCTCTCTCACACACACACACACACACACACACACACACACACACACAGAGAGAGAGAGAGAGAGAGAGAGAGAGAGAGAGACGCAAAGAGAGGGAGGGGAGAGACATGTACGTTGTTCATGATTGTATTGATTTTGGTCGTTTTGAATGTGGCTGGGCTCAGTAGGCACAATTAAGCAAAACAGTTACTGTATACACTTTTTTTTATGCTGCTAACAATGATATGAAAATATAAGCCTATATGTAGCATTGGCCATTACATGACATGAAATAGCACGGATTTAAAACGGTATTGCCTGGAAAATGTTAAAATAACTTGGAGCGAATTCAAAACTGTATACAATATTTTGGGTGAGCTGGGTTTCTGAAATGAAATAGTAAAAGGTTGCGATTTAGATTTAAGGCGGTTAACTTAATCAATCATGTGTAAAAAAAAAAAATAAAAAAAAAAAAAAAAAAAAATCAGAAGACGAAAACATGTACTTTAAGGTTTTCAGCAAATATCAACAGCTCTGCACTCAATATGTGCAGCATGACTTTGCAGGTATTACATCACGGGTATTGTTTCAGTAATTACAAAAAGGATTAATGAACGGCCCTACGTTGTTGTTTATGTCCCAGTACATTTTATGCCAAAGAAAGGTGATAATCTTAGCCAGTACCGAGGAGTTTTGACATTCCAGTTTCATAGAAAGTGTTTCTATTTTCCACTATATTCAAATTTTGCTGGAGGACTGCCAAGAAGGCGACAAAAAATTCATATAGCTTCATTTCCTTGGGAGTCTGCATCAACAAACGAGACGGAGCCAAAAGATTTGGCTTTTCTACTACAAAGGATGATAAACATCAAAATGAACGTTTTTCCGCTTCCTACACTGTCCTACTTTTTGGGTCATATCAAGAACTTCTAAGCGTCTGGAATTTGGGATACTTTTGTTGGAGATCATTTTATGCTGGGTGAGTATGTAGTAATATTTGAAATTAATTAATTATTATACATTATGTACAACTCAAACTTTGATAACCATCTCTTTAAAGTCATAATGGAATCAACGGTAAACCTTGGTAAATATGTTTGCATTTTGCCGTTGTCGTTTTTACACTAGTATTTGCATGCACAAGCTAGACCTGATGAATAAGAGATATATAATCCAGTTGTTTCTTTAATTTATTAAATCTAGGTGGGTTTATTTTCCATCTCTAATCATTTGAGGGGAAAAAATTACATGAACTCATCTAAGGGTGATAATTGAAAGAATAAAGGTCATGAAGTGCACACTTTAAGTCAGCTGGAATATGGGACATTTTGGTTTCTTTATCAACTAAACCTGGCCAAAAGACAAGGACAACCTGACAATAACATCTTGTAATTTTTAGGTCAATGATTTAAATCTCAAAGTCAGTACTATACAGTTCGACAATTGTAGATACCATACCTTGAGATACCTAAAACTTCAGAAGATTTTAAAGAAAAACTAAAACGTTGTGGTCCTTCAAATTGAACCTTTAAAAAGGCACTTGCATGCGCGTGCGTAACCGATCTATAGATATTCATAATATCTTCATAATATCTACCATCCCATTCCCCTTTTTTATAAGTGAGTCATAGACGTTTTTGAATTATCCAATCAAAATGAAGCACATGTACATGCGTGTGCAGATTGACCATGCCAATGGATTAAGGTTCTCAATATCTATGTATTGTATAAATTTCAAACGATTTCATTAAAAAACAAAAAAGTTAGACTCATTCCGAAGTTAGAATACAAAAGATCCCAAGGCATGTACATGCATGTTCATACTAAATGACATTCGCTCAGCACATCTGCAAATGATATATATGTACTACCATGCCAAAATGGTTTCATCTTAATCCCTCGTGTAAATCACTAATTTCGTAATCAATGATCGTTTTGCTGACATCAGCAGAACTTTGCAGAACATCAAAACAAACAGCTTTGCTGCCTAGCCTATGCTTAAGAAACTATTTCCACTTTTTGAGATGATGAGAAAATACTCTTGACTGATCCCTAAAACTTGATATTCTTGAACAACTTTTGTTCTACAATGTTTAATAAAATGTTTTTAGTTTTCAGTTTTCGACATATATATTATGATAATCGGTTTTAGGGACCGGTCACTGAATTCCTAAATGGGGGACGAAAGGCAAAATGTGATGATGGTACATGTACATGTATATTGTTTAGAGCCACATTCCGACCAACTTATGTTTTATGATGCTTTAAAAATATTTTTGGTTTAGAGTTCGAGATCATAAAAGTTCTGTACCCATATATATATCTTAGTGCGTTATCAACATTGTTGACATCAACTGTTGCAGAACAACTATGCTTCAATAATGCTTAACATATTTAGTTTTTGAGATATTTGGAAAATACCTTTAACCCCTCTCGGCCCTTTATTTAAAATACTATCTCACAAAACTTGATATCATCAAATGCGTCATGTAATTATCTACATGTTTTGTTTTACAATGTTTAACAAAATGTTTGTAGGTTTCGAGATAATTAAGATATTCAATTTTAGAGATGAATACTGCATTTCCTTAAAATGGATCGCAAGAAAATAAATGAAGATAGCACGTTGTTTAGAATAATATTCTGAGCAATTTAAGTTCTATAGTGCTTCACAAAATATTTTCAGTTTAAGAGATAGAGAACATAGAACTTTCATAAATGATTCCCCCTAAATCCCTTATTACGTAATCAATTAGATAAAAAGACCTCTAAATTGGCATGTTTACCACTTTACATATGTATCCAGATTTGAAAGATTAAAAAGTGTTCACTTAATAGCCTACGGTGTGTGTGTGGGTGGGTGAGAGTGTGTGCGTACTTTGCCAAGACCGATTTCTTTAAATCGCAAAATCGTTCGCTTCAATTACCAAATTCAATAGTACTGGATGAAACCCCGCGCAAGAGCTGAAAATCACAATTAGATAATATTGCATAGAGAAAGGACTTTTTGATAATGCGTGTTTGAATTGTTACGCATATGAATTGAATGAACGATATCTTTAATTATGCCCACACTTTCTAAAGAAAGTTCGGGTATATTGTTGTTACTCTGTTCCGTCCGTCCGTCCGTCTGTCACACTTACTTTATCCTCAAATTCCTCCTTCATCTTAAGTAGTAACCAATTGACCTTTTGGAAGATGATTGGTGGTGTCCTGTAGATGTGCAATAAGGTTTCGGAATTTTCATTTTTACCCTGGGGACGAAATAGGGGTAAAAAAAGACAATTTTATAAATACATCTGGTTCCCAGAACTCCTCTTACATTTAATACAATAGCAAAATCATATTTACCCTGGGGCCCGAATGGGAGTCGAAAAACGACATTTTTCTAAAAGAAAAAAAGAAAGAAAAAGACCCTGCTTCCCTGAACTCCTCTTACATTTTACGCACTACCCAAATGATTCTTTAGAAGGTAATTGATGGTGCCCTATAGATGTGCAATAAGGTTTCGGCATTTTCATTTTCACCCTGGGGCGCAAATGGGAGTCGAAAAACGACGTTTTTTCTAAAAGAAAAAAATCCTGCTTCCCTGAATTCCTCTTACATTTTACACAGTATCCAAATGATCTTTTGGAAAATAATTTGTGGTGTCCTGTAGATGTGCAATAAGGTTTCGAAACTTTTCTATTGGCCCAGGGGGGAGGGGGGGAGCAAATAAGGGTTGAAAAATGACGTTTTCTGTGAAAAAGCTTGTTACTTGAACTCCAAGGAGTAGTCACATGATATTCTTCAATGACCTTGAGAAGTGTGTCAAGGTGAAGTTCACACTTTCTCCCAAAGGTTTTGGGGTAAACCTTGTAAGTGGGAGTCAAGGTAAAAGTCACACTTCCTCCCCAAAAGGTTTGAGGTTAACCTTGAAAGGGGGTCAAGGTCAAAGGCAAGGTCACACATGAAGTTACACTCACAAATTGAACACAATTTAATAATTTCCATCAATTTATTCCATGAGTGTAGCATTGAAAGTATACTGGAAGACTGACTAAATTTTTGCTTACAATACTCTATATAGTGCAAATTTACAAAGTTCCCACGGACAAGATGTGAGTCAATTAACTTTAACATTGATAAGGTGACAAGCTTAATAATTATACAGAGACAAAAGCTAGAGAGTTTCAGATTAGAATAACAAAATGGGGAGTGAGCTGTCAGAGTCAATTATGTGCAGGTGATTTAATCTATCATTGCTGAACATTCAGGAATTTGATTGAACTTTAACTATAATAGATATTAATGAAATTTTACTCTTAACACCTCCCTCCTTAAGATAAAAATTTAACTTTAAAAGTTGAATTTTTTCACACCAAAGTAGAGAAAATAAAGATTTCTAATTATTCTATAAAATTATAAAGTCACTATGGAATATATAAGCTGTCACTAAAAATAGCACACAAGTTAACACACTGTCAATGAAATACACAGTTCAACATCGAGAGAGGCTATCGGCATTTTGGTTATGGGAAGCACGGCGGTATCGGACGTTAAAGTCATATACATGTACTTGTAAGGCCAGAGCCCAGCGCAAAAGTCTTTGATTTTTGTCTTTCATCCTATGAAGCCAGCTTAATGGATTGTGGTCAGTCTCTACAATGAATTTTCTTCCATCCAAATAATAGGAAAATGAGCCTATGGCCCACACAATTGCCAAAAGTTCTTTCTCGATTGTAGAATAGTTTTGTTCCCGCGGTAATAACTTTCGACTCAGGTACGCTACCGGGTGATCACCATCATTGGTTTCCTGACTTAACACTGCACCGATTGCATATTGGCTTGCATCTGTACGATAAAAGGCTTGCTGAAATCTGGTGTAATGAGTACTGGTGCTTGGAGTAGTGCTTCCTTCAGACTTTTAAAGGATTCAGTTGTTCTTTGGTCCCATTTTTAGGTCACCTGAATTCATTCAGGTGACCTATTGCTATCTGTTTTTGTCCGTCGTCGTTCGTCGTGCGTTAACATTTGAACATTTTCAGCTTCTTCTCTGAAACCCCTGAACCAATTTCAACCAATTTTGGCATATAGCATCTGTGGGTGGAGGGGAACAAAAATTGTGAAATTCGTGGTCCCTGCCCCCCTGGGGCCTGAGGGGTGGGGCAAAAACCATCAAAATGAGTGTAATTTTAAAAAATCTTCTTCTTTACTCCTGGACATCAAGAAGCCAAACTGTGGGCATAATTATAATGAGCATTGAGCCCTCTACCAAAATTGTGAAATTCATGGCCCCTGGGGCAGGGGTTCTTGTGTTAGGGTGGGGCTCTATTGGTCATATAGTGAAAATGTAGAAATTCTTTGAAAACCTTCTCTGTCTCTGGGTATTAAGTAGACAAACTAATAGCATGGTAATGATGAGCAAGGATGCCTCTTTATACCCCCCGCAACAAGTTGTGGGGGGGGGGGGGGGTATACTGGAATCGGGTTGTCCGTCTGTCCGTCCGTCCGTCCGTCTGTAGACACAATGGTTTCCGGGCTCTAAAGCATTATCCTTTCCACCTACCGTCACCATATCATATATATGGACTACCCATGGGATGAAGATGTTCCCTATCGATTTTGGGGTCAAAAGGTCAAAGGTCAATCACACTGGACATCGAAGTAGCAATATGGTTTCCGGGCTCTAAAGTGTTATCCTTTCCACCTACAGTCACCATATCATACATATGGACTACCCATAGGATGAAGATGTTCCCTATCGATTTTGGGGTCAAAAGGTCAAAGGTCAAGCGCACTGGACATTGAAGTAGCAATATTGTTTCTGGGCTCTAAAGCGTTATCCTTTCCACCTACAGTCACCATATCAAACATATGGACTATCCATGGGATGAAGATGTTCCCTATTGATTTTGGGGTCAAAAGGTCAAAGGTCACGCGCACTGGACATTGAAGTAGCAATATGGTTTCCGGGCTCTAAAGCGTTATCCTTTCCACCTACAGTCACCATATCATACATATGGACTACCCATGGGATGAAGATGTTCCCTATAGGTCAAAGGTCATGCGCACTGGACATCGAAGTAGCAACACTCAGAAAAGAGGTACTTTATACCTATTACCAACACCCTTTGGGAGATTGGGGTAAGCGGGGGGTATTCTTAGTGAGCATTGCTCACAGTACCTCTTGTTAAGAATTGTGAAATTAATGGCCCCTGGATCAGGGGTTCTGGTGCTAGGGTGGGGCTCTATAAGTCATATAGTGAAAATGCATTATTTCTTTGAAAATCTTCTTCTCTGTCCTTGGGTATTAAGTAGACAAACCAATAGCATGGTTATGATGAGCAAGGATGCCTCTTTCAAAATTGTGAAATTCATGGCCCCTGGGTCAGGCGTTCTGGTATTAGGGTGGGGCCCTATTGATCATATAGTGAAAATGCATTTTATTTCTTTGAAAATTTTCTCTGCTGCTGGGTATTAAGTAGACAAACTAATAGTATGATAATGATGATCAAGGATGCTTCTTTCAAAACTGAAATTTATGGCCCCTGGGTCAGGGGTTCTGGTGCAAAGGCGGGGCTGACCACATAGCTATTCAATGTTTCTTCCATCCAAAAGTAAAATTCTTATATTTAAACACAAACCTAATTCAAACATTGGAAGGTTGTTACATGATACTCAGGTGACCTATAAGGCCCCTGGGCCTCTTGTATTTTGTTCGGTTCTGATTTCTTCAACAAATCTGTTAGGACAACAGATATGTCCGCATAATTTTGAATGTACTGACGATAGTACCCAGTAAGTCCCAGATATGATTTTAAGTCTCTCTTCGTTATTGGTAACGGAAATTCTTGAACGGCTTTGACTTTACTCGGGTCTGGCTGCACACTGCCATTTCCAACCACGTGTCCAAGACAATGTAATTTGTCGGTTCCAAGTCTACACTTAGAAGGTCGAATAGTCAAGTTGGCTTCCTGTATTTTCTTGACTACTCTCTGTAAATCTTCAAGATGGGAATCCCAAGACTCTGAGAAAATGACAATGTCATCAAAGTAAGCCACAACATTGTCAACATTATGTAGTATTTTGTCCATTAGAGGAATGAATGTTGCTGGCGATGTTTTCATTCCAAAAGGCATAACCAAGAACTCGTAAAGTCCAAAGGGTGTGACAAATGCAGATTTTTCTCTTGTGTTGTCAAAGAGAGGTACTTGCCAATACCCCTTAACAAGATCAAAATGACTCAAGTATTTTGCTTTTCCAATTTTTTCTAAGATGTCGCTAATTCTTGGTACTGGATACGCAACAGAAACTGTAATCTCATTAAGTTTTCGGTAGTCGATGCACATTCGGATTGATCCATCGGGTTTGTTGACAAGGACTACTGGTGAACTCCATGGACTATTTGATGGTTGAACGTGTCCTTGTTCAAGCATGTCATTCAATGCCCTTTTTACAGATTCCTGCTTCGCTTCAGGTATTCTATATGGTCGCTGACATATTGGTGTTTCTGTTGTAGTACGAATTTGATGCTCAGCAAGCATGCAGCGGCCAGGTTGATCTGTGAATACATTTCCATATTGGGCACAGAGTTGTCGCAATTCCTGACGCTGTTGCTGACTTAAATTTTCTCCAAACTTCAGATCCTCAATAGTTTCATTAGAATTGTATGGGAACAATTCATCAAATTCCTGGGTACCCTCTTTTCTGTCTGCAACGAGTAGTATCGAACGCTTATACTGTCTGAGCAGATTGATGTGATAGACAACAACATCACGACGTCCACCCACGTTAACTTTTTAATTTACATCATTTACCCGTTCTGTCACTCTGTAAGGTCCTTTCCATTGGGTCAACATTCTAGATGTGTCCGACGGGAGTAATACGAGAACTTCATCTCCAGGATAAAATCTCCTCTCAGTAGCCGATTTGTCATACCAACGTTTGACAAAATCTTTACGTCGCAAGAGGTTATCCTTCACCTGTAGTGTTATATCCTTCAACTTCTGTCGCATTCCAGCAACATGTTCAATGACAGACATCTGGATTTCCTCCTCACCTGCCATGAACTCCTTGATAACTTGGGTTGGCCCACGTACTGGCCATCCATATAAAAGTTCAAAAGGTGCAAATCCTGTCTCCTCATGAGGGACTTCACGATACGCAAACAGAGCATATGGTAGCAGAGTATCCCACTCTGATTCTTCTTTCGTACACAATTTCTTAATAATTGATTTCAAAGTTCCATTGAACCGCTCAGTTTTGCCATTGGCTTGTGGGTGATAAGGTGAAGTTGTCACTCCCTTCACTTTCAACACCGCAAACAAATCTTTCATAAGTTGACTTGTAAAGTTCCTTCCTTGATCGGTAAGTATCACCTTTGGAATTCCAACTCGGCTACAAAGTTCCAAGAGAGCATTAGCGACACTCTCCGCATCACAGCTTTTCAACGCGAATGCTTCTGGATAGCGTGCAGCATCATCAACAATGGTGAGAATGAATCTATTGCCCTTTTTGATTTTCGCAAGGGGACCGACAATATCCATAGATATTTTAGAAAATGGCTCCGTTATAATGGGTGTGTTGACCATTGGTGCTTTCACATGAGCTCGTTTTGCCACTTTTTGACACACATCACATGAGGAACAATATTCATTCACTTCTCGGAATAATCCCGGCCAGTAAAAGGAACGTAGAATACGTTCTTTTGTTTTTTCTGTGCCAAGGTGTCCTGCCAGTGGTTGGTCATGTGCAAGCTCGATGATTGTTTTGTAAAGGTTAGTTGGAAGTACAATTTGGTCTCCCTGTCGCTTTCCGTCTTGGCTTTTCCACTTCCTCTTTAGGATTCCGTTCTCCCAATAAAACGCGAGGGACATGCCACAAGCTGCATGACTCAGTATTAACTGTCTTTGCACGATATGATTTCAGATTTGGATCTTCCTTTTGAAGCTTACTTAATTTTTCAGCGTTAATCCCATTTAAGTCTTCACAATTCACAGTCCCAGTTACAATAGTTTCACTAACAGATTCATTTATAGAGTCAACCGTTTTTGGACTTACATCTGACTTCTCCATCTTTTGCTGATCTTGACTTTCCGCATCCGCTTCTTTGCGAGCCAATGCTCGGGTAACAACATTAGCACTTTCCCGGCTAATTACATCATTTCCTAGTAGCGCATCTGATACAAGGGAGGGAACTAGTCCGACCTGTGCATATCCCTGGTAGTACGGAGTGTCAAATTTTACAACTGCAAGTTTTGCTTCAAACGGTTGCCCAATTGCAGTGTAAAGCGTAGTTGTCCGTCCTTCCAAAATACACGACTAATTCACCAAGTCCTCTCTCACTAAAGTCATTGACGCACCCGTGTCCTTGACGAAGGACACCTCCCGGTCGTTGACTAATCCAGGTATGTATATCAGTCCGTCACATGCGTGATTGATAATTTTGGATACTAACGATATTTTAGGACACTTATTAGCGAAATGCCCTTTTCCATTGCATTTGTAGCATATCACATCCTTCCTGTGATTTCTATTGCCACTTTCAGGTTTGCCTCCTTTTCCAGCCCCAGTAACTCCCTGAGCTGGTCCGAATTCCCTTGGTCCTTTTGGTGATATGTAGTCCTCGGCGGCCTCAACAACAGAAGATGATCCTTTGTTTCGTCTGACCCATTGGGATTGTGTTGGTGGTAATGCTTTGAGGAAGAATTCATTACGCAAAATGTCAATAGGGTCTTTGTCCTCAATGCTCATCTTCAAGTATAGATTTATCCTTGACATTAGACCTCTGTATGTTTCATTATTTCCACGTTTTACAGATAAGAGATCAGCGAAGTATTCAAGCGGTCGTTTTCCATACCTTTGGGTTAGAGCTTTCCTCAGGTCCTCATAGGAAGTTGAAGCTTGTGCTGATATATGCCTCGTTTCTCCTGTTAGAAGGCTTCGTAATTGGAAAACTTTGATGCTCTCAGACCATTCTGCTTGTTCACTAACGGCCTCAAATTCCGAAAGAAATGTTAAAACATCATCAGATTTTGGGTTAAAGGGTTGTAATTTGATTCTGAATGGTGCTGTCTTTGAAGCTGTTGGATTTTCTGTTGCTTGCATTTGAAGTTTTTCTCTTTCTAACGCCAATTTTTCAATCTCCATTTTGATCTTTTCTCTCTCTAAAGCTATTTTTTCTCGTTCTAATTCTATTTCCAAGGTAGCATCCTTTTTTGTTGTTTTCCTTCTTACAGCTGGATTTCGTGGTTTCTTGCACATTTTCTTCTTCGATATGTCCTTCATCTTCTGTAAATTCTATAAGTTTTTGAACTGTTGCCCTCCTGGGTCTATTCACGGCAATTGAGTCCTCCGGTTGCCTATCATCCTCTACTTCGGCCATGGTATCAAAACATTCAAATTGTTAATCCACAATTTTCTGAATATTAAGCACTTTTAATTAAATTGTTACACCACAATTTGAAGTAAATCCCACCGCTGCCACCAAAATGTTACACTCACAAATTGAACACAATTTAATAATTTCCATCAATTATTCCATGAGTGTAGCATTGAAAGTATACTGGAAGACTGACTAAATTTTTGCTTACAATACTCTATATAGTGCAAATTTACAAAGTTCCCACGGACAAGATGTGAGTCAATTAACTTTAACATTGATAAGGTGACAAGCTTAATAATTATACAGAGACAAAAGCTAGAGAGTTTCAGATTAGAATAACAAAATGGGGAGTGAGCTGTCAGAGTCAATTATGTGCAGGTGATTTAATCTATCATTGCTGAACATTCAGGAATTTGATTGAACTTTAACTATAATAGATATTAATGAAATTTTACTCTTAACAGTCTCCACAAGCGACGCAATTCACCACGTCTTCCCAAAGGGAGAGAAATCACCCAGCTTTCAACAGCTGTCTAGACCAAGTACTAGACACACACACAGACAGATGACCGACAATGTATGCATTCCTTGGAGAAACAGTCTCCGCAGAAAAGCTCGGTCAACGTCAAGGATGACTGCATGCAACCCTTTCGACAGAAACCTAACACAGTGTACAATATCACTCACATCTGTGACATGCCCCAATGCCCAATGAAGTGCACATCATGGAAAATCACTGTCGACATAGTCCAACTGCAGGTCATTTTCATTGAAATAGCAAAACAGACCTTGTACAATGAAGATCGGTGTAATTGAACCAACTGAGTGCCAATTTACATATATCTGCCCAACAACATTGGGGTACCAGTAATGATTTTTTTTAGCAAAACACAAAACTGACATTCTACACAATTCTCAACTTCTACCCAAATTTTGTTTGAATCTCTAGTAATGACATGCCAATTTCCATTTCTGCCTACATCAACTCAAACTGAGCCTTCTTAAATACATCAGCCCCCTAACCAACCAACCAACCAACCAACCAACCAATACTAAAACATGCATTCACACATACACACACATAAAGATATATAGGGTTAAGTATCCAATTGAACTCATTTTCATTTGACATTTCACCTTCTGTAATTGTAAACTATAAATGATAATAATACTTGATAATATATAGACTTCTGACTTGCTTGATCATCCCCTGTTCAAATTGTATAAAGGAAACTCTTTCTTTGTGTCTTTGCTCAGCCTCTTAAATCCAAATGAAATCTTTGAAATGGTGTCCACAAATGTACAAACACAAACATACATCATCTTACAAGCAAACACGTCCTTAAAGTTAAAGTAGAAATCCCCGCCATCCAACTTTCCCCACATGTCCCTGTTTCGGATCTTGAAATAAAAAAGCCACTTTATCAATATACAATGACTACCATTATACATGCAAACAAATAAACAGCATAGATACCATTCAATTTCCGTTATATCTTCTCCATGAATTATCCAGCATTTTAACCCTGGCCACTTTGCCGTCGTATTTTTTTGCACACGTCATGCTGAGTCAAAAGGTCAAATTATACTAGTCGTAAAAATTACACATTGAAGTTGATTCTTAGTGTTGCAGATAATAAATGTTTCATATATAGCTTGTGAACTAAATTTTGTAAGATGTCTGATTGATTGATTGAATATTGATTAACATCCCTCTCGAGAATATTTCACTCATATTGTCGGTGAAGGGCTGCAAAATTTAGGCATATGCTCGGCGCTTATGGCCTTTGAGCAGGGAGGGATATTTACCGTGCTACACCTGCTGTGACACGGGACCTTGATTTTTGAGGTCTCATCCGAAGGACCGCCCCATTTAGTCTCTTACGACAAGCAAGGGATGTCTGATAGCTACTTTCATTTCTAGACTGATTACAGTCACTCGCCCTTTAGGACTATCTCAATGAAATAATTCATTAGATCTTTAGGCCTACCTCTATGTCAGATAAAAGTCCTACCTCTGTAACGTTACCTGTGATATTTAAAAATATTCGGACTTTCTCAGTGAGGCGATATGTTGTTTACAATAAAGATCCAGACATGACGCAAATTGTGCACATAAAATGATGACATAGTGTCCGTATAACAAGACACTCCCTGTCGAGGCCTCATCTGAGCAAACGAACTCGGGCGGAAATTTGGGGTTTAATTGATTCACTCGACATTGCTTTTACATGTACAATGTTATTTGTAATCAATTTGTTCGGGGTCAAATTTCAGCAGTCATAATAATAACTGGTCAATGTCATGCACGTGCAGTGATAGTAAACAGTGCATTTTGCAGTCAACTTCTTCTCTCTCTCTCTCTCTCTCTCTCTCTCTCTCTCTCTCTCTCTCTCTCTCTCTCTCTATTTTCGAACTGAAGATGCAAAGACGTGCCTGGATAATAAAGCCATCGTTTGCACATTGAGTGCAGTTTTTAATTTATTATAAGCCATTCTCTCTGAGAAAATTTGTTAGTTAATAACCCCCCCCCCCTCCGAAATACTACAATGTAATGGTCATATGGGTCCAGTAGCCGGTCTACAACGGTATTTATTGATTCACCAACTTTTGACATTTTTGTACGATAACTACAATTCAAAATTTACAATTTGACTGTAAATTGTTGTTTTATGGAATGGGATCCTCATAGCATGGATATAAAAAGCAACTAAAGAAAGTTCGGATATACATGTAAATAGTGTTGTTTATAGCCCGTCCGTCCATGCCGAGACGGTCGTTTTAAAACTGTCAACATTTGTACTTCTGATATTAATGAAAGCACATTTTACAACTACTTGAAGAATCACTATATTGATAATGTTAACATGCAACTAAAAAACACTGAATTCTCTAATCATGGAAAATAACTATTTTACAGTAAAATTAGAAAGAACTATGAATTACAAGACCATTTGAAATTTCCAAATAATTTGTGATATGATATGGGACGCTCAAAATTAACAAAGCTAAAAATATCTGTCCACCCTCTAGAAATTGAAACTGGCAGATATTCAAAACCATGTATTCCAAAAGAATGTCGTTTTTGTTATTTTTGTAAAACTACTGTTTTTTTGTTGTTATATGACTGCTTCATGTATAAAGATATAAGAACGAAATATTACCCTTTGAACATTTACAATTCAATTAAAAAGATAATATATCAAAGGAAAACCATTGTAAAGTACTATGCAACCCTGTCAATATTGTTCATACTAGAAGGTTATGTGAATTTTTACATGAATGCTTTGAATTGCGCAACAAATCAAAATGCTATAATTATACTAATGTTATATACAATATTAAATTGCATATGTACCGGTATACAGTTTGTCGTTGCATGTACATGTCAAATATATATACACGTATTTACATATATGTAGTCATTACCATTATATATCTCATATTGTGTAACGTGATTGTATGCCAACATGCTTGGTGAATCAATAAATTGAATTGTAGGAGCTGAAAAGTAACGTATTGTAGATGCGCAATAAGGTTTCAGAATTTTCATTTTCACGTTGGGACCATATGGGGAACGAAACCGACGTTTTTCTATAACTCATCTCAGTTGCATTTTATGCGACAGGCAAATCATATTGTACTTCTTTGCCACACACACACACACACACACACACACACACACACACACACACACACACATATATATATAGGATTCAGCGATATGGAAAAGCGGGTGAGGGGGATATGGTCCAGAAAGATGATCTAGAAACTGAACTATATCATATCCCATGATTCGATAAAAATAAGTACATGTATCATCCAGGGCTAATTAATCTTTTATTTAACTTCTACAGGGAAAAAGAAATGGCTTGCAAATTGGGAGTATGTTGAAAAACGACAAACCCAATCTGATTAAAATACAGATCTCTCAAATAGTGCACAGCGCAGCGCGCTCTTTGAGAGATCTGTATTTTAATCAGATTGCTACAAACCCAACCCCCGGATCCCTCCTCTAGATCTACCAATGCAATGGGACGGATAGTATATTTAAAGGCAAACACTTGGGTGCGGGTATTACTGTCTTATGACAGCATCTACTTAAAATTGATTTAAGAACAGTTTTTGAATTAATAAAAGAATTGGCCTCATGACTATGACCTAAGCTAGGGTATGTTAAATTTACTTAGAGGAGCTATTGTGGTAAATTAAACTTAATATACAGCACAACCAGACATTTGACCTACTGTCTGAATTGAATAGTGACCTTGACCTAACATCTGAATAGACCAGTAGGTGTGTCGAAGCTTAACTGGCTGCCCTGTAATCCCTGATAGGCTGCTTAGCAGCTGGATTAACAAGAGTGATACAAGTTTAATATTTATTAATTGTAATCAGAAACGGGATGCAAATTTACATATATGGTGGAAAGGGTCGCATGCAAATGTTTTGTGGGGAACTTGGGAGGCGGCCAGTGTGCCAGTTTGACTACCAAAGTAGGGGTAACACAGGGGGCCCTATGTGGACATAGGTGCCCGAACCTGAACGGGTCCCCACGTTCTAAGGGAGGTAGAGATCTCTGCGGATCTCACCTGTCTCCTGCGTGCTACCTGGTTTAATTAGCAAGTGCGGAGCAAGCTGTAGACCCTCCTACAGTTGTCGCAACATGCACAAGCCTGAAACATCCCCTCCCTGAGTAGGAGGTGGATGTGGCCCCAGCTATGAACTAGCTGAGAGCCCCACGAATTAATCTTTAGCAACTCATGCAAGAAATTAGTATTTTCTATGAATATCCACTGACCCTTGACCTACGTTAGTGGTCGTCTGGATGGTACACGTGAAATACCTGCCCCCTGCTTTAGTAGTAGGTGGGAGGAGAGCTGGTTTTGGCGCAGAATTAGTGATCAACTACCCCAACGCACTCCCCAGTCCGCCACAGACATTGGAACAATGTCCCCCACAACAAATTTGATATTTGTTTTGTTTTTCTTAATTTTTTCCTTTTTTTTCTTTCGCCATGCATACTTGAAATTGGAGGCACTTTAAATAGTGGGGTGGGCGACGCGCACCCTCGTCCGTCACCCAGGCCCCCCGCAGGCACGAGGGGAGAGCCTTTATCTATGCCCCCCCCCCCTTGAACCCCCTTGCGTACTCTCAAGCAATGGTTACTATGACCAAGGTATCACCAAATTGACACATTTGGATAATCACTCTCAACTTGTAGATTACCTGAATTTCCTGTAATTTTCATGGGAATATCTAAAACTTTCAGAATTCCCGACCCGTAATTAGATTGAATTCTGAAGTTGATCATTGCAAAAAGTGTAATCTCAAAGGTAACTAGTTCTAATTGTAACGGGGACCGTTACATATGTTCCCCAAACCTCCCCCAATTAAAAAGTGATGTCCATGTGATTCTATAGCAAAAAATCATTTTATTTCAGCCTTTAATTACATGTAGTGCGTTCAATATGGTCATTTCAGTACCAAGAAATGAAAGAAAGTGTTGCACATGCATACACGCGCACACGTGTATGATTCTGAATTTTTGTTGATGTCGTTCAACAGGCATTTGTATTATATACCCACAGTATGAATTTCATAACGTTTGCATCAAATATAAGGAAGTTGTAGCTATTCTAAAATCGTCCAATCAGAATTCAACACACGTGCATGCACGTGCTGAGCAGTAATTCTAACCACAGCAATTTGTAAATGGTACCAAGACACATCTAAACCCCTAATATCAATAGAATTTGATGAAAAACAAAAACGTTATCGTCCTTTAAAAATTGAACATTTGAAAAACGATGCACGCGCATGCGCGTGTGTGTTTGCATTTTTTGTTACACCAATATATAGATACACATATTGTCTACGTATGCTGTGAATATCATCTCATTCGCTTCATAAATAAGATAGTTAAAAACGTTTTAGTATTATCCAATCAAAATGAAGCGCACGTGCATGCGCGTGCAAATTGGTAATTTTGACCACGCAAATCAGTTAAGGGTCTCAATATCTACCTATGATATGAATATCAAGCCATTTCAATGAACAACAAAAAAGTTAGACTGATTCCAAAGTTAGTGTACAAATTTTGTAATGCACGAGCACGCGCATGCGTGCGCTTGCAGACAAAAAACTATTATTTTTCATATCTACAAATGATATACTATCATTTTATTTAGGTTTCATATCGATCCCTTTAATATTCTGATTTTCCATTTTTTGTACCAAAATTGCAATGCACGTGCGCGCACGTGCATGCTCGTACAGACAAAATGACTATCACTATGCACATCTACAAACGCTATACTATCATCCTGGAAAGTTTCATATCGATCCCTCTTTTAGTTTCTGAGAACACTACCGGACAAAAAAGTACCGGAGAAAAAGAATAATAACTAGAAATGATCTCGTTGCGAGCAACGAATAGGTCTTCCGTCCAATTTCTGACGAGATGGGATCTTGACTGGAAGAATTCAATTATTGAAGAACGACTATACATGAATGGAATAAACACCTATTTTTTCTCTCTAAAAAACAGTGATAAACATATACATGTAAGACGTGATGTATCAATTACAAACAATTTCGGTTTTGTTTTATTCACTTTCGAGTATCTTGGGAGTCCATAAAACGATTGAAAATTCCACACTTACCGTGTAGGAACGCACACTAAATATTTCGGTGAAAAATGCAGAGTTTTGAGACAACTTCCGGTTTCGAACAACCAACTTCCGGTGGAAATGGTATGACATTACACTCAATTAAATAATGCTATGAGCATTTGAATTTTAAAAAAACAAAATGAAAAATTACATATTTTTAAGGTACTTTCGGTAGATGACGGAAGTGACGGCAGGAAAATTGAAACACGTATTTCACATCTACATGTCACCATCTAACTTTCCTGAAAGTTTCAAGACTCAATCTTTGATTATTCATTAGAAAACGCCTGGAGAGAAAAAACAACAACGGAAATCGTAGATATTAACGAACGGAAGTGACTTTTGAAAAAAAAACCACCAAATAATTCACTAAACTCTGAAGATGGATAATGTCAATTGTATATGTGAAAATCATACCAAACACTTCATTTAAAAGCGAGAGATAGGATAGCAAAGAAAGAACACTTTTTCGAAGTTTTTCTCTAAAAACCGGAAGTTGTTTTTTAAACTTCCAGTAACTGTAACATTTTCTGAAACTCCAAAAGACACTTAATTATTTCAAGCACACATTTTGTTTGAAAAGTGTAAATTTATTTGACGTTTCTTTCGTTGACTTTCGGTGGCGGCCGGAAGTGATGGATGACAATTATAAATCTTTTTAGAAAGCTACAAGTCACCACCAATCATATCCTGAAAGTTGAAAGACTCTATTATTAACCGTTTATGAAAAATCGGCCAACCAAAATGTCAATTGAAAAACGGAAATTTGGCCCTAACTCGCGACCGGAAGTGAATTTTGAAATAGTCTTAAAAGGGTATCCCAGAGATGGATAATGTCAATAATATCTGTAAACATCGTATTAAAAAGTAGATTGATAAGCGAGATATATGAGAACAAAGACAGACCATTTTTTCGAAGGGTTCCTCTAAAAACCGGAAGTTGTAGGTTAAACTTCCGGTAAGTCTAACATTTTCTGAAACTCCGAAAGAGACCCAATGAACCTATGCAAGTTTTGTTTCAAAAGCATAACTCTGAAATTTGACGTTTCTTTTGTTCATTTCCGGTGACGGCAGGAAGTGACGGATAGCAATGATAAACCTTTATTACAGAGCTACAGGTCACTATCTATCATTCCTGAAAGTATAAAGACTCAATCGTTAATCGTTTAGAAGAAAACGCCCGAACAAAATGTTATTTGAAAAATGAAAATTCGGCCGTACCTTGCGCCGGAAGAGAATTTTAAAATAGTATTAAAGAGTTCTACAGAGATGGATAATGTCAATAATATCTTGAAACATCGTATTAAAATGTTGATATCTAAGCGAGATATACGAGGACAAAAAAAGACCAATTTTTAAAAGTTTTTTTCTTAAAACCGGAAGTTGCTGATTAAACTTCCTTAAAGTCTAACATTTTCTGAAACGCCGAAAGAGACCCAATTAATCTATGGAAGTTTGTTTCAAAAGCATTAGTTTGAAATTTGACGTTTCTTTTGTTCACTTCCGGTGACGGCCGGCAGTGACGGATGGCAATGAAAATACCCTAATGCACAGCTACAAGTCATAATCTATCATCCCTGAAAGTTTGAAGACTCAATCTTTAACCGTTTATTAGTAAACGCCCGGACAAAATATCATTTGAAAAACAGAAATTCGGCCGTAACTTGTGACCGGAAGTGAATTTTGAAATAATCTTACAGGGTTCTCTTAAGATGGATAATGTCAATAATATCTGTAAATATCGTATGAAAAGTTTGATAAATAAACGAGATATACGAGGACAAAGAAAGACCATTTTTTTCGAAGTTTTTCTCTAAAAACCGGAAGTTGTTGGTTAAACTTCCGGTAAGTCTAACATTTTCTGAAACGCTGAAAGATATGTAATTAATCTATGGAAGTTTTGTTTCAAAAGCATTAGTTTGAAATTTGACGTTTCTTTTGTTCACTTCCGGTGACGGCCGGAAGTGACGGATGACAATCATAATACCCTATTGCACAGCTACAAGTCACCATCGATCATCCCTGAAAGTTTGAAGACCCAATTTTTAACCGTTTATAAGAAAACGCCCGGACAAAATGTCATTTGAAAAACGGAAATTCAGCCGTAACTTGCGACCGGAAGTGATTTTGGCAAAACTAAAAAAAACCTGTTCTAGAAAATTCTATTTTACATTTTTCCTGAAAGTTTCATGAAAATCTATCAAGCCGTTTTTGAGAAATCGCGTGCACAAAATCGGTAAGAAAAAGAACAATAATAATAATAATAGAGGAAAAGAAACATAAGAATCACTATAAGGTCTTCCGTTGAGACGGAAGACCTTAATAATAATAATAGAGGAAAAGAAACATAAGAATCACTATAAGGTCTTCCGTTGAGACGGAAGACCTTAACTAGTTCTAATTGTAACGGGGACCGTTACATATGTTCCCCAAACCTCCCCCAATTAAAAAGTGATGTCCATGTGATTCTATAGCAAAAAATCATTTTATTTTAGCCTTTAATTACATGTAGTACGTTCAATATGGTCATTTCAGTACCAAGAAATGAAAGAAAGCGTTGCACGCGCATACACGCGCACGCGTGTATGATTCCGAATTTTTGTTGATGTCGTTCAACAGGCATTTGTATCATATACCCACAGTGTGAATTTCATAACGTTTCCACCAAATATAAGGAAATTATAGCGATTTTAAAATCGTCCAATCAGAATTCAGCACATGTGCATGCCCGTGCTGAGCAGTAATTCTAACCACAGCAATTTGTAAGGAGTACCAAGACACATCTAAACCATTAATATCAATAGAATTTGATGAAAAACAAAAACGTTATCGTCCTTTAAAAATTGAACATTTAAAAAACGTTGCACGCGCATACGCGTTTGCGTTGGCACTTTTTTGTTACACTAATATATAGATACACATATTGTCTACGTATGCTGTGAATACCATCTCATTCGCTTCATCAATAAGATAGTTAAAACGTTTTAGTATTATCCAATCAAAAATAAGCGCACGTGCATGCGCGTGCAAATTGGTAATTTTGACCATGTAAATCAGTTAAGGGTCTCAATATCTACCTATGATATGAATTTCAAGCCATTTCAATGAACAACAAAAAAGTTAGACTGATTCCAAAGTTAGCGTACAAATTTTGTAATGCGCGTGCACGCGCATGCGTGCGCGTGCTGGCAAAATAACTATTATTTTTCATATGTACAAATGATATACTATCATCCTATTTAGGTTTTATATCGCTTCCTTCAATATTCTGATTTTCCATTTTTTGTACCAAAATTGCAATGCACGTGCGCGCGCGTGCATGCACGTGCAAACAAAATGACTATCACTATGCACATCTACAAACGCTATACTATCATCCTGGAAAGTTTCATATCGATCCGTTTTGTAGTTTCTGAGAACACTACCGGACAAAAAAGTACCGGAGAAAAAGAATAATAATAATAATAATAATAATAAGAAACAGAGTAAAAACAATATGTTCCCAAACTTTGTTTGGGGAACATAATAATAATAACTAGACACGATCTCGTTGCGAGCAACGAGTAGGTCTTCCGTCCGATTTGTTGATGCACTCGGAGTTAAAAAAAAAAAAAAAAAGACAAATGAGTCCCAATTTAGTTTCCGACTTTAAGACACTTTAGATATAATCAATTTTTCATATCATAAGCTTCTGAAGAAAAGTTGCGGTGAAATTCGTTTGAAATTCGACTCTCCAGGCGAGCCATAAGGCCCGCGGGCCTATTTCTTGATGTCATTTGTTAGTCCTCTATAGACTCAACAACTTTAGTTCTATATGTCTTTACAAAATATTTACCTGTAAAAAGTTATTGAGATCGACCGATATCGACAAAAAAATCGACTCTACAGGCGAGCCATTAGGACCATAGGCCTATTTCTTGATATCAATCGATAGATCTCGATAAACTGAACAACTTTTGTTCAATATGTCCTTACAAAATATTTACCAGTTACAAGTTTTTGAAATCGACTGATATCGACAAAAATCGACTCTACAGGCGAGCCATGTGGCCCACAGACCCATTTTTTGATATTGATCGATAGGTTATGACACATTGAACAACTTTTGTTCAATAATGCTTTTCAAAAAATATGTCGTTTTAAAGATATGAGGCGTCAAATATTTACGATTTTGGCCCTTAAAATCTCTAATTACGTAACATATGACCTACTTTTTGATTTGATAAGATCAAGCTCGTTGAGATGAACATTTCCGCTTCTACAACTTATTATAAAATATTAATAGTTTCTGAGATATTCTCCAAAACATTTGGACCCTTCTGAACCCCTAATTTAAAGGGCCAGCCCGTTTTGCTTGATATCGTAAGAAAGGCCTTGTCATTTTAAACATTTTTTGCTCAACAAGTATTTAGAAATTCTTTACCGTTCTCGAGTTATCTCTACAAGAAATATTTAGGGGCCAAACTGTAGCTCCCTAACGGGGCCACATAGGGAAAAAACGAAATGTACATATTGTTTAGATTATCATTCTGAACAACTTTTGTTCAATAATGCTTTTCAAAATATTTGTCGTTTTCAAGATATGAGGCGTCAATTATTTATGATTTTGGCCCTTAAAATCCCTTATTACGTAACATATGACCTACTTTTTGATTTGATAAGAACAAGCTCGTTTAGATGAACATTTCCGCTTCAATGACTTATTACAAAATATGAATAGTTTCTGAGATATTCTCATAAACCTTTGGACCCTTCTGGGCCCCTAATTTAAAGGGTCAGCCCCTTTTGCTTGATATCGTAAGAAAGGTCATGACATTTCAAACATTTTTTGTTCAACAAGTATTTAGAAATTCTTTACCGTTCTCGAGTTATTTCTAGAAGTAATTTTTAGGGGCCAAACTGTAGCTCCCTAACGGGGCCACATAGGGTAAAAACGAAATATGCATATTGTTCAGATCATCATTCTGAACAACTTTTGTTCTTTATTGCTTTTCAAAATATTTGTCGTTTTCGAGATACAAGGGGTAAACAATTTATGGTTTTGGCCCTTAAAATCCCTTATTACGTAACATATGACCTAAATTTTTATATGAATAGATTTGGATTGTTGAGATGAACATTTTTTGTTCTTTGACTTATACCAAAATATTAACGATTTTTGAGATATTTGATCTAGACTTTGAGCCCTTCTGGATCCCTAATTGAAGGGGCTAGCCCCTAAATCTTGATATTTTCGAAAAGATCTCGTAAATGTGCACAACGTTTGTTCTACATGTCTTAACAAAATATTTGCAAGAAAAAAGATATTGGAGATCAAAGGTCAAAAATGGCCGAAATCGGCGAAAAATTTTGGCATCCATTTTTTCAGGTCCAGGCGAGCGTTTAGGCAAATCGCCTCCGGTAAAATTGAATCCCCCACAAATCTTCTAAAATGTTTACTCTATCTTGTGTAGAAATTTCAAGACTCTAGCTTCAAAACTAACGGAGGAGATGTGTGGACAACAAGGCCCTTCAAAAAGTCACTAAAAGAGAGACAACTCCTGACCGGAAGTGACGTCAAGCACGAAATTTTGCAAGCAAAGTCTCGTCACCAAAAGACATCTTTCCTGAAAATTTCGTGAAAATCGATCGAGAAATGGCTGAGAAAAACGCGTGTACTACCAAGGAAAATAATAATAATAATAATAATAATGAAGAAGAAGAACGCGAACAATAATAGTAAGGTCTTCCGCAGGAGACGGAAGACCTTAATAATGAAGAAGAAGAACGCGAACAATAATAGTAAGGTCTTCCGCAGGAGACGGAAGACCTTAATAACTAGAAATGATCTCGTTGCGAGCAAGGAATAGGTCTTCCGTCCAATTTCTGACGAGATAGGATGTAAGTCTGACATGTTCTGAAACTCCGAAAGAGACTTAATTATTTTATGCACGTTTTCATTCAAAAGCAGAAATTTGTTCACTTCCGGTGACGGTCGGAAATGACGGATGACAATGACAAACCTTATTATCGAGCTATAAGTCACCATCATTCATGCCTGAAGGTATGAAGACTCGATCTTTAACCGTTTATGAGAAAACGCCCGGACAAAATGTCATTTGAAAAACGGAAATTCGGCCCTTACCCGCGACCGGAAGTGAATTTTGAAATATTACTCAAGGGTACAGTAGATACGGACAATGTTAATACTATCTGTAAATATCGTATTAAAAAGTTGATCTATAAGCGAGAGATATGAGGACAAAGAAAGACCAATTTTTCGAATATTTTCCTCTAAAAACCGGAAGTTGCTGGCTATACTTCCGGTAAGTTTAACATTTTCTAAAACGCCGAAAGAGACTGAATTAATCTATGCAAGTTTTGTTTCAAAAGCATCATTTTAAAATTTGACGTTTCTTTTGTTCACTTCCGGTGACGGCCAGAACTGACGGATGGCAATGATAAACGTTGTTACATATCTACAAGTCACCATCTATCATCCCTAAAAGTTTGAAGACTCAATCTTTAACCGTTTATGAGAAAACGCCCGGACAAAATGTCATTTGAAAAACGGAAATTCGGCCGTAACTTGCGACCAGAAGTGAATTTTGAAAAAGGATTAAAAGGTATTCTAGAGTTGGATAATGTCAAAAATATCTGTAAATATCGTAGTAAAAAGTTGATAGATAAGCGAGATATGCGAAGACAAAGAAATATCAATTTTTGGAAGTTTTTCTCTAAAAACCGGAAGTTGTTGGTTAAACTTCCGGTAAGTGTAACATTTTTTGAAACACCGAAAGAGACCGAATTAATCTGTGCAAGTTTTATTTCAAAAGCATAATTTTGAAATTTGACGTTTCTTTTATTCACTTCCGGTGACGGACGAAAGTGACGGATGGCAATGATAAACCTTATTACAGAGCTACAAGTCACCATCTATCATCCCTAAAAGTTCGAAGACTCAATCTTTAACCGTTATGAGAAAACGCCCGGACAAAATGTCATTTGAAAAACGGAAATACAGCCGTAACTTGCGACCGGAAGTGATTTTAGCAAAACCAAAAAAAGTCCGTTCTAGACAATCCTATTTTACATCATTCCTGAAAGTTTCATGAAAATCTATCCAACCGTTTTTGAGAAATCGCCTGCATAAAATCGGTAAGAAAAAGAACAATAATAATAATAACTAGAAATGATCTCGTTGCGAGCAACGAATAGGTCTTCCGTCCAATTTCTGACGAGATGGGATGTAAGTCTAACATGTTCTGAAACTCCGAAAGAGACTTAATTATTCCATGCACGTAAAAAGTTGATAGATAAGCGAGATATGCGAAGACAAAGAAATATCAATTTTTCGAAGTTTTTCTCTAAGTGTAACATTTTTTGAAACACCGAAAGAGACCGAATTAATCTGTGCAAGTTTTATTTCAAAAGCATAATTTTGAAATTTGACGTTTCTTTTATTCACTTCCGGTGACGGACGGAAGTGACGGATGGCACTGATAAACCTTATTACAGAGCTACAAGTCACCATCTATCATCCCTAAAAGTTTGAAGACTCAATCTTTAACCGTTTATGAGAAAACGCCCGGACAAAATGTCATTTGAAAAACGGAAATACAACCGTAACTTGCGACCGGAAGTGAATTTTGAAAAAAGGATTAAAGGGTAGTCCAGAGTTGGATAATGTCAAAAATATCTGTAAATATCGTAGTAAAAAGTTGATAGATAAGCGAGATATGCGAAGACAAAGAAATATCAGTTTTTCGAAGTTTTTCTCTAAAAACCGGAAGTTGTTGGTTAAACTTGCGGTAAGTGTAACATTTTTTGAAACACCGAAAGAGACCGAATTAATCTGTGCAAGTTTTATTTCAAAAGCATAATTTTGAAATTTGACGTTTCTTTTGTTCACTTCCGGTGACGGACGGAAGTGACGGATGGCAATGATAAACCTTATTACAGAGCTACAAGTCACCATCTATCATCCCTAAAAGTTTGAAGACTCAATCTTTAACCGTTTATGAGAAAACGCCCGGACAAAATGTCATTTGAAAAACGGAAATACAGCCGTAACTTGCGACTGGAAGTGATTTTAGCAAAACCCCAAAAAAGACCGTTCTAGACAATCCTATTTTACATCTTTCCTGAAAGTTTCATGAAAATCTATCCAACCGTTTTTGAGAAATCGCGTGCACAAAATCGGTAAGAAAAAGAACAATAATAATAATAACTAGACACGATCTCGTTGCGAGCAACGAGTAGGTCTTCCGTCCGATTTGTTGATGCACTCGGAGTAAAAAAAAAAAAAAAAGACAAATGAGTCCCAATTTAGTTTCCGACTTTAAGACACTTTAGATATAATCAATTTTTCATATCATAAGCTTCTGAAGAAAAGTTGCGGTGAAATTCGTTTGAAATTCGACTCTCCAGGCGAGCCATAAGGCCCGCGGGCCTATTTCTTGATGTCATTTGTTAGTCCTCTATAGACTCAACAACTTTAGTTCTATATGTCTTTACAAAATATTTACCTGTAAAAAGTTATTGAGATCGACCGATATTGACAAAAAATCGACTCTACAGGCGAACCATTAGGACCATAGGCCTATTTCTTGATATCAATCGATAGATCTCGATAAACTGAACAACTTTTGTTCAATATGTCCTTACAAAATATTTACCAGTTACAAGTTTTTGAAATCGACTGATATCGACAAAAATCGACTCTACAGGCGAGCCATGAGGCCCACAGACCCATTTTTTGATATTGATCGATAGGTTATGACACATTGAACAACTTATGTTCAATAATGCTTTTCAAAAAATATGTCGTTTTAAAGATATGAGGCGTCAAATATTTACGATTTTGGCCCTTAAAATCTCTAATTACGTAACATATGACCTACTTTTTGATTTGATAAGATCAAGCTCGTTGAGATGAACATTTCCGCTTCTACAACTTATTATAAAATATTAATAGTTTCTGAGATATTCTCCAAAACATTTGGACCCTTCTGAACCCCTAATTTAAAGGGCCAGCCCGTTTTGCTTGATATCGTAAGAAAGGCCTTGTCATTTTAAACATTTTTTGCTCAACAAGTATTTAGAAATTCTTTACCGTTCTCGAGTTATCTCTACAAGAAATATTTAGGGGCCAAACTGTAGCTCCCTAACGGGGTCACATAGGGAAAAAACGAAATGTACATATTGTTTAGATTATCATTCTGAACAACTTTTGTTCAATAATGCTTTTCAAAATATTTGTCGTTTTCAAGATATGAGGCGTCAATTATTTATGATTTTGGTCCTTAAAATCGCTTATTACGTAACATATGACCTACTTTTTGATTTGATAAGAACAAGCTCGTTTAGATGAACATTTCCGCTTCAATGACTTATTACAAAATATGAATAGTTTCTGAGATATTCTCATAAACCTTTGGACCCTTCTGGGCCCCTAATTTAAAGGGTCAGCCCCTTTTGCTTGATATCGTAAGAAAGGTCATGACATTTCAAACATTTTTTGTTCAACAAGTATTTAGAAATTCTTTACCGTTCTCGAGTTATTTCTAGAAGTAATTTTTAGGGGCCAAACTGTAGCTCCCTAACGGGGCCACATAGGGTAAAAACGAAATATGCATATTGTTCAGATCATCATTCTGAACAACTTTTGTTCTTTATTGCTTTTCAAAATATTTGTCGTTTTCGAGATACAAGGGGTAAAAGATTTATGGTTTTGGCCCTTAAAATCCCTTATTACGTAACATATGACCTAAATTTTTATATGAATAAATTTGGATTGTTGAGATGAACATTTTTTGTTCTTTGACTTATACCAAAATATTAACGATTTTTGAGATATTTGATCTAGACTTTGAGCCCTTCTAGATCCCTAATTGAAGGGGCTAGCCCCTAAATCTTGATATTTTCGAAAAGATCTCGTAAATGTGCACAACTTTTGTTCTACATGTCTTAACAAAATATTTGCAAGAAAAAAGATATTGGAGATCAAAGGTCAAAAATGGCCGAAATCGGCGAAAAATTTTGGCATCCATTTTTTCAGGTCCAGGCGAGCGTTTAGGCAAATCGCCTCCGGTAAAATCGAATCCCCCACAAATCTTCTAAAATGTTTACTCTATCTTGTGTAGAAATTTCAAGACTCTAGCTTCAAAACTAACGGAGGAGATGTGTGGAAAACAAGGCCCTTCAAAAAGTCACTAAAAGAGAGATAACTCCTGACCGGAAGTGACGTCAAGCACGAAATTTTGCAAGCTACGTCTCGTCACCAAAAGACATCTTTCCTGAAAATTTCGTGAAAAATAATGATAGAGGAAAAGAAACATAAGAATCACTATAAGGTCTTCCGTTGAGACGGAAGACCTTAATAATAGAGGAAAAGAAACATAAGAATCACTATAAGGTCTTCCGTTGAGACGGAAGACCTTAATAATAATAGAGGAAAAGAAACATAAGAATCACTATAAGGTCTTCCGTTGAGACGGAAGACCTTAACTAGACACTCATTACTAGTAATGAGTAGGTCTTCCGTTAGACCACTTTCAGTAAAGAGTTTTCTATTCCTACGAAAACCATTTAAATGTATCAGAAAATGTGCCTTAACAATGAATGAGAAATGTATTATCGAATGTTTTACTCCTTTCACGTAAATTCCGGTGACGACCGGAAGTACTATTCAGATGCGTTTTCCTATAAATGACAGCGACTCTTTACTGTCTATATTCCTTGAAAATTTCACGTCTCTATCTCAAAGAGTTCTCAACAAAAAGAAGTAGACTAAAGAAAGAAAAAGTATTAGGTTACTACCGACCGGAAGTCAATTTTGAAAAACAAAATTATCAAAACTTTAGAAGTTGATACTTTTATTAAGACATGTGAAAATCATATGAAAGACTTCAATTATAAGCGAGATTTATGGGGACAAGGATACAAAAAGTAAAAGGTATTTTATCAAGAAACCGAAAGTAGTCGTTTTGACTACCGACAGAGTCAATATTCTTTTGACACTTTGAAAGAGACTTAATAAACTAGTATAGGTTTCAATTCAAAAGAAAAAGTTTGAAATTTGCGATTCTTTCCATTACTTCCGGTGACGACAGGAAGTGACGGAGAAAAAAATTGAATGTATGTGTACAATGGACTAATGTTAGTTGATCAACTCTACAAGTTTCAAGCGTCTATCTATATTCATTTTTGAGAAACTGAAAAAACAATGTTTGAATATGTCAACCCCATATGTCACGACCGGAAGTGAATTTTACAAAAGGTATTTAAATTTACTCTAGACATTTATAGTGTTTATAACATATGTAAAATTCAAATCATTAACTTGTTTTATGACCGAGATTTATGGCACTGAAAAATGAGAGAATGAATAGTCTTTCTTTGATATAACCGGAAGTTGGAGATTCAACTTCCGGTGGGGTCAACATTTTTTGAGAATTAGAACGAGAGCTTGTAAACCGATATAGGTTTCAATTTGAAAGAAAAAAGTTTGAAATTGATGATTTCTTTAATCACTTCCGGTAACGACCGGAAGTGACGGCCGACATTCTTTTCCCCCTACTGCACGCGTACAAAGTATGATCTATTCACTCTGAAAATTTGGTGACTCTATCTTTTACCGTTTCTGAGGAAAACGCTGGACAAGGAAAACAGCTAATAAGCCGTATATACCGACCGGAAGTGAATTTTACAAAAATATTTGATGTTGTTCTAGACACTTATAGTGACTATAAGATATGTAAAATTCAACTCATTAACTAGTTTCATGACCGAGATTTATGGCACTGAAAAATGAGAGAATGAATAGTCTTTCTTTGATATAACCGGAAGTTGGAGATTCCACTTCCGGTGGGATCAACATTTATTGAGAATTAGAACGAGACCTAGAAAAACCGATTTAGGTTTCAATTTGAAAGAAAAAAGTTTGAAATTGATGATTTATTTAATCACTTCCGGTGACGACTGGAAGTGACGACGACAAAAAATATTACGTGCATGCACCATAGAGAAAATAGATCTATCATCCCTGAAAGTTTCATTCGATTATCTTTAGTGGTTTTCAAGTTTACCCCCGGACAAAGTTTCTCTGAAAAACCCGAAAATCGGACGTATCTGACGAACGGAAGTGAATTTTGAAAAAATGAAAAAAAAAACCTCGAGGTACAACAAAAAGAAGTAGACTAAAGAAAGAAAAAGTAGTAGGTAACTACCGACCGGAAGTCAATTTTGAAAAACGAAATTGTCAAAACACTGGAAGTTGATACTATTCTTAAGACATGTGAAAATCATATCAAACACTTCAAATATAAGCGAGATTGGTGGGGACAAAGAGACGAAAAGTAAAAAAGTATTTTATCAAGAAACCGGAAGTAGTCGTTTTGACTACCGACGGGGTCAATATTCTTTTGACATTTTGAAAGAGACTTAATAAACTAGTATAAGTTTAAATTTAAAAGAAAAAGTTTGAAATTTACGATTATTTCAATCATTTCCTGTGACGGCAGGAAGTGACGGTTGACATGCTCAACAGCTATTGCATGCTTACAAACAGAGATTAATCATCCCTGAATATTTGATGAACCTATCTTTTACCCTTTCCAAGAAAATCTTTTGAGAAACAGAAAATCGGCCATATTTTCCCACCGGAAGTGAATTTTGGAAAAACAAAAATAACCACAGCAAAGTCATAAGTAATAAGACATTATTCCTGAAAATTTCAAGAAAATCTATCCAGCCATCTCTGAGAAATCACTCGAAGAAATCGGAAAATCGTCATTTTTTTTAAATACTTCCGGTATAGAGCGGAAGTGACGGACGAAAAAATTGAAAGAATGTTTACAATGGCCTAATGCTAGTTGATCAACCCTACAAGTTTCAAGCGTCTATATATTTTCGTTATTGAGAAACTGAAAAAACAAAGTTTGAATTTGTCCACCCCCTATCTCACGACCGGAAGTGATATTTACAAAAATATTTAAAAATTTTCTAGACATTTATAGTGTCTATAACATATGTAAAATTCAAATCAGTAACTTCTTTTATGACCGAGATTTATGGCACTGAAAAATGAGAGAATGAATAGTATTTCTTTGATATAACCGGAAGTTGGAGATTCAACTTCCGGTGGGGTTAACATTTTTTGAGAATTAGAACGAGAACTAGTAAACCGATATAGGTTTCAATTTGAAAGAAAAAAGTTTGAAATTTATAATTCTTTAATCACTTCCGGTGACGACCGGAAGTGACGGCCGACATTCTTAACCCCCTACTTCACGCCTACAACGTGAGATCTATTCACTCTGAAAATTTGGTGACTCTATCTTTTATTGTTTCTGAGAAAAACGCTAGACAAGGAAAACAGCTAATAAGCCGTATTTGCCGACCGGAAGTGAATTTTACAAAAATATTTGACGTTACTCTAGACATTTATAGTGACTATAATATATGTAAAACTCAACTCATTAACTAGTTTCATTACCGAAATTTATGGCACTGAAAAATGAGAGAATAAATAGGTCTTTCTTTGATATAACCGGAAGTTGGAGATTCAACTTCCGGTGGGGTCAACATTTTTTGAGAATTAGTACGAGATATAGTAAACCGAAATAGGTTTCAAATTGAAAGAAAAAAGTTTGAAATTTATGATTCCTTTAATCACTTCCGGTGACGACCGGAAGTGACGGCGACAAAAAATATTACGTGCATGCACCATAGAGAATATAGATCTATCATCCCTGAAAGTTTCATTCGACTATCTTTAGTGGTTTTCAAGTTTACCCCCGGACAAAGTTTCTTTCAAAAACCGGAAAATCGGACGTATCTGACGAACGGAAGTGAATTTTGAAAACATGAAAAAACTGCCTCGAGGTACCATCGTTGTCTATAACCTGTGAAAGTTTCAGGAAAATCCATCCAACGGTCTCGGAGACGAAAGGGAAAAAAAAAAAAATAATAATAATAATAACTAGAAACTCATTACTAGTAATGAGTAGGTCTTCCGTTTGTTCACTTCCGGTAAAGAGTTTTCTGATCCTACAAAAACCATTCAAATATATCAGAGAATGTACTTTAACAATAAATGAGAAGTGTATTATCGAATTTTTTACTCATTTCTTGTAACTTCCGGTGACGACCGGAAGTACTATTCAGATGTGTTTTCCTATAAATGACAGCGACTCTTTACTGTCTATATTCCCTGAAAATTTCACGTCTCTATCTGAAAGAGTTCTCAACAAAAAGAAGTAGACTAAAGAAAGAGAAAGTAGTAGGTTACTACCGACCGGAAGTCAATTTTGAAAAACAAAATCATCAAAACTCTAGAAGTTGATACTTTTTATTAAGACATGTGAAAATCATATGAAAGACTTCAAATATAAGCGAGATTTATGGGGAGAAAGAGACAAAAAGTAAAAAGGTATTTTATGAAGAAACCGGAAGTAGTTGTTTTGACTACCGACAGACTCAATATTCTTTTGACACTTTGAAAGAGAGTTAATAAACTAGTATAGGTTTCAATTTGAAAGAAAAAGTTTGAAATTTGCGATTCCTTCAATCACTTCCGGTGACGACAGGAAGTGACGGTTCAACCCCCTACTGCACGCTTATAAACGGAGATTGATTATCCCTGAATATTTGATGAACCTATATTTTACCTTTTCCAAGAAAAATACTGGACAAAATTCCTTTGGAGAGACAAAATATCGGCCATATTTTTCGACCAGAAGTGAATTTTGTAAAAACAAAAATAATTATAGCAAGGTCATTTCATAAGACATTATTCCTGAAAATTTCAAGAAAATATATCCAGCCATCTCTGAGAAATCACTGGAAGAAATCGGAAAATCGACATTTTTTAAAACACTTCCGGTATAGACCGGAAGTGACGGACGAAAAAATTGAATGTATGTGGACAATGGACTAATGTTAGTTAATCAACTCGACAAGTTTCAAGCGTCTATCTATATTCATTATTGAGAACCTGAAAAACAAGGCTTCAATATATCCACCCCATATCTCACGACCGGAAGTGAATTTTACAAAAATATTTAAGTATACTCTAGACATGTATAGTGTCTATAACATATGTAAAATTCAAATCATTAACTTGTTTTATGACCGAGATTTATGGCACTGAAAAATGAGAGAATGAATAGTCTTTCTTTGATATAACCGGAAGTTGGAGATTCAACTTCCGGTGGGGTCAACATTTTTTGAGAATTAGAACGAGACCTAGGAAACCGATATAGGTTTCAATTTGAAAGAAAAAAGTTTGAAATTGATGATTAATTTAATCACTTCCGGTGACGACCGGAAGTGACGGCCGACATTCTTAACCCCCTACTGCACGCCTACAAAGTAAGATCTATTAACTCTGAAAATTTGGTGACTGTATCTTTAACCGTTTCTGAGAAAAACGCTGTACAACGAAAACAGCTAATAAGCCGTATTTGCCGACCGGAAGTGAATTTTACAAAAATATTTGAGGTTACTCTAGACATTTATAATGACTATAATATATGTAAAACTCAACTCATTAACTGGTTTCATGACCAAGATTTATGGCATTGAAAAATGAGAGAATTAATAGTCTTTCTTTGATATAACCGGAAGTTGGAGATTCAACTTCCGGTGGGATCAACATTTTTTGAGAATTAGAACTAGACCTAGTAAAACGATATAGGTTTCAATTTGAAAGAAAAAAGTTTGAAATTGATGATTTATTTAATCACTTCCGGTGACGACCGGAAGTGACGGCGACAAAAAATATTACGTGCATGCACCATAAGGAAGATAGATCTGTCATCCCTGAAAGTTTCATTCGATTATCTTTTGTGGTTTTCAAGTTTACCCCCGGACAAAGTTTCTTTCAAAAACCGGAAAATCGGACGTATCTGACGAACGGAAGTGAATTTTGAAAAAATGAAAAAACTGCCTCGAGGTACCATCGTTGTCTATAACCTGTGAAAGTTTCAGAAAAATCCATCCAACGGTTTAGGAGACGAAAGGGGAAAAAAAAAAAATAATAATAATAAACAGTAGAATCACTAGAAGGTCTTCCGTTGGAAACGGAAGACCTTAATAAACAGTAGAATCACTAGAAGGTCTTCCGTTGGAAACGGAAGACCTTAATAACTAGACACTCATTACTAGTAATGAGTAGGTCTTCCGTTAGACCACTTCCGGTAAAGAGCTTTCTATTCCTACGAAAACCATTTAAATGTATCAGAAAATGTGCCTTAACAATGAATGAGAAATGTATTATCGAATATTTTACTCCTTTCTCGTAAATTCCGGTGACGACCGGAAGTACTATTCAGATGCGTTTTCCTATAAATGACAGCGACTCTTTACTGTCTATATTCCCTGAAAATTTCACGTCTCTATCTGAAAGAGTTCTCAACAAAAAGAAGTAGACTAAAGAAAGAAAAAGTATTAGGTTACTACCGACCGGAAGTCAATTTTGAAAAACAAAATTATCAAAACTTTAGAAGTTGATACTTTTATTAAGACATGTGAAAATCATATGAAAGACTTCAAATATAAGCGAGATTTATGGGGACAAAGAGACGAAAAGTAAAAAGGTATTTTATCAAAAAACCGGAAGTAGTCGTTTTGACTACCGACAGAGTCAATATTCTTTTGACACTTTGAAAGAGACTTAATAAACTAGTATAGGTTTCAATTTAAAGGAAAAAGTTTGAAATTTGCGATTCTTTCCATCACTTCCGGTGACGACAGGAAGTGACGGTCGACATGTTTAACCCCCTACTGCACGCTTACAAACGGAGATTGATCATCCCATAATATTTGATGAACCTATATTTTACCTTTTCCAAGAAAAATGCTGGACAAAATTCCTTTTGAGAAACAGAAAATCGCCCATATTTTCCGACCGGAAGTGAATTTTGTAAAAACAAAAATAATTATAGCAAGGTCATTTCATAAGACATTATTCCTGAAAATTTCAAGAAAATATATCCAGCCATCTCCGAGAAATCACTCGAAGAAATCGGAAAATCGACATTTTTTCAAATACTTCCGGTATAAAGCGGAAGTGACGGACAAAAAAATTGAATCAATGCGTATAATGGACTAATGTTAGTTGATCAACTCTACAAGTTTCAAGCGTCTATCTATATTCATTATTGAGAAACTGAAAAAACAAGGTTTGAATATGTCCACCCTATATCTCACGACCGGAAGTGAATTTTACAAAAATATTTAAATATACTTTAGACATTTATAGTGTCTATAACATATGTAAAATTCAAATCATTAACTTGTTTTATGACCGAGATTTATGGCACTGAAAAATGAGAGAATGAATAGTCTTTCTTTGATATAACCGGAAGTTGTAGATTCAACTTCCGGTGGGGTTAACATTTTTCGAGAATTAGAACGAGACCTAGGAAATCGATATAGGTTTCAATTTGAAAGAAAAAAGTTTGAAATTTATGATTCATTTAATCACTTCCGGTGACGACCGGAAGTGACGGCCGACATTCTTATCCCCCTACTTCACGCCTACGAATTGAGATCTATTAACTCTGAAAATTTGATGACTCTATCCTTCACCGTTTCTGAGAAAAATGCTGGACGACGAAAACAGCTGAAAAGCCGTATTTGCCGACCGGAAGTGAATTTTACAAAAATATTTGAGGTTACTCTAGACATTTATAATGACTATAATATATGTAAAACTCAACGCATTATCTAGTTTCATGACCGAGATTTATGGCACTGAAAAATGAGAGAATGAATAGTCTTTCTTTGATATAACCGGAAGTTGGAGATTCAACTTCCGGTGGGATCAACATTTTTTGAGAATTAGAACGAGACCTAGTAAATCGATATAGGTTTCAATTTGAAAGAAAAAAGTTTGAAATTGATGATTTATTTAATCACTTCCGGTGACGACCGGAAGTGACGGCGACAAAAAATATTACGTGCATGCACCACAGAGAAAATAGATTTATCATCCCTGAGAATTTCATTCGATTATCTTTAGTGGTTTTCAAGTTTACCCCCGGACAAAGTTTCTTTCAAAAACCGGAAAATCGGACGTATCTGACGAACGGAAGTGAATTTTGAAAAAATGAAAAAAACGCCTAGAGGTACCATCGTTCTCTATAACCTGCGAAAGTTTAAGGAAAATCCATCCAACGGTCTCGGAGACGAAAGGGGAAAAAAAATAATAATAACGAGCTATAACTGTGTTGGGATGCCAACACAAATGTCTCCGAACACTTCCCCTTGTCAAAAATGCTTTTTGATGCCAGATATGCACTCAGGATCCTCCAAAAACCATAGAAACTAAATTTGGTTGAAATCCGACGGACTTCATTTTTGCCCGCCATTTTCTTCAATGGCAGACATTTTGAAACAATTGAAAATTGATTGGAAGAAAATACTGATGCTAAAAATGAACTGTGGACCCTCCATTTACCCCAGAACCCAAATGTTGTAGAAATTTTAACACTTTCAAATATTTCGGTATATGGCGGCCATTTTGAAAATGGCGGCTCAAAAAAAAAATTGATGGTGGAAATGGACTTGGGGTAACTAAATTACCCTAGAAATGGAATTTAAATGAAATCCGACAACCTTGAGTTTTTGACGTTTTTTGGCCGCCATCTTGAAACGGCGGCCATTTTGAAAATTTGAAAAGTTGAATGCACCCCTCCTAGTGACCCCCTATCAGCTCATAAAGTTTGAAGTGGATCTGTCGAAGCACTTTCACAAAATCGGTCGGACAAATTTCTCACTAAAGAAGAGGAATAATAAGAATAAGAAGAAAATAATAAGAACGAGCTGTAACTGTGTTGGGATGCCAACACAAATGTCTCCGAACACCTCCCCATGTCAGAACTGGTTCTTGATGCCAGATATGCACTCAGGATCCTCAAAGAACTCTAGAAACGGAATTTGGTTGAAATCCGACGGATTTGATTTTTGGCCGCCATTTTCTTCAATGGCGGCCATTTTGAAAGACTTGAAAATTGATAGGAAAGAAAAACAGATGCTAGAAATGAATTGTGGACTCTCCATTTACCCCAGAACCCAAATGTTGTAGATATTTTAACACTTTGAAATATTTCGGTATGTGGCGGCCATTTTGAAAATGGCGGCTGAAAAAAAAATTTGATGGTGGAAATGGACTTGGGGTCACTAAATTACCCTAGAAATCGAATTTGGTTGAAATCCGACAACCTTGAGTTTTTGACGTTTTTTGGCCGCCATCTTGAAACGGCGGCCATTTTGAAAATTTGAAAAGTTGATTGCACCCCTCCTAATGACTCTCTATCAGCTCACAAAGTTTGAAATCGATTAGTCGAAGCATGTTCATAAAATCGGTCGGACAAATTTCTCACTAAAGAAGAGGAAAAATAAGAAGAAAAGAATAAGAATAACGAGCTATAACTGTGTTGGGATGCCAACACAAATGTCTCCGAACACCTCCCCATGTCAGAAATGGTTTTTGATGCCAGATCAGGATTCTCAAAAAACCCTAGAAACTAAATTTGGTTGAAATTCGACGTACTTGATTTTTTGGCCGCCATTTTCTTCAATGGTGGCCATTTTGAAAAATCTGAAAATAGATCGGAAGGAAATACTGATGCTAGAAATGAATTATGGACCCTCCATTTACCCCAGAACCCAAATGTTGTACAGATTTTAACACTTTCAAATATTTCAGTATATGGCGGCCATTTTGAAAATGGCGGCTCAAAATTTTTTTTTGATGGTGGAAATGGATTCTGGGTCACTAAAGTACCCTAGAAATAGAATTTGGTTGAAATCCGACAACCTTGATTTTTTGACGTTTTTTTGCCGCCATTTTGAAACGGCAGCCATTTTGAAAATTTGAAAAGTTGATTGCAACCCTCCTCATGACCCTCTATCAGCTCACAAAGTTTGAAGTGGATTAGTCGAAGCATGTTCATAAAATCGAGCGGACAAATTTCTCACTAAAGAAGAGGAAAAATAAGAAGAAAATAATAATAACGAGCTATAACTGTGTTGGGATGCCAACACAAATGTCTCCGAACACCTCCCCATGTCAGAAATGCTTTTTGATGCCAGATATGCACTCAGGATCCTCAAAAAACCCTAGAAACTAAATGTGGTTGAAATCCGACGGATTTGATTTTTGGCCGCCATTTTCTTCAATGGCGGCCATTTTGAAACATTTGAAAATAGATTGGAAGGAAATACTGATGCTAGAAATGAACTGTGGACCCTCCAATTACCCCAGAAATCAAATGTTGTAGAGATTTTAACATTTTGAAATATTTCGGTATATGGCGGCCATTTTGAAAATGATGGTGGGAATGAACTCGGGGTCACCAAATTAACCTAGAAGTAAAATTTGGTTGAAATCCGACAACCTTGATTTTTTTGACGTTTTTGGCCGTCATTTTGAAACGGCGGCCATTTTGAAAATTTCGAAAGTTGATTGCACCCCTCCTCATGACCCCCTATCAGCTCACAAAGTTTGAAGTAGATCTGTTGAAACACTTTCATAAAATCGAGCGGACAAATTTCTCTGGAAAGAAGAGGAATAAAAAGAAGAAGAAGAAGAAGAAAATAAGAATAATAAGAAACGGAGCAAAAACAATATGTCTCCGACACTTTGTGTTCGGAGACATAATAACGAGCTATAACTGTGTTGAGATGCCAACACAAATGTCTCCGAACACCTCCCCATGGCAGAAATTATTTTTGATGCCAGATATGTACTCAGGATCTTCCATAAACCCTAGAAACTAAATTTGGTTGAAATCCGACGGACTTGTTTTTTGGCCGCCATTTTGTTCAATGGCGGCCATTTTGAAACATTTGAAAATAGATTGGAAGGAAATACTGATGCTAGAAATGAACTGTGGACCCTCCGTTTACCCCAAAACCCAAATCTTGTAGATATTTTAACAGTTTGAAATATTTCGGTATATGGCGGCCATTTTGAAAATGGCGGCTCAACAAAACATTTTGATGGTGGAAATAGACTTGTAGTCAAAAAGTTACCCTAGAAATAGAATTTGGTTGAAATCGGACAACCTTGAGTTTTTGAGGTTTTTTGGCTGCCATCTTGAAACGGCGGCCATTTTGAAAATTTGAAAAGTTGAATGCACCCCTCTTAGTGACCCCCTATCAGCTCACAAAGTTTGAAGTGGATCTGTCGAAGCACTTTCACAAAATCGGTCGGACAAATTTCTCACTAAAGAAGAGGAATAATAAGAATAAGAAGAAAATAATAATAAGAATAATAAGAAACGGAGCAAAAACAATATGTCTCCGACACTTTGTGTTCGGAGACATAATAAGAATAATAAGAAACGGAGCAAAAACAATATGTCTCCGACACTTTGTGTTCGGAAACATAATAACTAGAAATGATCTCGTTGCGAGCAACGAATAGGTCTTCCGTCCAATTTCTGACGAGATAGGACCTTGACTGGAAGAATTCAATTAGTGAATTAGTGAAGAACGACTATACATGAAAGAAATAAACACATACATGTAAGATGTGATTTATCAATTGTAAACAATTTCGGTTTTGTTTCATTCACTTTCAAGTATCTCGGTAGTCCATAAAACGACTAAAAATTCCAATTGAACCACGTAGGAATCCACACTAAAAATTTCCATAAAAAATACTGAGTTTTTGGACAACTTCCGGTTTCGAACAACCAACTTCCGGTTTCGAACAACCAACTTCCGGTGGAAATGATATGATTTATTACACTCTATTAAATAATTTTATGAGGATTAGAATTTAAAATATGAAATATATTTTTATGGTGCTTCCGGCGGATGACGAAAGTGACAGCAAGAAAGTTGAAACACGTATATCACATCTACAAGTCACTATCTAACTTTCCTGAAAGCTTCAAGACTCAATCTTTGAGTATTTATGAGAAAAGACTTGGAGAAAAAAACCCGGAAATCGTACATATTTAACGAACGGAAGTGAATTTTGAAAAAAACAACAACAGTAATTCACTATACTCTGAAGATGGATAATGTCAATTATATATTTGAAAATCACAAAAACACTTGCTTTATAAGTGAGAGATATGATGGCAAAGAAAAACCATATTTCCGAAGTTTTTCTCTAAAAACCGGAAGTTGCTGGTTAAACTTTTTCTGAAACGCCACAAGAGACCTAATTAATCTATGCAAGTTTTGTTTCAAAAGCATAATTTTGAAATTTTGCGTTTCTTTTGTTCACTTCCGGTAACGGCTGGAAGTGACGGATGATAATGATAAACCTTTATTACAGAGCTATAAGTCACCATCTATCATCCCTGAAAGTTTATAGACTCAATCTTAAACCGTTTATGAGAAAACGACCGGACAAAATATCATTTGAAAAACAGAAATTCGGCCGCAACTTGTGACCTGAAGTGAATTTTGAAATAGTGGTGTAGGGTTCTTTTGAGATTGATAATGTCAAATATATCTGTAAATATCGTATTAAATGGTTCATAAATAAACGAGAGATACGAGGACAAAGAAAGACCGTTTTTTAAAAGTTTTTCTCTGAAAACCGGAAGTTGCTGGTTAAACTTCCGGTAAGTCTAATATTTTCTGAAACACCGAAAGAGACCTAACTAATCTATGTAAGTTTTGTTTCAAAAGCATTAGTTTGAAATTTGACGTTTCTTTTGTTCACTTCCGGTGACGGCCAGAAGTGACGGATGACAAAAATAATACCTTATTGCACAGCTACAATTCATAATCTATCATCCCTGAAAGTTTGAAGACTCAATCTTTAACCGTTTATGAGAAAACGCCCGGACAAAATATCATTTGAAAAACGGAAATTCGGCCGTAACCTGTGACCGGAAGTGACTTTTAAAATAGTGTTACAGGGTTCTCTTAAGACGGATAATGTCATTAAAATCTGTAAATATCGTATTAAAAATTTGATAAATAAACGAGATATACGAAGACAAAAAAAAAAGACCATTTTTTCGAAGTTTTTCTATAAAAACCGGAAGTTGCTGGTTGAACTTCCGATAAGTCTAACATTTTCTGAAACGCCGAAAGATATCTAATTAATCTATGCAAGTTTTGTGTCAAAAGCATTAGTTTGAAATTTGACGTTTCTTTTGTTCACTTCCGGTGACGGCCGGAAGCGACGGATGGTAATGATAATACCCTATTGCATAGCTACAAGTCACCATCTATCATCCCTGAAAGTTTGAAGTTTCAATCGTTAACCGTTTATGAGAAATCGCCCGGAAAAAATGTCATTTGAAAAACGGAAATCCAGCCGTAACTTGTGACCGGAAGTGATTTTTGCAAAACCAAAAAAAACCTTTTTTAGACAATCCTATTTTAAATCTTTCCTGAAAGTTTCATGAAAATCTATCAAGCTGTTTTAGAGAAATCGCGTGCACAAAATCGGTAAGAAAAAGAACAATAATAACTAGTAATCCTAATTGTTCGCGAACAATTAGAGGTCTTTCCACCTTTTCAGACATTCAAACAATGTCTCTGAATACAAAAAAATGTGTACTTTATATGCTTTAGACGGTATAAAAATTGCTTATTTTCAAAGTTTCTAGATGACCTTGACCGTTGACCTTGACCTAATTTTCAAGGTCAAAGGTCAGGGATGTCACTTCAGTTGGTCCTGTCTTCCTACGACAAATACTTTAGGAGTTGTAAATTTCTACACGAAATCGAAAAGCTTTGAAGGGCATTAATTCCTGTTACGGATCGACAAACCATCAAAAACGGAAGTCATCTTTTACAATTGATCAGGCAATAAGTTTAGTGAACATTTCGTGTTCGTACCATTTACAGTTTCCATACTGTAGTGATAACAATGGTTTTTACGCAAATTGCTGTAAATCGAACAAAGGTCAAAGTTCAGAATGGTAATGATATGCGTTGACTTAAGTTGGTCCTTAACTACTTGTGCATAGTATACCTTATTTGTACTTTATATGCTTTAGACGGTATGAAAATTGCTTATTTTCAAAGTTTCTAGATGACCTTGACCTTTGACCTTGACCTAATTTTCAAGGTCAAAGGTCAGGAATGTCACTTCAGTTGGTCCTGTCTTCCTACGACAAATACTTTACGAGTTGTAAATTTCTACGTGAAATCGAAAACTTTCAAGGGCATTAATTCCCGTTACGGATCGAGAAACCTTAAAATACAGGAAGTCATCTTTTACAATTGATCAGGTAATAAGTTTAGTGAACATTTCGTGTTCGTACCATTTACGCTTTCCATACTGTAGTGATAACAATGGTTTTTACGCAAGTCGCTGTAAATTGAAGAAAGGTCAAAGTTCAGAGTGGTAATGCAGTGCGTTGGAATAAGTTGGTTTGTGACTACTTGTGCATACAACACTTTATCTGTACTTTCTATGCTTTAGACTGTATGAAAAGTGCTTATTTTTAAAGTTTCCAGATGACCTTGACCTTTGACCTTGACCTGATTTTCAAGGTCAAAGGTCAAGTATTCCATTCCAGTTGGTTCCGTCTTTCTACGACTTATATTTTAAGAGTTTTGAATTTTTCCGTAAAAATCGTAAACTTTCAGGGCCATTAACTCCCTTTAGGGATCACCGAAAACTTAAAAGTAAACACTACAACGCTTCAGCTTGATCGACTAAAGAATTTAGTGAAAGTTTCATGCTCTTATCATTTACGGTTTTCGAGGTGAACCGATAACAAGGGTTTTTTGCGTAAAGTCCCATAAGTTCATTAGGGGTCAAAGATCAAGTACGCAGGGTGAGATCTGAGCATGTTTCGAGATGTCAAATATGATGGTCTACATTGTTTTTCGATAAGTCTTAAAACGTCAAGAGCTTCTCGCGGCGGAAAGAAAAGAAGACAAATAATAATAATAATAAACAGAACAATAACAAAAGGTCTTTCCACAGAAAGGTGGAAAGACCTAATAAACAGAACAATAACAATAGGACTTTCCCCTGAAAGGTGGAAAGCCCTAATAATAATAATAAACAGAACAATAACAATAGGACTTTCCACTGAAAGGTGGAAAGCCCTAATAATAATAGAGGAAAAGAAACATAAGAATCACTATAAGGTCTTCCGTTGAGACGGAAGACCTTAATAAACAGTAGAATCACTAGAAGGTCTTCCGTTGGAAACGGAAGACCTTAATAAACAGTAGAATCACTAGAAGGTCTTCCGTTGGAAACGGAAGACCTTAACTAGATGCGATCTCGTTGCGAGCAACGAGTGGGTCTTCCGTCCAATTTTAGATGCGATGAGATAAGAATTTGACTGAGATTTTCGTTCATAAATAATGATACAAATATATTGTCTAGACGTACAATTTAGTTTCGGTAGTGTTTTACAAATATTGATCATTTAAGTGTTATAAATTAAAGACTCTCTGCCCCTCTCGGCCACTAATTAAAGGGGTCAGTCTTTTTTCGAGAAAAAAGTTAATAATGTTATTTACTGCGATACAAATTCGACTGATCAGGCGAGTCATGTCGCCCGGAGGCCTAAATTTGATATCATTCTAGATATATCTCGGAAACCTGAACAAATTTTGTTCTACATGTCCAAAGGAAATTTTCTTGAGAAAAAAGTTATTTATTGCGACATTTATCATACTGTTAAGGCGAGTCATAAGGACCGTGGGCTTTTTTCTTGATATCGTTTGAAAGATCTTGCAAACCTGAACAACATTTGTTCTACATGTCTTATCATAAGATTCTCGAGAAAAAAGTTAATAATTGTGACACTAATCAAACTGTTCAAGCGAGCCATGAGGCCCGTTCGCCTTTTTCATGATGTTGTTCGAAAGATCTTGCAAAACTGAACAACTTTTGTTCTAGATGTCTTATTAAAAGTTTCTTGACAAAAATGTTATAGCTTGCAACAATAACACAACTGTTCAGGTGATCCATGGGTCCCTCAGGCCTATTTATTAACATTGTTAGTTAACGCTTCCGAAACTGAACAACAATTGTTCTACATGTCTTGTAAAAAGTTTCTCGAGAAAAAAGTTATTAATGTTATTAATTGTGGTACAAATTCCACTGTTCAGACGAGCCATGACGCCCTGAGGCCTATTTTTTGATATCATTAGATAGATCTTGCAAAACTGAACAACTTTTATTCTACATGTCTTATCAAAAGTTTCGTGAGAAAAAAGTTAATCATTGTAACAGAAATTCAATGGTTCAGGTGAGCCATGAGGCCTATGGGCCCATTTCTTGATATGACACGAAAGATCTCAATAAACTGTACAACTTTGGTCATATATGTCTAAGCAAAATATTTACGAGTAAAAAGTTCTGATTGAAAACGTGGAAAAAAATGGGACACTTTTTTAAACTCCATTTTCGACCCCTACCGAGCTTCCATACTAGGCACTTCCGGAAATTTTAAAAACCCATGTGCACAACTACAACATGCCGTCTAACATCACTGAAAATTTCAGCACTCTACCTTTTATCGTTTTTGAGATTTTGTCCGGACAAGTGGTCATCTGAAAATCGATAAAAGGGGGATAACTTCCAACCGGAAGTGAATTTTCAAAAATCCAAAAAAAGATATAAACTTCAGATAGCAATGCATCAACCATAAACATTTGAAGTAAATCGATCAAGACATCTCTGAGAAATCCTCTGCACAAAATCGGTAAGGAAAAAAAAAAAGAATAAAAATAATAAGAAAAGTGAAAAATCAACAATAGAATAATAGAAGGTTCTTCCGCTGAAGACGGAAGACCCTAATAATAATAATAATAATAAGAAACAGAGTAAAAACAATATGTTCCCAAACTTTGTTTGGGGAACATAACTAGTTCTAATTGTAACGGGGACCGTTACATATGTTCCCCAAACCTCCCCCAATTAAAAAGTGATGACCTTGTGAATCTATAGCAAAAAATCCATTGTATTTTAGCCTTTAATTAGACGTAGTATATTCAATATGGTCATTTCAGTACCAAGAAATGAAAGAAAGCGTTGCACGTGCATTCACGCGCACGCGTGTATGATTCCGAATTTTTGTTGATGTCGTTCAACAGGCATTTGTATCATATACCCACAGTATGAATTTCATAATGTTTCCACCAAATATAAGGAAGTTATAGCGATTTTAAAATCGTCCAATCAGAATTCAGCACACGTGAATGCACATGCTGAGCAGTAATTCTAACCACAGCAATTTGTAAGGAGTACCAAGACACATCCAAACCCCTAATATCAATAGAATATGATGAAAAACAAAAACGTCATCGTCCTTTAAAAATTGAACATTTGAAAAACGTTGCACGCGCATGCGCGTGTGCGTTGGCATTTTTTGTTACACCAATATATAGATACATATATTGTATACGTACGCTTCATAAATAAGATAGTTACAAACGTTTTAGTATTATCCAATCAAAATGAAGCGCACGTGCATGCGCGTGCAAATTGGTAATTTTGACCATGCAAATCAGTTAAGAGTCTCAATATCTACCTATGATATGAATATCAAGCCATTTCAATGAACAACAAAAAAGTTAGACTGATTCCAAAGTTAGTGTACAAATTTTGTAATGCGCGTGCACGCGCATGCGTGCGCGTGCTGACAAAATAACTATTATTTTTCATATGTACAAATGATATACTATCATCCTATTTAGGTTTTATATCACTTCCTTCAGTATTCTGATTTTCCATTTTTTGTACCAAAATTGCAATGCACGTGCACATTTCAAAATGGATTGGTCACAGACTCTCATGAAAAGGTGAAGATAATGAACAGTGATCAATCTCATAACTCCTATGAGATATACAAATTAAGAATTGGAGAAACACGGACCCTGTATCCCCTGTCGAGCGGTCACACCTGTCGTGAGCACTATATCTTGATCAGGTAAACGGAGTAATCCGCAGTAAAAAAAAAAAAAAAAATCAGCGTGTAAAGAACGGTCAAACAATTGGTATGAAATACGTCAGGCAACATTTGACCCATTGACAGGTTGTATAATATACCGTTCTCTATTTCACAAGGTGATCGTTCTGAAGTATATTCCTATAAGATCAAGAGGAAAACAGTGTATAGATATGGGTTTCATGTTCCTTTTATTTTCTCATGAAAAAACAAATTGCTCATTTATAAGGCTTGATCTTAATTCAATTTTGGGACCTGCATTTTTAAACTATATGTACATGTTTGTTCTCTTGGATTTGGTAAACTCTCTATGAACTCGTTAATCTTGTTTTACCATAACTGAATTATTATTACAAAATGAATCACCATTAATGATTGCAAAGTCAGTTAGGTCACCTTAGCTAAGCTTTTCCCTACCCACGCCACCGTCTATCTATTTGTTGAGAAAATTTTCACGATACTCAACAGAATAATGCTTCAGTTTGACACGTCCAGTTAACGTGCTACCTGTGTATAGCTTGATGGCGTGACCTCTACAGAATGCACTGCTTGTCAAACAATCTATTGATTTTCTTGTCTTATAATTATTGAATGCATCGCTATGCGAAGGTTACAGTGCAAAAGTTCTTATTGATTTTCTTAATATCTAAAATTATAGTCGGAAGACACCCTAATCCTAAGAATAAGTAACCAATCTATGTGATGGTTTCAGTGTGTTCAGGGATTCGTGTAACTATCTATTTTGTATTGCTTATAGGAGTTACATGTATGAGATTGATCACTGTTCGTTATCTTCACTTTTCATACAGACCCTTATTGATTTTCCTTAAAAAATATACTTTAAAGGTTTTGACGAATTAACTTCTTATAAGCACTTTATTACAGAAGTAGATTTAAAGCTTGCGTCTAACTTATTATTACTATTATTATTTTTCTTACAAAATTTTTAAATTCAGGCTAAGCGCATTTGAAGTTCTTCGTTTCATAATTAACCCACAGGCTGACTAATCGCATATCCTGGTAAATCAGTTTTACATACCATACCATATATACTATTCGTATGAAGCAGTGTTTATTCAAAAGCCTTTACATGAGAAGAAAAATATCTTGCCGTGGCATTCAACTCGACATTTAGATATATCAACGACGTTTCATCTATTAACAATAATTATTTTCATTCATATGTCGATAAAACGCTTGAAAACAGCCCATGATAATCATCACGGAGGTTGGATAAATTTATTTTGATAAATAGCTGAAACACCCCGATTGCTGAAATAGTCGCTATATCGTCCAGCTAAACCCAGAATTTTTTTTTTTTTCAAGGGAGCCCTTCTCCCCTTGTAATTCCTTTGCCATCCTGGTGTATTTTAATAGAAGACAGTAGATATTTTTTTCCGTATTGGATAATTTTTTTCCGGATTTTTATTTTGATTTGATTGATAAAACTTCTGACTCCTGTGATACATTGTAGTACTACAGCAGTGTAGTATATCAAGTGGAAGGAAAGAGTCTCAAACTTTCTGTCATAAAATACATGTAGGTTGACGGAGAATGACAGCCGCCGTGATTCTTTAATGAATTCGTATATGAACCTAATAGTCAATTTACCTGTTGAAAATATTGGCCAGCATCCAATAATTTTGCGTTGTTTGTCAGTAGCCTGCCTGGATTTAAAAACTGATTATACGCGGAACAAGCATATACAGGTGGTAATGGAATATTGCTACATAAATATGGGAAGTTGACGACGAAGAAGCTGAAATCATCCCGTTTGTCATAAGTTGAATTGTTAGTTTGAGTTAATATTCATTTTCAATAAAATATCTAATGTGGATCTAATGTTGATCAGCATTTCTTCTCCACTGTGTTGTTGGATCCACTTGTACGTTGTATGAAAATGGTCGAGTTACCCTGGTATCAATTTATCCTGAATCATTATCTCGTGTCTTGTGCATACATCTCCTGTTTTTGCTTGACATGCATCTCCACATTTGGTCTCAACATTTTGATCCTCAGTTATCTCCTCATCATTAACTTTGCTGGCGTTTCATTATTACTATATATATAGTTAAGGAATGACTTTAATTCTGGGACAAGTTATACGAGTATAACCTGGTTTGGGTCAGTTTACGCTTTATAATCCGCGAAGCGGATTATAAAAAGCGTAAACTGACCCAAAACCAGGTTATACTCGTACATAAACTCGGAAAAATACAAGTCAACTGAGCGGCGCAATGATTCACTTAGCAACAATGTCGAAGCGTCTACATGTAGCTATAGAAGTTCGCCATCTTAACTTGTTGTCAATTTGTCTTAGTTCAACAGAGCCTAGCCTATTTATCAAATTATTGTATCGAAGGTAAAGTTTGTCATTACAGAAAATATGTGTAGACTATGCATGCAATGCGTATTTCGTTGCCCTTTAGAGATCGACTTTGAAGTCGCGAATCTCCGACAGATTGAAAAATTACGGGAAATTGCCGCATTGATTAGGCCTAGATCTACCCAAAGTAAGTCTTCAAATATCAGAAAATGCAATAATTTGCGGCTTTTAACTCTTTGAAAATTTCTACTACATGAAAACTTACCCTTGCACTAATAGTAACAGGGATTTTCCACACCATTTTGGGAATGGGGCCTGGGCCTTTAAAATTGGGAATTTTAACAGCATTTTGTCCAAATTGGGAATTTTAGAAATTCACAGTTTTACAACATATTTCTTAAAATACGCCTCTTTTCAATAAAAAGATGAACATTTTCTCTTCATTCATGGAAGTTTTTTTTATCTTAACAGTCTGTTTTTCATTGCAATCAGGGTTAAATGACACTTAAAACTATTTTTCAATGGTGCATGGACTGACAGAACACCAGCTTTCAAATTTCCATGTGACCCTAGCTTCTAGTTCTCAGATGGTTCTTCATAAAATGTCAGGAAGAGAAAATAGACAGCATTTTCCCACTTTACTTGCATCATGGCTAATAATATTGTGTATTTATACTTTTGAATACGAGATGAAATTTTTTTCAATAGAAAAAAAAATCAATGGAAATATTAAAAGTAAGGAAATTAAATAATAGTTGAAATAAATTTAGATTTAATCATGGAGTTTCAATACATATTGTATTGCTCTTAATTGACATAAACAGCCCAACCATATATAAATTATTTTTTAAATCATGATCTAGTTCATCATGAAACTCTCTGTGATACTATCTATGCCAATACACTTGTTCAATCAGTAAGAAAAGCACCAGGCTTGGGAAGTTATATTTTCACATCCAATAAAATCATTTTGTAAAGTAAATATATCTCTAAATGTATATTATGTTAATATTAATGATAAAAGTAAGCTAAATTTGAACTAATGCTGCTTTATACAATGCAGCATACAATATCACAACATTTCTGGTGATTAGACTCTCCAAACGAAGTGTGCTGCTTCAAAGATTAAAACAATTATTTTCACTCAAAGTACACTGAAAATACATTCTAAATATATATGATATTTACCTAATAACTCTCAGATAGGTTAAGGAAGTGGGTACAATAAGTGAAGCAACAATATAGCACGTATTAATCAAAGAGAAAAATGGAGGAAATTCGGATTTATCGAACAGTTGCCGATATTTCTTGAGTGTTTTATATAATGAACTATGATGGTAGTGTTGCTGAATTATTTTTATAGGGAAAATTTGAAGACAATAGAATCATGTAACATGTATTTTTCAAAGAAAATGAACAATCTAGTTAATTACTGCACTTTGAAAAAGTGTACCGACGGACAAAAATTTCAGGTAGACCTTCCGAACTTTTGGTGTACTCGGGCCTCTGGTCCACAATTTGTGTCAAACCAATAAATATATTTTTTCATTTAATAACTCTTTCTTTGAATCATTCCACTTTCCCCATGACAATATTGCAAAACAAGACAATTTTTTATTTGACTTTAATTGGGAAATTTTGTAGACAAATTGGGAAAAAATACTACTATTTTGCATTGGGAATGGGGCCGAATTTCGGACCCCTACTACAGGGTGGAAAATCCCTGAGTAAACCCAACACAAGAAAATATGTAAGCAAGTGACAAATCGCGATCCACATGTCAATGTGACTGACCTCATGTGGTAAAATGTGACGTATGATTTTTTTTTTTGCTTTGTTAAAAGGCGGGTCAGCAATGAAACCCCCCACCCCACCCCTTTCCCCAGTGAGAAATGTATTTGAAAATGAACAGGACAATTCTTACTTGGTAAATCATTTATTTGAATATAATATCTTTGTTTTAATCTATTATAATTCGATCATCATACAGAGAAAGATGATTTACAACAGTGATTAGTAGATGCTAATTGACAACGAGAAAACAGTATGTGTATCAAACCGAAGTATCTTATTGTACACGTTGACTTTCTATTCCATAGAAGGCTAAAAACAGTGCTGCGATGTAAATTTAGAGAGAGAGAAAAAATAGTTCCGGCTTCTGGTTGTCAAGGTGGTGTGTCCCCATATCAAACCAGGTTATACAAAAATAACCTGCGTTCCTCAATCGGAATTTGACCAATCAGAGACAAGGATACAATAAGAATTAAATTATATATATATATATAAACTTTAAACACTTTGTAGAAATATTTCGACCGTGTTACCGGTCTTCAGTCGTGTTTATCTCTCATAGCAACGTAACACAAGACTACATACACGAAAGTACTAAGACGTCACAGTAAGTATTATAAACGTCAAAGTTGATATTGCGCGAAAAACATTTGAGAATAATAAAATGAACGATACTCACTCGACCTCGTGGGCACATCCTAATATATAACTATGCGTACAATTAAATATTTGGTATTAGCAATGTAACAAAATTTTAGAAATGTTTGTTCACAAAGCAGTCAACTACTGGCCTAAGTGAATACAAACAAGAAATATTACAGTAAGTAGTTAATCGTAAATATATCAATATTGTTATAATCAAGATTATTTGATACATATCAAATAGTCCACAATTAATTAAGATTGGCTAATACAGTTCGTACCGTTTACGAAATAAACCTGGTTCGAACTATCTTGCCTCTTACAATTCCGCCTAACGGGGAACGAGTTAACTTTTCATTCTGCTCAAACCTTAGATTCAACACATTGTAAAAAATGATTTTCTTAATGACAATCCATTGCCATCGAACTAATTTATTAACATCGTGCAATCGTATACGCAGCCAAACAATCCTTTACCAGTGCAGCAACAGGATGAAGCCAAAAAAGGGACAGATAGAAGCAATACCGATCGATTGGTTTTTGTTTTGTTTTGTCCATGGTGAAGATAACGAACTGTGACCTATCTAATTCCTATAAGCAATACAGTAAAAAAATTCTTCCAACAATGGAATCGTCACCACTGTCGGCGATAGGTTGCCTAACTTTGGCCCGAGTTCGGCGTTTTCTCGGCCGCTTAGCGGGGAGTCTCAACCTCAGCGATTTTTATCGTGCCACCGCCCCGCCTGCCGTGACTTGGACCCGCGGTTTAATTTGAAGGCCTGTTACAACTGCGATGGATAATGTGGACCTTTCTATCCTGGATCCCCACGGGACTTGAGTCCGATACTTGGAGGGCAAGGCAGTGAAGCACGGCAACGTTATGGTCACACCCCCCCCCCTTTTTAAATGCAGGAGGTACCCATTCAGCCGGTGATGGAGGGTTAATCCCAGGCGAACGCTACTCTCCTTTCTCAAGGTCAACCTGAATAGAATCGTCACCACTGTCGGCAATGGGTTTCCAAATTTTGGTCTGTGCTCGGCCGCTTTGCGGGGAGCGATTTTTATCGTGCCATCACACACTGACCTTTCTAATCCGGATCTCCACGGGACTGGAGCTCGAGACAAGGACGGCATACCAACCAGGCAGTAAAGCACGACAACGTTGGTCCTCCCCTGAAGGCAGGAGGTACCTATTCAGGCGGCGATAGTCGTCTAATCCCTGACGAAGGCTACCATCCCTTCTCAAGGTCAACATGGTGAGTCGCTGCATTTATTTGATATTCCTTAATATTCACTTAGTTCAAATTCTACCGGCTGTCGTAAAGCACACGAACAACATAGCCCGTATGGTGATACCATACTCAGACTTAGTTTCTGTATGTATCTTCTGGCAGCCGCCATATGTAAATTCATATCCTGGTCATGCCCTCCACCACCTAATATACCTAGCATCGCCGGTGCTCTATTATTATGTATCCCAATGGCAAACATATGGCACAATTTTGATTGTATCTATTTGGCCAAAATGCCATT
>NC_079165.1:50359568-50399568 GCF_947568905.1 Ostrea edulis | reverse complement strand
ATGTATTGTTGTTGTCGGTTCCTTGTTATTTACGTGCAGATGTACACTAGTGGAGTATAAAATCACAAAAATAAACATTCAGTTAAATCCTGTAATTTTTTGGACACACACTTAAGTTTTCATTCACATCAATTACATGAGATAAACATTCTGTGTGCATTCAACTGTTATAATTAACAAATTCAAAGCTTCTTCTATTCCGTAAATCATACTGAGTGATTCTGAAGGATGACGTTTACCTATTGTCCAATGTGACCGGTTGGTATAGAAACGAATAGAGGAATTCCTACACCACTTTCTTGATTGACTGTTCATTTGTACTTACATTATATAATGCTCTTCGGACTCTCTCTCTCTCTTCTCTTTGGGGACATTCTCTTTCCACATGTTTTATATTTCCTAGCAATGTTTGCTGCTGATTTTTGAGTAGGTGTATTTCCACCAGTTTTAGTTTTCAGTTTTTTGGGGGGTATATCTGAAAATCCAAATAATTATGTAATGTTGAAAGAGAATTGATGCAAATGATTGAGATAGCATGTTTTCACTTGTGTTTCTTTTTTATTTCAACTAAATATACGGAAATCGAATTTGAAAAATAAATTTTGACAAGATCCCTTTCACTCAAAATATTTCACTACCGCCAGTAGCAGTGATTCGATATAGGAAACCTAGCGACCTGCAACTTTATATCTAATATAATTATAATCTGATTTCCCAACAAGATGATGTTTTTATAGGTTTTAGATGAGTATTTCTACCAAACATCTGTAACAATTTTACTTACCTGCATTGTATCGTTCCCGGCGAAATTTGATGGAAAAGTGAAAGTTGTCTGCTTCACACGGTGTTTCTAATCTACGTCACGACAATGTTTGATGTTGTTTTACGTGAAATTATGATAATGAACAAGTTGAAAATAATTTTTTAATGATAATTGATGTTAGAAAGAATAACTCTTTATGACAGGATACTTTATACTATGTATTGGACTTCGAATCAGGAAAATATGGAACTAATACTTTAATGTGATTCGGTAATGGAAACGATTCTATATAGGCAACCTCACTGTATTATAAATTACACAATTACAAATCAAACAATAATTTGCACATTACTTTCTAAAAGATATATAACTTCTTGAAATAATTTCTATTAATAATTCATTTATTCATTTAGCCAATGTGTGTGTGTGTGTGTGTGTGTGTGTGTGTGTGTCAGCTACTGTTAGTGATTCCACCATTATGCAAACACTATGACCACAGAAACTCTGCAGATGGCCCTGCAACACTTCCTGTGTATATGAAAATTATACACAATTAGCCTGATAATTCCAGGTAAATAACAATGACTCACAACTAGTGATCCGTGAAGAAACAGTATATTTTTGGGGTCTTTACGGTTGGGCTTTCATATTTTGTATAAAGATTCCTTATGTCAAGGAACTTCTTTTGATGCCATGATGTTTGATCATGTATCCTTGACTTTAAATTAAAGTTTGACTCAAATTTTATAACTTTACCTGCTCATAACTTTTGAATAGTGAATGATACATCTTTCCTATTTCATATATGCATTACTTGTGACAATACCTTTCTTTTTCGCACCAAAGATTTTGATGTTGTAACCTTGATCTTAGATTTGGGCGGGGTTTTTTTTTTTGTTTTTTGGTAGATCTTACCATAGTTGGTTCATATCCCTGTAAATGCAGAGAAGCGGATAGCAAAAAGGCAGCCATTGTAGAAGAAGAGGTGGGTGTTAGAGATTGTTTTAAACTTTTTCTCTTTTTATTATCTTGTTTTACTTGACACTATTTAATGTACTTTTAAAATGAATCTACAGCGAATGCATGTTTTGTTTTCCATGCATATAATTATATTAAGGAATTGAAATATGTTTTACTATCCATTTGTATAGATCCGCCATTTAATGAATGCTGCTGGTCTGATCCTGGTTGGCTGGTACCACAGTCATCCATTCTCTCAAGCTAACCCCTCTGTAAAGGACATCGACTGTCAGATGTCCTACCAGCTGTGTATGAAAGGATCAGGATCTAATTACTTCCCCTGTGTAGGAGTCATTATAGGTAATCATTGTTGTCATATATGGAATGGATGTTGGTGAAGTTTAACAAATGGTGAACACAAGTACATTGTAGCTATATGAATAAATTTCCTTTTATTATAGCGCCTTACAACAGACAGAGAATAAAGAAAGAATCTGCTTGCAGAATGTACATGGTTATGCCGCCTCTAGATGTAAGACTCCTGAAAGCATTTTATGAATACAGAAAATTGAATATTTTTGGAAAATTTATGGACTAGAATTCTAGATTGAGGACATTTAAGACCAGCCATCAGATTGAAGACTTATTTGTTTTGTTTTAGGAACAGCCATCAGATTATGGCATACCCATGATTGTCAAGTTCTCCCTCCAGAAGAATCTGTCTGTGACAGAGGAATTGCTCAGTGAAATGGTTTGTTTACTTGTATGATGTATGGGTTTTTTTTATCATTGCTAAAACACTACATATTACTCCGTGCAGATGATGAATCTTCCAGTATCTTGTGGTCAAGGAATGTTTAGAATAAAAAGTCAAATACTAATGTTGAAACGATTGTCATGGATGATAAAAAAAATGTCGATAGAGGTTGCATGTCACCGACTATTGATAGCAAATACATGCAATTGATTGTCGTTGATATACTTTAATTTCCAAAAATAATGGTATCACTGAGTATTTACCATGATTTTTCAGAGAGAATGTCCGATTTCCTGTTTTTAAAAACTCATTTTGTTCGGGGGGGGGGAGGGGTGGGGGTAATCTCCAAAACAACTAAAGATAATCAAATGAAACTTTCAGGGATCATAGATCTCTCAATTGTAGAGTGCATGCATGTAATAGTTTTTGTCGCTGTCACTTCCGGTCGTCACCGGAAGTAATTAAAAGAATCGAAAATTTCAAACTTTTTCTTTTAAATTGAAACTTATACCAGTTTATAAGGTCTCTTTCGAAGTCTCCAAAAATGTTGACCCCACCAGAAGTTGAAACTCCAACTTCCGGTTATATAAAAAATACTTTTCATTTTTCAGTGCCATAAATCTCGGTCACGAAACAAGTTAATGAGTTGAATTTTACGTCTATCATAGACACTATGAATGTCTAAAGTAACGTGCAATGTTTTTGTAAAATTCACTTCCGGTCGTGATATATGGTGTAGACAAATTTAGACTTTGTTTCCTTAATTTCTCAGGAACAAGTATAGATAGACACTTGAAACTTGCAGGGATTATAGATTAGCGATAATCAATGTTATACATATTCTGTATATGATTGTCCATCACTTTCGGTTTAAACAGGAAGTGGTTGAAAAATTTACAATATTCAAATTTTGTAAACACGATTTCTCAGAGATGGCTTGATGGATTCTCTTGTCATTTACAGAGATGATAGAGAATTTTAATACCCTTAGACACCATATTTCATTTTTTCAAAATTCACTTCCGTTCGTGAGATATGTCCAATTTCCATTTTTTTTAAAAATCATTTTGTCCGGGGTAATCTCAAAAACGACTAAAGATAAACAAATAAAACTTTCAGGGATTATAGATCTCTCAATTGTATAGCGCATCCATGTTAATTCGTTTGTTGCCGTCATTTCCGGTCGTCACCGGAAGTGATGGAAAGAATCGCTAATTTCGAATCTTTTCTTTTAAATTGAAACCTATATTTGTTTATTAAGTCTCTTTCAAAGTTTCAAAAGAATGTTGACTCCGTCGGTCGTCGAAACGGCAACTTCCGGTTTCTCGATAGAATACTTATACTTTTCGTCTTTTGTGCCCCCATGAATCTCGCTTATATTTTAAGTGTTTCGTTTGATTTTCATATCTGTCATTGACAGTATCAATATCTAGAGTTTCGTCAATTTCGTTTTCAAAATTCACTTCCAGTCGGTAGTATCCTCCCCGACTTTTTCTTTCCTTTAAGTCTACTTTTTTAGATCCCCTTCAGAGAGATGCGTGAAACGTTCAGGGAATGTAAACAGTAGAGAGTCATTGTGATTTATTGGGAAACACATCTGAATAGTACTTCCAGCCGTCACCAGAAGTTACCAAAAATGAGTAAAAGATTCGATAATGTGCTTTCCATTTTTTGTCAAGGCACATTCTTTCATATATTTGAGTGATTCTTGTACAAACAGAAAGCTGTGTACTGGAAGTTGTCTATGTTATCTATAATCCCTGAAAATTTCATTTGTTTATCTTTAGTCGTTTTTGAGATTACCCCCGGACAAAATGATTTTTTTGAAAAAAAAGAAATATTGGACATATCTTACGAATGAAGGTGAATTTTGAAAAAAATGTAAGATGGTGTCTGAGGGTACTACAACTCTCTATCATCTCTGTAAATGGCAAGATAATCCATCGAGCCCTCTCTGAGAAATCGTGTTGACAAAATTTGAATATTGTAGATTATTCAACCACTTCCTGTTCACACCAGAAGTGACGGACAATCATATACAGAATATGTATAGCATGGATTATCGCTAATCTATAATCCCTGCAAGTTTCAAGTGTCTATCTATACTCGTTCTTGAGATATTATGGAAACAAAGTCTAAATTTGTCCAGACCATATCTCACGACCAGAAGTGAATTTTACAAAAATATATTTCGCATTACTCTAGACATTTATAGTGTCTATGATATATGTAAAATTCAACTCATTAACTTGTTTCGTTACCGAGATTTCAATTTAAAAGAAAAAGTTTGAAATTTTCGATTCTTTTAATTACTTTTGGTGACGACAGGAAGTGACGCTGACAAACGAAACTACCAAAAGCACTATACATTTGAGAGATATATCACCCCTGAAAGTTTCATTCGATTATCTTTAGTTGTTTTTGAGATTACTCCCGGACAAAATGACACTTTAAAAATAGAAATCGGACATATCTCACGGACGGAAGTGAAATTTGAAAAAACATCTAGAGATATAATGATTCCCCATCATCCCTGCAAGTTTCAAGAAAAGCCATCAAACCGTCTCTGAGAAATCGAGAAAACAAAAGGGGACAAATAATAAGAAGAATAGTACAATCGCGTTGGAAACGGGAGACCTTAACAAAAAGGTCTTCTGTTGAGACGGAAGACCCACAGGCAATTACATCGCTTGGGGTCGAATTTACTATATAAAGAGTAAAGGTATAGAACTCTAAATATAGGGTACCCAAGTTAGCCGATGTGAAAACAATAAATTAATTAATATAAAATTCTACTTTGTATTTTAATTTATACATACATAATCAATCTACATTACTACCAAAGTTCATCCCGAAATTCCGTATACTTCCCAAGATATGCAGAAATGAACTCGAAATTTTTTCGAGTTCATTTCTGCATAAGTCAGCCATTAATTAATAGGCATTTTGCCTATTATTTTTTGGTTGACTTTTAGCTGGGCCCTGACACTATACGACTACACAGAGTGTTTGAGCATTGCAACAAGCTATCAAATAGAATGTGCAGCATAAAATATCATTTCTAAAATGAATTTCTTACCCCAATTCATAAAATGAAGTCTGTAATAGCTACAAATGACTGAACATTTTAAACCGTCTGTACTTTCACTTATCAGTCATTTTCATCGGTGCCACTAACTACCCACATTGACATCATTATTATTAATCGTCAAACACCTGTGATAATGTGATTTAGATAAAAATAGACATAAGACATTTGTATATTTATAAAGACTTGTTATTAGCATAATTTATGTACTATAATGAATCAATATTCATAAATATTCCATCTCTTTTGGGTAATTGGTCATAACTACCTTAAAGGCTGGGGTTGTGAAAGTACAGACGGTTTAAAAAATTTCAGTCATTTGGAGCTATTACGGACTTCATTTTATGAATTGGGGTAAGAAATTCATTTTAGAAATGCTATCTTATGCTGCACATTCTATTTAATAGCTTGTTGCAATGCTCAAACACTCTGTGTAGTCGTATAGTGTCAGGGCCCAGCTAAAAGTCAACCAAAAAATAATAGGCATTTTTCCGAGTTCATTTCTGCATATCTTGGGAAGTATACGGAATTTCGGGATGAACTTTGGTAGTAATGTAGATTGATTATGTACGAATAAATTAAAATACAAAGTAGAATTTTATATCAATTAATTTATTGTTTTTACATCGGCTGACTTGGGTACCCTATATTTAGAGTTCTATACCTTTACTCTTTATATAGTAAATTCGACCCCCAAGCGATGTAATTGCATGTGGGAAGACCTTAATAATAACAAACCGAACAATCAGTATTAGGTCTTCTGTTTGAAACAGAAGATTTTAAATATCTCCTGAACTGTTTAAGGTAGGGCTGTCATATGTTGTATATAAATTTTTATGGCAATACCTTTCATGTATTACCAAGGTCTTTGACCTTGTGATCTTGACTGTGATGTTTAACCTACTTTTAAAAAGACCCATCCTATTCAATATCTCCTAAACTATTTCGGGTAAAATTTTAATATTTGTAAGTAGATATCTTATTGCAAGTCTTTTCATTTCATAACATGATCTTTGACCTCGGAGTTTGACCAACTTTTAAAAATACATAACCTATTTAATATTTCTTGAACTATTTAAGAAAGAACTTTTGTATTTTTATGCCCCCCCCCCTCCCTTCAAAGAAGAGGGGCATGTTGCTTTGCACCTGTCGGTCGGTCGGTAGATCACATGTTGTCCGCTCAATATCTTGAGAACCATTGACTTGATCGTAACGATATTTCATGCGTGGGTTGGTTATGAGTAGAAGAGGACCCCTATAGATTTTCAGGTCAAAGGTCAATACACTCTGGATATAGGAAGACACTGTCCGCTCAATATATTGAGAACCCTTTCCTTGACAGACATCAAACTTGGTATATTGGTACATCTTAAGGAGTAGATGACACCTATTGATTTTTTAGGTCACATGGCCAAATGTTAAGGGTCAAACTGGACATAGGAATATCCTGACCGCTCAACGTCTAGAAAACCCTTTGCTTGACGGACATCAAACTTGGTACACTGGTACATATTCAAAAGAAGATGACTCCAATTGATTTTGAGGTCACTTGGTCAAGGTTCAAACTGGACATAGGAATATACTGTCAGCTCAATATCTTGGGAACCATTTGCTTGACAGACATCAAACTTGGTACACTGGTACATGTAGATATTCAAAAGATGACTCAATTGATTTTGAGGTCACTTGGTCAAGATTCAAACTGGACACAGGAATATACTGTCAGCTCAATATATTGAGAACCCTTTGCTTGACAGACATCAAACTTAGTACACTGGTACATCTTCAGGAGAGGATGACCCCTATTGATTTTGAGGTCACATGGTCAAAAGTTCAAGGGTCAAACTGGACATAGAAATATACTGTCCGCTCAATATCTTTGTGAGCCCTTTCCTTGACAGACATCAAACTTTTTACACTGATACATCTTAAGGACTATATAACCCCTATTGATTTTGAAGTCACCTGATCAAAGGTCAAGGGTTAAACTGGACATAGTAATATATTGTCTCCTATATTTTAAGAATAATTTGCTTGATAATTCAGACACCAGACTTGGTACACTGGTACCGCATAAGGAGTAGATGATACCTATTGACTTTTAGGTCACATGGTCAATTCACCCTGGACATAGGGAGATATTGGCTGCTCAATATTTTGAAATGGTTTGACACTGCTATCAATTAAATGATGCATGTGTATAACCGTTTTCCTTTTTGCACCATGGGGACATGCATGTTTTACAAACATTTCTTGTGCATATGCATTCTTATGTTTGACATTGGAGTATGAACTACTTTCATAAGATCTTACTTTTTCAAAATCTTCTGAACTATTATATAGATAGATAGTAGATAGATAGATAATAATTACTTTTCGCAATGATCGGTAAAAGTATAGGTAAAAAAAATAAAAAAGATACACAAAGACGTTTAGTAAAGCTTTAGCACTTTCATTTCAAATCTTCAGAAGCTTTACATTTACTAACATAGCGACGTTACGTCACAAACAGCGGAACGTTAAAATTAAACAAATCTAGTCTAGACGTCATTACATACAATCGTAACTACTCGGCAATTTCCGTAACCGCAAATGAACCTCGTATGTGGATCGACGCCATCAGAGTTGGTTGTTACGTATACATAAACGTAACTTTGACGTCACAGTCGTACGTTACACTATGAAACGTGAACTTTCAAATGCATCTAAGATATCATACACATCTAAGGTATTGTGCCTATCAATTTCCACTTACATGTTATGTATTAGAGTGAATAAGACGTTAATGATACCAAAACTGAATCTGTGGTGAAAATATAAATAACATATTATTCAGGGATTCGGTTCTGGCCTTTTAACTCTCATCCACGGGCGCGCTTCCGGCGAAGAAATGCATCGATTTGATGTAATTCTTGCGCCGATCCACGTCCGAGTCTTCTTACCGGTTACGGAAAAAGACGAGCGCGTGATCCGATTGCATTACATACTGACTGTTGAAACGTATTGTTCATTGTGACGTCATAGTAAAGCAAAACAAATTTCGACATCATAAGACACTGAACGTTAAAACATAGTGTTTACAGTCATGTCATTATAAAGTAATGCGTGAAAACATTTTCATTTACAAATATGATAACGTTAAACTGAATTATTGAGTTTAGATTTGAACATATTAATGAAATGTTTTTCCTTTTCACATCTCTGAATGTCACTTCTACCTGTAAACTTGTAAAATGGAAATATATTGAATTGTTTTGTCCACAAACATCTAAATGTTCACTTAGTTGAATTTGCCTGTATTTCGGATTGTAGATATGCTGTTTGTGGACCCGCACGCGAGCTCAAAGCGGGTTGCTTGTTTCCCCAATGTAAAATTCTTTGCATACAGGACATGTAATGACATACAGGACATTTTTGCTATCGCACGACATGTTGGCATTAACTTTAAATATCCGTCCGTTAAAGTTGTATTGTGATCCTTTCGTGATGTATTGACAGGTCCCGCATCGTGGATCCCCACACTTAGTGACCTTGTGATTGTCTTTAAGATAAGAAGGGCATAATATTCTTTTCAGATTTTTCGGTTGACGTTTGCTGTTGATGAATTTTATTTTTCTGAATATTTTCTTGGTTGATTGGTCGTCTTTCAGTAGATTGTTTAGTTGTTGATATTGCTATTGCGCAGGTTATGCGTATGTACAAATGGAATTATATCTTTGTCTTTTTCCCAGTTGTTTGTAGCAAGTAGCTGAGAGCGGTCATAACTCTTTGCTTTTTCAATTCCGTTTTCTATAAGTTTATCAGGATAACCTTGTTTTTGTAAGTAGGATCTGAGTTCCAACAAACGAATACCTCGGGTATTTACATCACTCACTATTGTGCATAAACGTCTAGCCAGATTGTAGGGAATTGCAGTTTTTGTATGGTGTGGATGACATGATCCAAAATGTAGGTATTGGTGTGTGTCGGTAGGTTTGTAATAGACATCCGTTGAAAGTTTGGTATCTTCTTTAATAACTAGCACATCCAGAAAAGGTAATTTTGTATCATTGATTTCCATCAACATCAAAAGACACAAGCTCGCGTGCGGGTCCACAAACAGCATATCTACAATCCGGAATACAGGCAAATTCAACTAAGTGAACATTTAGATATTTGTGGACAAAACCAATTCAATATATTTCCATTTTACAAGTTTACAGGTGGAAGTGACATTCAGAGATGTGAAAAAGAAAAACATTTCATTAATATGTTCAATAATTCAGTTTAACGTTATCATATTTGTAAATGAAAATGTTTGCACGCATTACTTTATAATGACATGACTGTAAATAATATGTTTTAACATTCAGTGTCTTATGATGTCGACATTTGTTTTGCTTTACTATGACGTCACAACGAACATGTAATGACGTCTAGATTTGTTTAATTTTAACGTTCCGCTGTTTGTGACGTAACGTCGCTATGTTAGTAAATGTAAAGCTTCTGAAGATTTGAAATGAAAGCGCTAAAGCTTTACTATACGTCTTCGTGTATCTTTTTTTATTTTTTACCTATATATATATATATATATATATATATATATATATATATATATATAAAAGCACAAAAACCCAACAACACCCTACTTTCTTAAAGTGTCGGATCTGAGAAGATACAAGACCAGTAAAGAAATTTATAAAAGCACTGAAAAGGCCACGACACTGTTGGTTATTTAAAACTCGAATTTTCGACGCAACCCGCGTCTTTATCAAGAGACATATATTACATAAACAAATAACACGCAAAAACGACAAGTATCGATAAACTACATTGATGACAAGAGTGATGCACTGTTGTACTGAGTGATAAAAATGGTGGTGGTTTCGTTGTAAAGCGTGTTTACTGACTATGGTTTAGAGAGTTTGTACCATGGTCGGGTCGGGATGAAAATAGAATTATTCTTGAAAATTACAGAAATCAGATAAATTTAGAGGGAAAACTTACAAAACAATGTGATTATGGAGTAAAATGGTGGGAAGATAATGATATGGACTGATTAAGTTCAAAACAATATTAGGTAGGCCGTACCATTGATGATTCGGATATGGTGAACAGCGAAAAATAATGATTGCCAGAAGAACACGATCAAACAACAAACAAGGTCAATCTCAAGACACAGATCTAGCATTAAAATCAAAATCTACAAAATCCACTCTTAAAAATTGTGAAATTGAATTTGATCTCCATACCAAACCGATTGAATGCAGATGTGGGTTTCTTTCAATTTCATCAGACTCATTAGAAGATTAAACAATCCCAGAACTATTATTGATACCTAAATCAGTACATGAATCCGGATATAAATTATATAATGTTTTTTGTGACCATTTAGATATTGATACTAGAAAATGTTTATACCCTTACCTTTTGCAAATCCCACATATAGATTATAGTATATTGACATAGTATCATATCAAATAAAACTTCAACCCAAATTTTACTGATTTATGAATACTAATATCTTATCAAATACATTGAATTTGAAATTTTGACGTATGTAGCGGTATGTCTATTTTCAGTATAAATATATCCATTGAGCCAGATCTACGAAATGAAAATAATTATGAATAAATTACACTCAAGCCTGCAAGTAATCATTATGACATGTTACAGAAACATTAAAACACATGCATGCATGCAATGTTTCTGAATACATCTATTAATATATTCATTCATGAAGTTCCTAAGCTTAAAATAATCTTGGTCTTTTCACATTTTATTATGTGATTTGGTTTACCACTCCTTGCACTGTGTAAATGAAGGGAAACTTTGTAAAGGTTGCAATTCTACATCATACAATCAGAATGCATGTGTAGCAACGCAAAATGTAATAACCAGGCATGTATCGTCGTTTTTAGGGGGTAGGTAGAAGAAAAAATGGAAAATTAAATTCTTCCAACTTTTTACCATGCAAAATAATAATTTAAAAAAAGATGATCGACAGCAACAATAAACAAAACAAAAACACAAACCAATATGTTTCGTTGGATGTCCAAAGTCCTAATTCGTGGGGGAGGGGGTGAAAGAGCCTTTTACTTTGAAAAACTAAGTTTATTTATTTCTAAAATTCAGGAGATAGCCTGTTCTCCTCCCTAACATGTTCATCTATTAAATGTCCGAATCTCTTTGTATGCATTATGCCCCCACCTCTATTTTGTGCTAGTTTTGTACCATTGTGAATGGTTTGAGCGAATAAATGAAATGAAATGACTGCCTCAATAATAATCCTCATCATTTTAAGGTAGTTTACTCGGGTGACCTATTGCAATTGGTTGTCGTCCGTCGTCGTACGTTAACAATTGAACATTTTAAACTTCTTTTTGATAACTACCAATCCAATTCTTTTCATATTTGGCATGAAGCATCTTTGGGACAAGGGGGACATAAATTGTAAATTTCAGGACTACAGCACCCCTGGGGCCTTAGGGGCGGCCCAAAATAGACCAATTTTCAAACATCTTCTCAAGAACCAGACACGTGAAAAAAATGCATAGTGATGTAGAGCAGGAAGGTTTCTACCAAAATTGTAAATTTCATGATCTCAGGGGTAGGGGTTCTGACCTCAGGGTGGGGCCAAATTTGGTATATAGTTTTTATATGTAAAACACTTAAATAACATCTTCTTTAGTGCTATTGATACTTAATTGAAACTAAATGGATATTTAGAAAGAGCAGGTAGTCCTTTACCAAAATTGTAAATTTGATGATCCCAGGGGTAGGGGTTTTTGGTATCAGGGTGGGGCCAAAATGGTCAGTTATTAATGTTTGAACATATTTGGTATGAAACATCTTTGGGACTAGGGGGATATAAATTGTAAATTTCAGGATTCTACACCCCTGGGGCCTTAGGGGCGGGGCGAAAACTGCCCAAAATAGACCAATTTTCAAAAATCTTCTTTAAATCGCACATGTTTAAGAAAAACTAAATGCATAGTGATGTAGAGCAGGAAGGACTCTACCAAAATTGTAAATTTCATGATCCCCAGGGCCAAACTTACTATATAGTGTTTATGTGTAAAACACTTAAATAACATCTTCTTTAGTGTTATTGATACTATATTTAAACTTAAATATTCATAAAGAGCAGATAGTCCTTTACCAAAATTGTAAATTTGATGATCCCCGGGGTAGGGAATAGCAGAAAAGGATGTACAAAAAATGGTAATTTTACAACCCAGGGTTTTGACTTCTAGGATGGGTCCAAATTAGCCATATCTTTTATTGTTAATACACCTATCATATTATTTAAAGCCTTTCATCAGTGTATGTTTTTTCAGGGCATTGAATTTTTGAGGACACTTCTTGTTTTATACTGTTGCTGAACATTAGAATTTAGCTTAGATATTCAGAACAGGAATTTGTTTTCTAGGTTTCATCACCCTTGGGAGTAGTGATACTTTTTCACTAGTACTCAGGTGCCGGTTTTTAGTCGTAGGAGGTTGGGGTGGGATGGGGTGGTTAGAGTCTTCTACTTGGAGTGCCTTATAATAGATTGTTTTACCCAATCTTCATCTTTTTAATTGTTATTAACTGAAGGCTCAAATGAGCTTTTCTGATCAAAATTTGTCCGTTGTCGGCGTCGTTGTACACATTTCACATTTTCATCTTCTTCTCCAGAACCACTGGGTCAATTTCAACTAAACTTGGCACATAGCATCCTTGGGTGGCTGGCTTTCAAGTTTGTTCAAATGAAGGGCCAAAGGAGAGATAATCACAAAAATGCAAAATAAGGGTAGGGTCATTTAAAAATCTTCTTCTTAAGAACCACTGGGCTAGAGGAGCTGACATTTACATGAAAGCTTCCTGACATAGTGCAGATTCAAGTTTGTTCAAATCATAGCCCCCAGAGGACGGTTGGGGCCACAACAGGGGATCAAAGTTTTTCATAGAATTATATAGGGAAAATCTTTAAAAATCTTCTTCTCAAGAACCACTGAACCAGAAGAGCTGAGATTTATATGAAAGCTTCCTGACATAGTGCAGATTCAAGTTTGTTCAAATCATGGCCCCCGGGGTAGGTTGGGGCCAGAATAGGGGATCAAAGTTTTAAATAGAAATATACAGGGAAAATCTTTAAAAATCTTCTTCTCAAGAACCACTGAGCCAGAAAAGCTAAGATTTACATGAAAGCTTCCTGACGTAGTGCAGATTCATGTTTGTTCAAATCATGGCCCCCAGGGGTAGGTTGGGGCCAGAATAGGGGATCAAAATTTTACATAGAAATATATAGGGGAAATCTTTAAAAATCTTCTTCTCAAGAACGACTGAGCCAGAAAAGCTAAGATTTATATGAAAGCTTCCTGACATAGTGTAGATTCACGTTTGTTCAAATCATGGCCCCCAGGGGTCGGTTGGGGCCACAATAGGATATCAAAGTTTTACATGGGAATAAATATAGAAAATCTAAAAAAAAATCTTCTCAAAAACCAATGGGCCAAAACAGCTGACATTTACATGAAAGCTTCCTGACATATTGGGCCCCAACCTACCCCGGGGCCATGATTTGAACAAACTTGAATCTGCACTATGTCAGGAAGCTTTCATGTAAATGTCAGCTTCTCTGGCTCAGTGGTTCTTGAGAAGAAGATTTTTAACGATTTTCCTTGTATATTTCTATGTAAAACTTTGATCCCCTATTTTGGCCCCAACCTACCCCCGGAGGCCATGATTTGAACAAACTTGAATCTGCACAATAGGGGATCAAAGTTTTAAATAGAAATATACAGGGAAAATCTTTAAAAATCTTCTTCTCAAGAACCAATGGGCCAGAAGAGCTGACATTTACATGAAAGCTTCCTGACATAATGCAGATTCAAGTTTGTTCAAATCATGACCCCCGGGGTAGGTTGGGGGCCACAATAGGGACTAAGGTTTTATATGCAAATATATATGGAAAGTCTTCAGGTGAATCAGTTAAGCGATGTGGCCCATGGGTCTCTTGTTAATGTATTAAAATCAGATGGAGTAACAATAATAAAGCATGTCTCTGCTGTTATATTGTTTCATTACTCCCAATAATTGAAACAAACATGCATTTTATCTGCACATATTTAAAACTTCTGCTTCCCAAATTGTCACTAATGAGGCTATATAGTCATGTGATACGTCATGACGTCATACGTGTCAATGTTGCTGCAGTAGTTAGCCTCAATTTAAAAACTCATCATACATACACAGAACAAGCTCTTACACATCGAATCAGTTGAGAGAAATAAACACCATAAGGAGGTGAAAATGGAATATTGCTACATAAATATGGGAAGCTGTTGTTGGAGAAGCTGAAGTCATCCTGTTTGAGTCGAGTTGTTAGTTTGCCATAAAAAATCTATGTTCAATAAAATGTCTTAAGTACGAAGCAGATGAGAAAGACTCTGTGGTGTCTTTTATTTCAAGTTCACTGCGATATATCGAACCTACATATGAATGAACATGATTATTATTGATATATTGATTGATTGTATCTTGCTTAACGTCTCGCTCTAGAATTTTTCACTCATTTACACTCATAGAGACGTCACCAAGACCGGTGAAGGGCTTCAAATTTAGGCCTATGTTCGGCGCTTGCGGCCATTGAGCAGTGAGGGTTCTTTAGCGTGCCACACCTACTGTGACACGGGACATCCGTTTATAAGGTCATCTCCGAGGACCCGTGACATTCAACGCCGAGCGTTTGACGATGGAACTATCACTACCCGTTTTAACGACTTGGGTCTGTCGCGGCCGGGATTCTAACCCCGACCTACCGCATGCGGGGCGAATGCTCTAACCTCTCGGCCACCGCGGCGGTATTGCTGTAAGCCATTTCCAGTGACAGTATTAATATTCTTTTTTATGAAACCTTTTTGTATGTATTTTCTGTAGTTTAATCATGATTTTGTGTAAGCCAGTGCTAGAATTCATATTTTTTTAATGAAACGAATATTATTTTTTTTTACACTGTTTTAGATATGTTCAATTTTTAATTGTAGTTTATTGTTGTTTTAATGTAAAGCGCTTAGAATATTTTTTTTTATTATATAATGCGCTATATAAATACTGTAAATAATAATATAAAACATCGTCGATATACTTGTATCTAAATGTTGAGTTGAAGGCCACAACAAGAGATTTTTTCTTCTCATGTAGAAGCTTTTGAATAAATTCTGCCTCATAAGAATATAAAAACAGGTCAATTAACTAAGGAGCACAATTCGTGCCTATGGGAATTCCAACAGACTGTTGAAAAGATATTGTCGAAGAGGAACTCGTTTAATAATTGTTGATATTTTTCATATCAGAAAGCTGTAACAGATTTCTATTTTGGTACACCTGACTGGCTGAAGTTCCGACAGTCATGGCAACCAACGATTACCTACCTGGACAAACTGAAGGTTAGTTTTGCATCATTGTCCTGCAATTATAGCTTTAAAGAGTAATGTGAATTTTGAATTAGACTCAATTGCAAGGATTTGCAGGGAAATTAGGTTTTGCAATTGTCTTTAAATGTTCCATCAATTTTTTATTTAAAATAAAATGATTTCGTATTATATGCTTGTATTTGATGTATTGATTGGCAGTATTTTATACTCCTGTCTATGACGAGATTGTATGATGGTATGGTGATCGTGTCTATCCGTCTGCCCAGCTTCGTGTCCGGCTCATAACTTTAATGCTATGACACCTAGAATCCTCAATCGTTGTCAGCTGATACATCTTTGGTAGAGGATGGGTCACACTTAAAGTTAGGTCACTGCGACCTTTATTAAGATGATTAGGCCAAATATGGCAAAATCCTCTCTGACTTGTAACTGGACAATTATCTGGTCTAGAATCATCAAACTTGGTCAGTTAATGCATCTTAGGTAGAAGGTGTGTTGCACTCTAAATCAAGGTCACTGTTTTGCGTAAGCAAAGAAAGACATTTTATTGTTTATATTATATTTATATATTTTTATGTATTTTATAAAAATATAAAACAGATTTAAGTACTAAAATATCATATGGTTGACCTGTTCATTGCGTTAAACGTTAAACGGAAGAGGCAATACACCCTTTGGCCTTGATGACGCTCTATATTTGGTAATGATTACACAGACAGGTGGTAATAAAATACCGGATCGAACTCGTTTGCAACAAACATGCATTCATTGTATGGTGAAAGCAATGTAAATTTCAAAAGAAATACATGATAAAAGATTCAGTGGATGTAAATATTTGATATTTTTTGTAGATTTAAATCATTCAAAACTTTTCATTATCTTTTCATTGTAATATTGAATACCTAGTAAATACTCAGGTGACCAATAAGGCCTGTGGGCCTCTTGTGGTTTTGGTTGTTTTTTTTTCTCTCACTAATTGCCATATACATCATTGTATTTATACGCTAGGGATCTCTTGCCACCAAGCTACCAGAAGATCAGATGGAGAATGGAACTTTCTTGGAATTTGTTCAGCATTTGATTCTCTCCAAATGAATTCGCTACAATGTTTGGATCAATACTTAACAGACACCAAAATGATAAAGATGATAAAGTTGGTTGTGTAACTTATTTTTAAAACAGAGTGATTTTACATGCATTCACATGCTAATTTGGTGAAAAGTAAACTAAGCACATTGTATATTATGATAAATTCTAACTGTTCTATAGATTTGTCTTCCCAGTATTGAATTTTAGTCCCCTACTGGTGGAGCCAAATGGGTCTACTAGTTTGCACTCCATCTGTACCTCCATCTGTCACAACTTAGTTGATTAAGGAAGATGAGATGTTGTGCATTGTATGCGGTATACTGTACTGTGTGTTTACATATCAAAGTTTAAGTTTTGTGACAGTTAAGTGATTCTTAGGAGATTTATGGGATTTTGTGCCGAATGTGTATGATCAAAAAAAGAAATGCATAGTACAATTTCGTAAAGTTTTAAGACATGAGAAATACTTGATAATTGATTTATTGAAAACACAAAAATGATGTAAACGCTGGGTTAATAATCAAAGTATCACAGCTACTAATGATAATTACAGTCATTAACAGTTCAAGGTCACCCAAGTTCAATATCTAGTGTGCCCTCTATGACCACCAATGACTACCTGACAACATCTTCCCATGGACACAATTAAGTCTTTGAAACTGTCTAGGGATGTTGTTCCACTCTAACTGCAGAGCTTGGGCCAGTTATTGCAGAGTCTGGGGCTGTGGTGGTCTTGGCGGATGCGCCTATTCAGTTCGTCCCATGCATGTTCGATAGGGTTCAAATATGGTGATTTGGATGGCTAAGGAAGAACCTTTGCAGAACATCACGTGTTAGACGAGCAGTATGGAGTCTGGCATTGTCATGTGTTGCTGTATGACTTCATCAATATACCGTTGAACCGTCAAAGTAACCTGCATGTGAGCCATTGTTATCCTGCCTGTATAGGATATTGCTGTCCTCATCATAACACCAACTCCTCCAATCGGGTCAGCCTCCTGGATACAATTTTGCGCAAAACATTCATTTTAACGCGTATACACTCTTGAGTCTTCCATCAGGCTTCTACAGTCAATATCAAGATTCATCGCTGAACCAAACTGTCCGTCAGCATTTCTATGGCCGTACTCAATGAGCCTGAGACCATTGAAGTCGGCAATGTTGCAGAGTCTGAACAATGTCACGAACAGGTCTGCACGTTCTAATCTCAGCATTGTCGATTGCGAACAGTCTGATATGATATTCTGCGAATCCTGGGAATGGCAGATGCTGTAGATGATGCTGTTGTGAATGATTGATGTATGCCACATGACACAATTGGATTCAGTGATCCTATGCTGCTGTTCTATGACGATCATTTGTTGAACCATACTGTTGATTTCTGCTCTAAAGGCAAGATATGGTGCTTTGTGCAACATTGAAATCTCTTGCAACTGCAAATTGTGACACACCTGCTGGCAGTTGTTCAATTGTGTTGTTGCGTTGAGCTTCAATTGGGTACTGCGTTTCTCAAAAAGCAGTTACATTTAAAGACAACATAATCAAATACCGAGAACCTGTGCATTTGATAGACTACTGGTGCCTGAATCATGTGCATTAGGAACTTGCAACAATCGGGAGTTACAGAAACCGATTTTAGTAATCGGGCAATTCATTTTAGACCCAAAAAAGAGAGAAAATGTATGAAATAATTAAATGTACTTGAAAAGATTTAGCGAAATAATACTACTATGCGTTTCTTTTTTAACTCCCTGGGACGACTGTCCGGAGAGCTATTGTCATGACACCGGTGTCGTCGTCACACTTTCAGGAAAAAAACTTTATCCTGCGCTATATCTTTTGAACCAAAGGGGATAGGGTTTTGATATTTCACATATAGATGTCTCATGAAGATACCTTAGCTTTGGTATGAAGACTTTTGACCTAGTGACCTTTACTGTGGACTTTGACCTACTTTTCAAAAACTTTAACCTGGGCTATATCTTTTGAACCAATAGGGAAAGGGCTTTGATATTTTACATATAGATGCCTCATGGAAATACTTTTGTTTTGGTAGAAGACATTTGACCTGATGACGTTAGCCTTGAACTTTGATCTACTGTTCAAAATTTTTAACCTTGGCTATATCTTTTGAACCAAGGGGATAGGGATTTGATATTTCATACTTAGATGCTTTATGACGAGGCCTTTGATATGGTTTCAAATATTTTGACCTAGTTACCTTGGACTCTGACCTATTTGTCAAAAACTTTAACCTGTTGAACTATAGGTTAAGTAGATTCATGCTTCCCGGCGAGATATCCTGTCTTCTGACAACTCTTGTTATGCCCCCGTCACAAAGTGGTCGGGCATATATAGTTTCTGTCCTTCCTTCGGTGATACCAAGTTTTCTGGACTTTTTTTCTAAATACTTTGAGATATTGAATTGATTTTTTTTTTGTATGCGGGTGTATATTGATAAGTTACATATCGAAAATGAGTTTTGTTCAGGTTCATTGAATTTTGATGGAGTTGTGCCCCTTTAACGTAAAAAAAATTACTGTTATGACCAGTTTCCCGGACTTTTTTCCAAACGTCTTGAGAAATTGAACTGATATTTTTGTATGCAGGTGTATATTGATGAATTACAGATTGAATTTGAATTATGTTCCAGTTCGTTGATTTTTATGAAGCCTTTTATAAAGTATGTATTTATTCTATGGCTGTTAAAACATACATGTATAAAGTATTGTGTAATGAGTTCTTCATTGTACTAAATACGTGTAACATACAATCTGAATGCCACATTCAATGCTATACTTTGATGGATTTCCTACATTCGACTTTACTGCAGGTGGGGTTTCATGTCATGCCGACACTTCTAGGTTTTTTTTTACCAGTATAAGTTTTCCAGACTTTTCTTTATAATGCCTTAACTTAGGAATCTAAAAGAAGATAGTCGGTTATCGAATGAGTAGGTACAAATTAGGTTTCTTTTCCATTAAGTTGAATCATTCTAACAAAAATTGTAAAACTCGGTCTCATGGTTGATTGAATTAATCCTTGTACTCTGTCTAGTTATCTGCATATTTTTATTGTGTGAGTTGGTCTATATATACAAGAGATCGAAATGAGAATATTTCCTGGTATTAAAAAATAATATCCACCCAATCATTCAAAAATATGCTATTATAGATTTTTCATTTTTTTTATTCAAACACACAAGAGATCTAGACATCTCGTGGCAACAGAAACGCAGATAGAAAGTTTAGAATGTTGAAGACGCTGGGTAGAAGTGAACATGTTGATCATTATATGCTTCATTGTTCAGAATACGGGAGTTGACTGAGGATACAAATGAAGAGTTGTTCGATGTAATGATAAAGACAATTTCATTTGCAGATGATGGTTGACATGTTTTAAATATCAAAATGAAAGAAAATGCAAAAAAGCAATTATAGTTGAAATTTCAAGACCAGACATGGTCCCGACATTATATATAGACTTATCAAATTCTATTTTCCTTTTTTATTATTATTATTATTGTTGTTGTTGTTGTTATATTTTTATTATGCATAAACTGCTGATATCAAGATTATTCACGTAGAATATTGTGCAAATGAATTGACTTCAGAACTGCACAGATAATATGACACAAAAGACTTGACTTGGGACCGGAAAGGGACATGTATTACTATGCAATACTTACAGAATGCTTGTTTTTATCAATATACCTATAGTTATTTTGACATTGTACATGTATCACACGTGTAAAGGATGTGTAAAAATGATTTATTACTTATTTAATCATGAATATAGGCATTGTGCACATGCAAAACGAGTGACTTTACAATAGCCAAAATGTGCCTGGTCATTGTTGATCTGTAATGTATACCTGAATTAAACCAGGGGTATGCATAACGTTAAGGTATCTGTATTAGATACGAAGGGTTTTTAGCTCACCTGAGCTCAAGTGAGGTTTTCTGATCACCAGCATCTGTCTGCATTGCCCCTACAAGTGAGAGACTCGGTCAACATCCCTACGCTCCTTATATACCTCGGTAATACAAAATAGATAAATGAAATAAAATGATAAAAGATGAAAATATAATATTATTCCATGAAAATAACAAAATATATTATACCTGTATTTCATAAAATAAGAGTGTCATCGCTGAACCTCTAGCTGGCAGGAGTACCATCTGTAAACTTTATACATTCTTATACCCCTCTACATAAACCTCTAAGGCCCCACCCCGATGTGGATCAGGGCCTTCCCTGAATCTCACACCCAAGGAACTCCTAAACAAGGAGCCCCTGAATTTACCCCCCAGTGCAGTCCTGGGTCACACACCCGTAACCGATAGTTACGGGGAAATCGCCCCAGTGTGGACCAGGGATACCCCTGGGTCTCCCACCCCAAACTGGCACCCCCTCCAAGACCAGGGAAGGCATCCAGGAGAGACTTACCACTCCTGGACCACAGCCACGGGCCCCGCGGCACCAGCGGGGCATGTCAGCTACCATATACAGTCAATTTTCGATAAACCGCCACCTTTTGTTCTTTTGAATTTATGGCGTTATAAAGAATTTGGCAATGAATTGAATTTCCGCCATCTTGGGAAGAAAAGGTCACTTTTCTTGTATATGTAAGAGTAATCTTTCCTTCATGTATAAAGGTAATGTAAAAATATCTCGTAATTTTTGTTTTATCAATAATAAGGCTTCATTTTAAAACAATACACAAACAAGATACATATACACAATATGTTTCAAGTTATTTAAGTAAACCTTGTGCAGTGTCTGTATTTAGCGCACCATGAAGCTGTTTCCTCATTAACTGGACGAAGATCAACGAGTATTTCAAAGCCAATTTTTTTGCAGCCGAAATAATCCTCATTGTCTTCCTTTTTAAAACAAAAGAATGATTGGAGATTTCCTGTTGTGTACATTTCGGATGGTTTCCATGGTATGCAATAGTTTGCTTATTTTCTTAGAAATTCAACAGAAACCTCTTTCGTGGCGAAGCCATTGCTAAACTAAATATTTTTCAATGAGGTAAAAACAACAAGACTACGGTTCATGTTGAGTAATTATCTTGTTTATTTAATACTGGGCACTTTCTGTCCAGGTGTACGCCAGAGATCGATAATGACCAATGTTCCGCATCACTGATCACGTGCAGCCATGGCGGTTTATCGAGATAATTAACACTTTGATATAGACTTGGCATAAAAAGACCGTGGGAAATGGCGATAGCGAAATTGGCGTTTTAACGAGAATTTTAAGTAATAGGAAAAACGTTCTTAGAAAAATGTGGCGTTATAACGAAAATGGCGATGAATTGAGTGGCGAGAATTAACTGTACTGCGTGGTTACGAACCCGGGGGTGGCCTGGTGAACTCTTCCTCACCAGAGGAGAGGTCCACTACCACCTCCTCGATAGGGGCAAGCTCCAGCTCGAGCATGGGGGACGGATCCCTGTCACCCCAAGGCTGATCCATGGGCTCCCCTTCAGCCGTGACTGGCTGAAGCGGGTACCACAGCTCCTGATCCTCCTCTTTGGAGTACCACTCGTACTACCCCTCCTCGGCCTGGATAGGTTCAGGGGGCGGTCCGTCCTCAAAGGAGCTGGAGGCACGCCGAGGTGTCTGAGGATCTGGCGGGATCTCTTCAGGAGTCAATGGCGGCATCGGGGGAGCAACTACCCCCGAAGCCGGAGCTCCCGATGAGGGTCTCGCCCTTGCACGTGAGGGACCCCCTGATGAGTATGGCTTCATGGAAAAGTTCCTCAAACGCTTACGCCCTACCCGATTGCTAGCGACCAACCGCTTGTAGGCCGCCCTCTAGCGGGGTCCAATCGGGCCAGTAGGACCGCCTGCGCCTTCCAGTGGAGAAGAAGCGCGGGGTTGACCTCCTCGCGCAACTCGTAGATCGGGAGAGGAGCCTCCCCCCACTACAACAGAGGCTGTTCATAGCCTTCACAAGATCGAGAGTGAGTCCACAGTGGTGGTACCGGAACACCTCACACCGCAAAGTGGACGCCAACTCTGACAGATAGGCGCCCGGCCCGAGAAGGGTCCTAGCTAACCACTTAAGGACCCCCTTCCTAATGAACGATACCTCCCAAGAAGGGGAACACCATGTTGGAAGACCGGCGGCAAGTGCGTGTGGGTCACATGCTGCCAGATATTCCTAGTGGTTACCCGGCAACCTAAGGGGCAGTGCGACTCCTGGTTAGTATGACCGGGACTTGGGAGGTCCGCCACTTTGCCCGCGTCCTGGGGATCCTCGATGTCCTCTCGGATCCGGACAGGACTGGGCCTGCGGGATGGTGGAGTGACCCTCCGCCGTCTCCCGCCATGGAACAATGGCACGTCCCTCTTGGAGCGTGAACGCTCCCTCCTCAAACCCCTGGGGGGGGGGGGAGAGAGTCCCCCTCGTCACGTTGTATCCTACAATGAGAAAGGTGAGTCACCCATGCCCTTAGAGGAACAGGGGGAACACACATAACTCCATTCTCGCTGTATTTTCCATAGTCACTCCTACACACTTCTCATGGAACCATTCCTCACACTTGTCGCACTGGATCATTAACTTGTCATCGTCCGCCTGCCGGCAGAGGCAATAGCGCGTTTTCCCCGAGTCGGTACTCGGAGATGCCTGCGAAGGTGCGCGGTATTTACGCGGTATTCCCTGTCCACGTTTCTTAACGGGCTCCGTGCGACCTCTGAATTCGGGAGACTCCCAGAGGCCTCCGTCCCCAGTGTGTCAACTGGTCCTGATACGGTCTCTGTGGGGGTTCCTGAGTGAACTCCGTCATCCTTGCCCTGACCCAAGTCCTTTCCTGTTAGATACCTCTCCCTGGCATTAATGAGCCAGCGAGATAGGTCACTTGACAGTCGTCGCACTTCTTCATATGGTCGTGGTTGACCAGCATAACCGTGGTCTTAGTCCGAACTCGATAGAAGTGAGCACTAAGTTTCTTTACCACCAAACCTGGACCCTTCCATTAGGGGCTCAGCTTACGACATTTCCCCTTCAAGGTGGCTGTGTCCAGAACATAGACTGTATCTCCCTCCTGATAGTCCCGAAACCGAACCCTAGGGTCGTAATCACGCTTCATGCCTTCCTCCGTACTACGAAGACGGGCTCGGACTGTCTCGTGGGCTACCTGGATGGACTTTTCCAGATTCATCACATACTCTTCCAAGTCAAGGTCGTCACCTCGCATCGGAGGGGGGGGGGGGGGGCATACATCAGGTCTGCTGGGGTTTTAGTCTCCATCTCCAACATCAACTTGTTGGCAGTAAACCCTGTGCTGTGGTTCACAGATGACCTCAGGGCACCTGCTATCTGTGCCACGTGCATATCCCAGTTGTTTTGGGTCCTGTCTTTGTAGCACCTGACAGCGTCCGGTTGTATCGCTCTTCTTGGCCATTGGGCGGTAAGGGGTCGTTCGTGCCTTGTGGATTTTCAGGAGATCGCAGACCGCCGAAAAGAGCTTGCTCTCGAAGTTGCGTCCTTGGTCAGTAAATACCTGGAACGGGCAACCGAACCTGGCAAAGAACTGGTTTACTGCCGCTGAGGCGGTCAATTCGGTTCTCTAGGATGGGAATGGTACACACTCGACCCACTTAGTGAATTGATCCACCATAACGAGCACATATTGATTTCCGCTGTCGGTTTTGGGCAATGGGCCCAGAAAGCACTCTCTCAATGGGAGCTCCGGCGTGATACTTTATCATCTGTGTTCGAGTATGTAGCTGAGGATGCTTGTTTCTACTGCAGGGCCCACAAGTGCCCACAAAGCCTTCTACCTCCCTCATCATGCCATACCAGAAAAAAAACTCTATAAGGCGGGCTTTGGCTGCCCATCCTTTTTCCTGATCAACACAGGGGCGGAGGCTCACTCTGATACTGAGGGCTGGATTACACCTGTATCCAACATCTTGAGATATGCTTCCTCCTCACCCGCGAAGAATAGCGGAGTGCGCCTCATCCTCTCCTTAACTGGGCGAGCATCCCCTGTGTCTATCTCATGCTCCAGAGCCGTGAAACAGCCAAAGTAGAATTCCTCCGGCGAACACGTCCTGGAATTAGTTAAGCAGGTCTGCGAGCATCCGTCTCTCCGACAAGGTCAGTTCCTTAGACGAACGATCAAGGAGGTCCTTCAAGTGTTCGGGGACCTCAGCCCCCCGACTCAGTGTGAAGGTCGGCCACACTGCAAACATTCCGAACAGAGTCCGGCGTCGGCACCCTCGATCCGGCCTCCGAGGCAGATCCTATCACGCTACCCTCTGGGATGGACTCGTCCGAGGCATTGATAATGCATGTCACTGCTGTCCTCCCCCGGCATGATAAGTGTGCGGCAGCAGTAAGACGTCCGAGACCAGTGTGATCTGAAGGCTGACTACAAAATCTTCCAACTCCTTATCCAAACGACAAAGACATAGGACGACTGAAGCAGCTGGGACCTGGATAGACTTAGTTACTGAAACTTGGGCTTCCTGTCCCCTTCCTGGGGCCCGAACGTCATGAGGACTTTCTCCTCTCCCAAAGCCATGGTGCCATGCTCCAGATCTAAATGAGTCTTGTCTCGTGGGGGGGCACATACAGATCAACACTATGTTCTGTGTCTCCAAAGCGGACTCCCACAGGTGATGAAGCCCCTCATCCTGGCATTTTCCCCTGTTTGAACCAAGGTCACGTGCTGTTTGATGGGAGGCTTGGGGTCGAGCTCCTCGTAGACCCGGGTGGACAACACACTCACCTATGCCCCAGTGTCTACCACTACCTGTAGTCTCACTCCCTGGACTACAACTTCAACCGTGAAGCCGGTGGTTGGGCGTATCTCTCTACCCGATTGGCACAGGCGAATCTTCACGGGATTCTCCCGCATGCCAGAAAGGCATGTCCACTGTCCCGCTTGCGGCTCGGCCACTGACCACCCCCAGCCCACATTCCTCCTTGAGATGATCCTGCGCCATTAATAGCTCCGGGCACTCACAAGGCCTGGGCGCAGAATCCGCTTCCGCTTCCTTCTTCTGAATGGGCGAGGGCTTCAGATCCGGCAAGTCCTCCGAATCCTCCAGAATGTCCTCCCTATTCCCCTGGTTCTCTGCCCCAAATCCCGGCAGTTCCGGCACCACAATATCCTCAGGGGGGGGGGGGGGGGGCTTGAATCCTGGCAACATATCCCTGGGAGAGGGCTCGTACTTGTCCTCCTCTCAACCTATAACCCAGTCCTCCGATTCCTCCTCCTCGGGTGCCTCCCTGAACCTCACTTGGAGTGTACCCCTTCTGGAGCGGCGCATGCAGGAGGGCGCCTGCTTGTGTCCTCCTACAGACCGACTTGTACCCGTGCGAACAACGCACGACCCTGGCCTAACTGGGAAGTGCTCTGGTGTCAGCATCCTGACCTCCCACTGTGTAGGCCCTCCACTAGGCAGTGACTGGCGGGTCTTGTCTCCTCACCCCCCCCCCCCTTGGTTCTGATGAACACGGTTGTGCGCCCTCACTGTCCCTAGGTTTAGCCTTCGTCCCTTGACCCTGGATTCCATCAGGTTTTCCTCGCAATTCTGGGCATTCCCGCTTAAAATGTCCCATGGCCCCGCACTTGTAGCAACCTGCTGGCTTCCGGTTGCTGTTTGAGGGTGGCGATGAAGATCTCTGAGGAGAGGGGGTCCGCCCTCGGAGTTCCTTCTCAAACTCCTGAAGGCGCTGGTCCATCTCCTTCAGCTCCTTGTCGGAATTGGGGGCATCATCCTGGGCTACCTGCCTCACATCCCTCTTGGGCTGAGATGACTTCATCTGCCGCGAATGCTGATAGTACTGTATTCAGTCAACTGCTTCCTTGGCCGTCCAGGGCATAGAGTCCTGCGTCCCTGTCTTCGGCGCCATAGCACAGCCGCGGAATGGCATGAATGTGTGCGTCTGGCACAGATGGGAAGGTCTGTGTGGCTAGGGTGAGCACCATATCTGCTCAATGACTTGCCCACATTCTGAGACGCCGACTGGAAGTTTAACTGATGTGAGAGGTCCGGCGCTGATGACCAAAAACGCTTCTCAAATCTCCTGAGGATGTCGGCCAATGAGAGGTTGCGATCAGTCTCCAGCAACAGGATGTAGTAATCACTAGCTGTTCCCTCCGATGAAAAGCAGAACTCGTCATGCTGCTCGAGGTCGGTCTGCTGTTGGCTTCGGGCCAGGCGAACGAATTTGTGCAGAAAGGACTTCCAGCTGGACTTTCCATCATACCTCTAATCCTTGCACTTCGGCTCATGTCTTCCAGTGCCCGTCGCGTATCTCCCCGCACTAGGGTGCTGAAGGGAGGGTGGGGCACCGGAGCTACTCTACCCCCCTCATCCCCCAACCAACAGGCCGTAGTGCCAGGGTAGGCGGAGGGTCCCTGTTGTTGATAGGGAGGAGTCATCATTGTAGGGTGGGGCATAGGTGTGCTAGCGTGACCGCCAAGCAAGGGAGGTACCAAGTGCTTGGGGTGGGGGATATTCCCCCCAACCCAAGGGTCTTGCACATGTGAAGGGTGGGCATGTGGGGACCCTGTAAGCAGATCATAGCTCGGGGGGAGTTCCCATGGGAAATCCCTGGCTCCGAAAATGGGACAACTGGGGAATACTGTATGGGAGTGGGACGCTGTGATCATAAACCTAAGCCCCCCTGGGGTAAACTCTGACTAAGCTGGCCTAAAGCCTGATCATCGGCCCATGAGCGAGGGAGTGGGCCGAAAACCTCCTTGACCTTGGAGTGTAGGGATGCAGAGAAGGGGTATAATGTTCTTGGAGGGTCCCTGAACTAAGTCCATAATCATAACCATCCCCCTAACTGGACCGGGCCTTGCCAAGACATTAGGAATAACTGACACCCCCCCCCCCCCCCATGGTGGACAAGAAATCCTCCTTCCACCTATTCTAATCCCTAGACCCTGTGGTGTCAAGTCCAGAACCTTTTTTTAAAGGTGAATTTAATCCAATTAGATTCTCTGGTGAGTCACACCTGCGACGTATACCCCAATATGAGTTGTCGCCCTTCCTAGAGCCAAACTCAGTGCCAGAAAATCTCACTCCCCCTCCTGGGGCACCCCTAAACCTACCACCCTCCCTCAAACAGGAAGGCAAGGACGGCGTGACAAAGGAATCGCCGCCAACCAAGGATCTACCTTGGGAAAATGGGTCTAACCCTAGGGCTGACAAACCATCATGAGCCCCCCCCCCCCCCCCCCCCTCAACCCCAAGGGTTATCAAATCTATCTGAGGGTAACTGTGAAAGCATGGGAGTACACCGTGTGATCGCTGGGTTGTCTGGGCTGGTTCGCAAGCCCAATCCAGACAACACCTCATCAATAAATGTATCGATAAATAGTAATACACAAAATATGCACAAAAATGCAAATGTCAATAATCTAAATTAATTCTGTAATTAAATAATAAATCCTAAGTTAATCACTAAAATCAAAATCTAATTCACAGTAAACAAAAATTCCCAAGTCTAACTTAGACTTCCCGCCAATATGGCGTCTAAACAACGTGGTGTGGAAGAAACAAAAACAAGGGCAAGTCAACCAGGGTAAGCCTGTGGTATTGAGTTGGGCGCCAATATAGTAACTAAGGGGTGTTAAATGACCCATTAATCCGTGATTACCCAAAGACTTACCCGTGCAGTCACTCAAAGTCAATAAAAGCGTGCAATCGATGTCGCCGGCACTTTATTAGAAAATAAGCTATACCAAATCATATATTTTGTGTGCTATACATTCATGGAGCCATAGCCTCCCTAGGCATGGTATACTTTTTATTTCCCCTTTACTTATAAACTTGGTAGGAAGCGTATATACCCTAATTTTGTAACGTACGTGACTGTCGCCGACTCAATTTTCAAAATTGAACAAGCAAATATAAAAATCTGAGAGCGTGTTTTTAAATTTTCTTTGCGTTAATATCATTTGTATTTCCTAAATTTTCATTCAATAAAAGTTTAACAACTTTTGCGTATGATTTTATGCAGTGGTGTATATATTACTCCATGTCGCCAGATTATATTATGTGATCATAGGGTCAATTAAACACCCAATGTATGGACAAAGATTTCGAATTATCTTTATGTTTTTGATCTATTTTGGCGCTAAAATATTCAAAAACGGTGTGAAAATATTCATCAAGCGATATTTGGATGTGGCATTGAGAAGAAGTCATCATATTCTCAAAATTTTGAATTCTGATTTTAGAAATGTAACATACGATACACTAATTTTTTTTATGAAAACGTATTTGCAGAGCAAATGTTACCCCTTTTATGAAAATCTCGTAGTGTACAGAGAATGAAAATATAAACATTTCTTTTGCAGAAGTCATTGGTTGGTCTGAAATTTGACAAACGTGTCAAGATGTAACATTCGTGATGTAACATTCGTTACCGAGAAATTAATTAAAGGGAATGATAGAACAATTTCCAGCGTATTTTTGCTCTCTCTCTGCATGATGTGGTATACGACATGAACGTCTACTATGAACATTTGAGTTTGAAAGTCAATACGTGTTAAACTTTGAGAATTAGGATTAATTTTCTCTTACGGTAAGTACTATTACAACAACTGCAATGTTTGATATACAATATTGATTAAGCAGATGAAATGTTTTGGTCTGAATTTGTTCTTCTGATATCAAAGAATGTATATCGTATTCCAAATATCTAGAAATTCTTCTGGTGTAAGAATTACATTTGAGTAGAATGCTGGTAACATACGTTACTCAAAGTAACGTATGCTACTTAATGAAATGCTTGATTCGACATCAAATATTGAACTACATATTGACAAAATATCATCATTAATGATATGTTTGTTGAATATCAACTATGTTATGAAGAAACAAATGTGTTATTGTTCCCGTATTCACTAGCATATACAGATATCCTCTGCAAGAAATACAGGCCATGTTTTCCTCTGCTCCTGTCCTATTTATGATACATGTAACTATGCAACTCTACATTTATCAATTTGCTAGAATTCAGCATCTTTTCATAATATATCTTAGAAATGAAGGGACTAATCTCTGATGATTGTTCTATGCAATCTTATAGAGAAATCATTCAAAAATATTTTATCTGAGTGTAACATATGTTACCACAAATTCCGTTACGTAATATTATTCTACTTGTTTTTAATTTTTAATTTATTTTTTCAGAAATGGCGCTTGTGAGAGTAGAAGTACAGAATAACTACCATGAAAAAAAAATGTATTAAAACATAAGAACAACCATGAAAAAATGTTTTAGAAATAATATTATATGCTCCCCTTGTGGCAATACTGAAAAGGTAGAATGTCTATATAGACAGTGAAAATAAAGGTTTAACTACCGGTCAAAGGCTACCATAATGATACGTGTAAGTTTTGTCTCTCAAAATACTTATAAGCAACTGGTCATTTGAGTAATTTTGTATGACCTTTGACCTTGTGACTTGGAATCCAATGGGGGTCATCTATTCATAAGGGGCACCAGTGTTTCAAGTTTGATGTCTATCAAGGAAAGATTTCTCAACGGACAATAGCGTATGTCCAGAGTAGTTTAACCGTTGTCCTTTTGACCTCAAAATTAATAGGGGACATCGTTAAATATTCATTCATAACACCGCGTGGTGGATTATACTGACAGTTTCTATGGAAAGGTATTCCAAAATAAGCAACAAAAACATAAGATTCGGTATACATTTAATTAAAATGTTGGGAAATTAAACATTTTCTTTATATTATTATTGTAAACAGATTGTTAGAAATGGGTACATATGATTCTTTCCATTTTTTGAATAGAAATGATGTGTTTATAGTAATGAATGGAAAAATAAGAAACATACGTTACTTTCATTGTTTATTATAACAAAGAGCAATCCAGGTTTCAAAACATGTGTCTGTTATTTCTACAAGAATCATGAGCATTTAAATAGCGAAACATCAATCTATCACTTTTGTTTTAATCGCACATTTATTGCAAATTAACAAATTCAGAAGAAAAGACACATTTGGTAAAAAATTTTGCTTGTCTACGTTATATTTCTATTAAAATTGGTATTTCCATTGAATTAAGTGATGTCGTTATGATTTTGCAACATCAATCGTAAAAAATAACTGATGGTGGCATCGTTTTGGCACAATATTTTCATGGATGTACTGTTGTGTAAGTGTTGAAACATACGTTACATAATTATAGCGCCACTTCATTTACATACAAAAAAGCTATCGTTCTATATCTATTGCTAGTCTTTTGTTTTCATGTTTCATACATATTGAACTGTTCGAGAATATTTGTTAATCAATTTTATTTTTTGCCATTTCAAAGATATTGAAAGTGATATCTAGTCGTTTATTTTGCGCTCTTAAAATCTTATTGCTGACTTTTACAGCAGATAATTTCTTGTTGTGTTGATTAAATATTTTCTTTGAAAACCTGTATTTATTGTCTTTCGCAAATAAGAAAAATATATGCTCAGTCAATTCCAATACAAATTATGGAATAATACATGGAAAATTAATGTTTATCTTAAATATTATCATGTCAAGGACTCAGTAACAAAGGTTACATGTGAGAAAAATCTCGAAAAATATACCATACTTTGACCTACTGTAAAAAAAAAATCTGTCATACTTAACTTGAAACAATTTGAGGTGAGTGTTCAACAGATATTTACCATTAATAAACGCATGTTACCATATATATTTTGAATGGTCGATAAACTATGATTTTGAAACCCTCAATTGCACGCTTTTATTGACTTTGGGTGAGTACGTTGCTAGTCCTTGATAATAGCTTCAACTGTATTTGTAGAGTATTCCCTGTAGAACTGTTCACGTGTGTCCAGTCTAGCTCCATCTTCGCTAGCCAAGGGTGACGCTCCACGTTGTTTTTCTTTTCACCCTTGGCGGATCAAGCCGACTTTTGTCGATTCTGTTGGGCGCCACCTATTGGGGGTCGTCTTTAGGTTACATCAGTTTTAGCCAATCACAATTTGTGTAACATAAACAGTTTTAACAAAGATGGCCGCGTCAAGTGACATTCAAGAGGAAGCCGAAATATGCAAGAAATTTATCATTCCCTCGCCCAGACCGAATCAAAAACTGTCATGGACAGAAAAGATATTTTTGTTGGTATGAAAACAGGAAGTGGGAAATCTAATGTTTACGGTATGACCGTTGAGACGAGCGAAGACCCATAACATCTTAAAACACGACTTTAGGCGATTCAATTAACGCGGGAAATATGACGCGATTGATATGTAACAGTGCATTGTGACGTCATCATTAGCTGAGATTGTTGTTCTTTCAAACCAAGCAATTATCCACAAAACATACGAAGGTATGGGAAAACTTGTCTGGAATTTAAAATCATTTGTGGTTCTTTCCAAACTATTTATTTGATTTATCTACAGGGTTGTTAAAGAAGTATACCGCAGTGACGGCGACATTTTCCCGGAAGCATAATGGGTAATCCCCATCATTTTTCAGCTGATGAATAGTTTCGTGCAACCAGACGCTCTGCTTTCTCCGTAAATATCCAACGAAGATTTGCGGAGTGGTTGAACGAGACTAGCTGATGAAAAGCAAAGCACGTGACTCAATCGTGAAATCATTGGAGCGAGCTCGTCGCGACGCGAGCTTCGCTCGCTATCACGTATGAGTGCATTCCAGTAATTTTCCCAGGGTCTTGCATCGTTATTATTACGCCTTTGATTTCGATTATGACCGAACAGTGCAAGAAATTAACAGCTTTAGGTTTCAGAGCTACTTACATAGGAAAAGGCTTTACCGAAACCGACGATTTAAAAAATGGAGACTTTGATTTTGTTTATGCTAGTCCCGAACAGCTGGTGGGGGATCTGATGTGGCGAGATGTTCTGAAATCTGAGGTTGACCAGGAGAAACTAAGAGCTATAGTCGTCGATGAAGCACACACAGTCATACAATGGTAAGTGCCACTAAATGGTGTCAGAGTTTGTAACATGCATGTAAATTAATGAATAGCATTGACTGCACCAATTTAGTAAACATTGAACCGCTGATAACTACATGATTGATGATATAGAGTCAATCTTACAAATTAGCCAAAACAATATTCAACCTAAACTCAATGTGCTGTTTCTCTAACATTTGTATTATTATAATAATGTATAAATTGTAAAATCTTAAGGAGGTACTCTACATCGTCATAATGGCCAACTTCCTTTTAAAACATGGCAGAAAATATAAATATCTGCAATATTTGTCTATTCAATTTAAATACCATTGCCTAGATCAGTAGGTTAGCACATTGACTGCTGAACTGTAGAACGTATGTTCAAGTCCAGCATTGATTTTAATTTTTCGAAGTTTGTTTTCTACTAAAACTGCATTTTATGACTGAATTTAAGTAAATTTGAAAGTTTTCAAAATTGTTACAAATCTCATAACTCCTATAAGCAATACAAAATAGATGGTTGAGCAAACACCAGGGGTGGGATCAGGTGCCTAGGAGGAGTAAGCATCCCCTGTCGACCGGTCACACCCGCCGTGAGCCCTATATCTTGATCAGGTAAACGAAGTTATCCGTAGTCAAAATCAATGTGCCAAGAACGGTCTAACAATCGGTATGAAACACGTCAGACAGCATTTGACCCAAAGATAGGTTGTATTGACGAACTAGATCGTTATAACGACCATAGAATTTGCGAAATGCTGACTTCAATCGAGACTGTTGAAACCCATTTACCATCAACTTGTTTGTCAGTAGCTTGCCTCGATTTAAAAACTGACTATACGCAGAACAAGCTCTTGTGTATCGAATCAGTTGAGAGATATAAACCCCATATGCAGGTGATAACGGAATATTGTTACATGAATATGGAAAGTTGACGATGGAGAAGCTGAAATCATCCCGTTTGTCATACAGTTGAGTTGTCAGTTTGCCGTTAATGTCTACTTTCAATAAAATATCTAAGTATGAAGCAGAAGTGGACGACTCTGTGGTGTCTTTTATTTCGAGCTTACAGGGATATATCGAATCGACATATGAATGAAAGTTATCATTGTTAATAGACTAAACGTCGTCGATATCTCTAAATGTCGAAATGAATGCTACAGCAAGAGATTTTTTCTTCTCACGTAGAAGTTTTTGAATAAATTCTGCTTCATATGAATATAGAAAAAGGTCAGCTAACAAAACAGCACAATTTGTGCCCATGGGAATTCCAACTGATTGTTGGAAAACCTGATCACCAAAGACCACGAAGATATTGTCAATGAACTCTAGCATATTTTTTATTTCAACTTCAGAGTACTTGTGCGTGGAATCAAGAGTGGTGTTTTACAAAGTAAGTTTTTGGATGACTGATCACTAGATATGAATATTTCCTTTTTCCATTTTTGTTGAAGAAGCAACTGTCTATGATGTCAAAAAGTCTAGTCTTTAATTTATCGTGAGGAATGGTCGTATATAATGTTGAAAAGTCATAGGTTTTGATGTTATTGATATGGGAAAGGTTTTGCGATTTCAAGTTTACTAAAAGTTCTTTAGAATTTTTTAGAATCCACATTTCATTAACACAACTTCTGGCATATGTAGTCGTACAGTAAATTTGAAGTTTCTCCTTCATAGCTGTTAATATTTTCGTCAGGAGCAACGAAAGGGGCTTGGTAGAGCACTTACTGGATCCAGCAATGTATCTTTGTTTGTAAAGGTTTTTATGTAGTTTAAGAATCCAGTGTAGGTATGGTAACTCATATTCATTCGACCCATTGACTGGGATATTAAATGTGTCTAAAACTGAAGCATGATTTTGAAGAATTTCATCTTTTGAAAGGGCAGTTGGAGTATAAGTACGATTACCAAAAGTGGAATTAATGCCAAGTTCGTTTAAAATACAGTTGTAATAATGAGCCTTACAAACAAAGACAATGTTGTTACTAGCTTTGTCAGCAGGAACCAAAACATATTCCTCATGTAACCTATCTAATTCTTTTATCACTTCTGGTTTACTAAACACAGAAGGATAGATGGTACGTACTTTTGTTTTAATATGTCTAATACGGGATTTCAATATACACATATATATCCTTCACCTTTTATCCATATCAAATTTTTCTAGTGTAGCATTCATCCTTTAGTAATATGTATCTATCATTGCGCTTTCATAGATTTATTATCTTTTCTATATGATTGAATACATGGTATAGGTCCAGTCTTACTTGCTGAGTCTTGGAAATAAATATGTTATGATAATATGTTTAGGGAAGAATCTCATGACAAGAATGCAGCACCATTTAGAGAATGGTTTTCCCGAAATGGCGAACTTCGATCACTGTGTCCGAACATTCAAATGGTGGCCCTTACAACAACTGCAGGTCCTACCAACAGGAGAAAGATAATGAAACAACTGTGTTTTTCTTCCAATGCAGAAGTTATTGTTGAATCCCCTGACAGATTGAACATAAAAATATCGTCTAAATGTTTACCTAATAATGACCAAATTGAGAATGTGTTTGCATGGTTAATTTCTACTTTGACAACACTAAAAGAAAAGACGCCACGTCATGTCATCTTCTGTGAATCAATCTCTGATGTCTCAAAACTGTATGTTACTTTTGTTATTTAAAATATTTGGTTCAAATTGTGATTTGATAAATAATTAATATATATCATAGTAAAACTAATGAAAAGATTAAAGATTACATTCGAGCTGACATGGCTGTGGATGGCAAAATCAGATTACTTATCTGCACAAATTCCGCGGGCATGGGTGTAAAAAAAAATTTGGGCTGTATAATATTATTCATTATGGATTACCCAGAGAAATGGACACCTTTGTGCAGCAAATGGGGCGCTGTGGCAGAGATGGCATGCAGTCAAATGAACTTATTTTATTTAAAAATCATAAGGGACACTTGAAAAAGGTGGAGTGTGAACTTGTAAAACAGGTGAAAGATGACAGCGAGTGCAGGCGAAACAACCTTTGCAACCCATATTTGATGGAAAAGACTATTATATTACCAATTCATAATTGCTGCGATGTTTGTGGGAAAAAAATGTAGTTGTGACAATGAAATTTGTCCTAACACACACAAAGCTTACGAGAAAGTAGAAGATGACGAGGAAGAGGAGGGAATGAGTTGAGAGGTGTCTGAAGAAGATAAAAAAAAATTCTCAAGCAAAAGTGGTTTGCTTTGAAATACAAATTGTCAGTTGAATTTGACAGTGTCATACAGTTTGAATTAATTTATGGTTTAACTGATAAAGTTATTGATGGTATTGTTGAAAAGTGCCATCAAATATTTAACCCAGATGATGTTAGGAAATTGTGTCAAATATGGTCATATGCCTCAGCTGTTATTGTTTGTAACATTGTCAATGATATATTTGGAGACTCTGAAATGCATAATGTAGATACTGACTCTGAATAAAATTAGTAACAACTTGCTCGTGCTTTGAAAAAGGGGGGCATATTTTTGCAATTGACAGTTAATTTGGTGATCAGAAATGGCCATTAGATATCTTTTAAATAGCAATTCAGGTTAAAAGGTCAAAGTTTTATGATACATGGATATAATACCCGAGTCAAATATCATGAGCTCTGTTTGCTTGATAGTCAAGCAAATGACTCTTAATTTCAGATAAAGTCATGAACTTTACTGTTGTCCAATCAATTTCCTTGTATGACAATCTTTATATTGTTTGGGTCATTCTAATTATTACACTGTTATGCATATGCCAGGTCAAAACTAGTAAAGGAGGAATGGGATACTTTTATTATCTGAAGTACTTTCTAAATATCAATCTCAGCCTTTTATCATATTTAGATAATTTCTAAAACATACTTTATAAAGCATCAGCTCATTCATGTAGATTGTATGTCAATATGTGTCCCATATCTCCCTGATATACTACACACATACATTTTGCTCCCTTATTATTTATTTTCCATTCACTCAATTGACAAATATAGAAATGGGTGAATTTAAAATATATTGTACATATTGAATTAAGTAAAAGTTCACTTTGGATAAACTGAAAGCTAGTCAAAAAGGGTTTTCAGTTTAATTGAGTGAATATGTGAGGGATTGTCCGTATATAGCAAGATGTTTAGATTTTAGGACCAAAATTGATAAGGGGTAATATGTGGTCTTCTAACACTTCTCATTTTAAGGTGGCTCACTACAGTGCACCAAATAATAGTTTCTCAAATCAGTACGAATTGGTTTAAAAAGGCAGAAAATATACAAATTTGATAAAAAAAAATATTTTCAAAAAAATTATTTCAACACTTATGAACAAAAGACTGGCGGATTTGAACTCTAGATGTACGGTTTACGAGCCCAATGCTTTAACCACTAAGCTAGGATGTTAGACAAACAAATCGATCGATACAAATGCTTTCACAAAACATTTAAATCGCCATCTTGTGACGTAGTGTCATAAAGAGTATTATTATACCTCAGTATGACAATTCCATGCAACGCGAAATCTGATTGGTCTAGATGGTCACGTGCCAGGGATGATAAAACTTCATATCTCCCTCTCAAACATCATATCTTCCTATCAAATTTACCCCTTGGGCAGCCTCGTGCAATTTTCATAAGTTTAACGTCAAGGTAGACAAAGTGTATTGTGACGTCACAATAAGTCTGAGTCATTCTACTTTCATAGTTCGTAAGGCAGAGAATATGCGGGTCTCTGATACACAGTTGAATCGCATGGTTTTAGTTGATACAAAAGCAAGCAAGTAAATCAGCATTCAAGGAGAATGGAAATACAAAAACTGGTTAACATATCACTGTATTTCGTTGTTTGTACCCTCTACCGTAATACGTTGACGGTGCGGTGTTACCGTTAGGACGATCTCAGCTACATACAATGTATAGATGAGCGGACTCCAATTCACATGCACTTTTGTAGTCTTTTTTCTTTCGGTATAATAAACAATTTATTACATGATAGTGAGGGAGATATGAAGATTTATTCACCCAAGAAAAATCATATTCCCCGAGGGCAACGCCCTCGGGGAATATGATTTTTCTTGGGTGAATAAATCTTCATATCTCCCTCACTATCATGCAAAAAATGTATATAAGCTTTAGTGTAGTGAGTTACCTTAACAGCCTTGTGCAAATGACACAAACAAATCTAAGGTCACTTTTTTATCTCCTCAAATAATGAATATGATGAAAGACTTGTATAAAAGCACAGTAGAATCATCATTGTTCGTGTGGATGCCAACATCTTGAAGAGTGAACTTGACTTTTGACCTTGAGCCCATTTTTTAAGGTCAACCACCTAAGACCTTGTGGAGGAGAAATGATAATAATATGAATGATATCAATGTTGTTTATTTGTGTTTGAATGCATGATGGTGATCATTGTACATTAATAAAGTGGCTTTTTATAGGATCCAAAACAGTGACATGTGAGAAAGTTGGTTGGCGGGGATTTCTACTTTCACTTTTGAGGATGCAGTAAACGGACGACAAGAGTGGAAGCTGCGCATTTCCTCGTTGTATGATTTGTGTACATGTGTGGACGTGGATGTCATTTCAGTGAGTTCACTTGGATTTAAGAGGCTGAGCAAAGGCACAAAGAAAATGTTTCCTGAGTATAGAGTCTGAACAGAGGATATTGCATCATTCCTGATCCGTCAAGTCTAGCTTTTTCATTTATTATATTTATCATTTCTTTTCGGGTTTTTTTTTGTTTGAATTATTTTTTATTCATTTATTGTTTTACAATATTACAGAAGGTGAAATGTACATGTTTAACTCTTTCTGTGTATGTGTATTTGTTTTAATTTTATTTTCTTTTTGGCGGGGAGGGGGGTTATCAGTTTGTGTAGAGTGTCAATTTTGTGTATTGCTTAAAGATCAGTACCAGTGTCTTAATGTTGAACATTGGGCAGATATGTAAATTGGCACTTGGTTGGTTCATGCAGTCCTCCCTGACATTGACAGAGCTTTCCCATGGAGACTGTTTTCCAAGTTATGCGTAGAGTGTCGGTCATCTATCTGTGTCTCGCAAGTACTTGATGCAGACAGCTATCATGCTGAATCCTGTCAAGGAAGGGGATATAGACTTCCTTTGGAATGACGTACATATTCTCAATGTTGCATCGCTTGTGGAGGCCAACATCTTGAACAGTGACCTTGACTTTTGGCCTTGACCCCATTTTTAAACGTCAACCACCTAAGACCTTGTGGAGGAGAAAGTGATCTTGACTTTTGACCTTGACCCACTTTCAAGGTCATTTAAGGTCAACAATCGTAGAATATCATGTGACTACTCCTAAAGATGTAGATGGAGCTTTGTGATAGAAAACGTCATTTTTCGGCCCCTGGGGCAAATACGAAAATTCCAAAACCTTATTGCACATCTACAGGACATTACTATTCAGCTCCTAGAATATCACATGACTGCTCCTACAGATGTAGATGGAGTTTAAGTGACAAGCTTTATGTTAGGAAATGTCATTTTCAGGCCCTATTTGCCCCCTGGGGCCAATATGAAAATTCTGAAACCTTATTGCACATCTACAGGACTTTGCTATTCAGCTCCTAGAATATCATTTGGATTGAGCTGTAAATGTGGACACAGTTTTACTGACAACAACGGGAACGGACGGACGGACCGGGATAAAAACAATATACCTGAACTTTCTTTAGAAAGTGCGGGTATAATAATGATAATAATATGAATGATATCAATATTGTTTATTTGTGTTTGAATGCATGATGGTGATCATTGTACATTGATAAAGTGGCTTTATATTGGATCCGAAACAGTGACATGTGAGAAAGTTGGTTGGGGGGATTTCTACTTTCACTTTTAAGAATGCAGTAAACGGACGACAGGAGGGGAAGCTGCGCATTTCTTCGTTGGATGATTTGTGTACATGTGTGGACGTGGATGTCATTTCAGTGAGTTCACTTGGATTTGAG
>NC_079165.1:50354568-50357068 GCF_947568905.1 Ostrea edulis | reverse complement strand
CCATCTACATCTTTAGGAGTAGTCACATGATATTCTAGGATTGTTGACCTTGAATAACCTTGAAAGTGGGGTCAAGGTCAAAGGTCAAGATCACTTTCTCCTCCACAAAGTCTTAGGTGGTTGACCTTTAAAAATGGGGTCAAGGTCAAAAGTCAAGGTCACTCTTCAAGATGTGGGTCTCCACAAGCGACGCAACATTGAGTATATGTACGTCATTCCAAAGGAAGTCTATATCCCCTTCCTTCACGGGATTCAGCATGATAGCTGTCTGCACCAAGTACTTGCGAGACACAGATAGATGACTGACACTCTACGCATATCTTGGAAAACAGTCTCCATGGGAAAGCCCTGTCAATGTCAGGGAGGACTGCATAAACCAACCAAGTGCCAATTTACATAGCTGCCCCATGTTCAACAGTAGGACACTGGTACTGGTCTTTAAGCAATACACAAAACTGACACTCTACACAAATTGATAACAGCCCCCCCCCCCCCCCCCAAAGAAAATTAAAAATTAAAACAAATACACATACATGATACACAGAAATAGTTAAACATGTACATTTCACCTTCTGTAATATTGTAAACCAATAAATGAATAAAAAATAATTCCAAAAAAAGAAAAAGAAATGATAAATAAAACTAGATGCTGTCATGAGACAGTAATACCCGCACGTAAGTGTTTGTCTTTAAATGTACTCTCTGTCCAAATGGCGGATCCAGAGGGGAATCCGGGGATTGGCACCCCCCCCCCCCTCCTTTCTGTGGGACATCTTTGTAGTTTGTTTTGTTGTTTTTTTTGTTTTTTTAAATATGATACTGCTAATATTTGTAGGCAATTATTTTTAATGTACAAGTTGAATAAAATATTAACTAGCACTGGGTGATACACGTATATTTATTTTTATCGATTCATTTTTTTTTCTTTTTTGGATTCCTGGACCCCCCCCCCCTTTTTTTTTATATCGCTGAATCCTATAATGATCAACTAGCGAAGAAGCCACAGTGTGATTTGGCTACGTCATTGCATCCTCAGTTCCAAAAGGGGTGAATAAGTTGACTCAGTAATTTGACAACTAGGCCTAACGCTATTAAAACAAAGTACATACTTAAAGCCAAACCTCGATATACCAAATCTTCAAAACATGACTGAATTCATCGTTTAAACTTACATTTTCACTACATACCGTTTCGACTGCCTACCAGAGAGAGAGAGAGAGAGAGAGAGAGAGAGAGGTGTCAATAAATCGAACTTCTTTCCCATTTCAAAAGAAAGAAATTGCGTTGTCAATAAAACCGACGGGGCTCATATTACTTCGCATTGGGATGGTTTTAAAGGGCAAGTGACTGTAATCGCAAATGAAAGTTCCTAGCAGAAACAACACATAAGACATGGGCGGATCCAGAAGGTGCGGGCGGGGGTCCAGGGCGTCTAGACTGCTCTCCCCTTTGGAGAACCAAAGAGTTTAAGAAATATTCAATTTTAACGAGACTTTGAGTCCAAATGATATGAACGGTAGATACTTACATGTATATGTACTACTAATTGCTTCATTCAAATTTATCAACACTATTATAGTTATCATTCAACTCTACGATAAATAAGACGACACACTGATAATATATTTACGATATTTTCGTCAGATGCAAGTATCGCTTTTAAAAAGAATTCTTAAAAAGTACATTTGTATATGTAACATAAAAAAATTTGTTTAAGAAGTAGACAATTTGAAAGTGAAAAGGAAGTGCCAGGAAATGTTCAGAATGCAGGACAGAATGCAGGAGTTGCACCATTTACCCTACAGCTTCTGGGGGCCTAGGCCGCCCCCAGCCTACTGGGAGTAACCTCTCTCTCTCTCTCTCTCTCTCTCTCTCTCTCTCATTTCTTTGCGATATCAGAAATAGATAGCGGATAAACGTTGTGAAAAGTATCTAAACGATCAAGTGCTGGACCCCCCCCCCCCCCCCCACTTCAAACATTCCTACATCCGCTTCTGTACAAGATATACTTCACAAGAGATAGAATCCGGCAGTAACTCGAAAATCCAGGTTTTCTGCAACTCGTCGTAGTTACTTCAGTGTGTAATTTTTACGACAAGTTTAATTTTTAGTGAATTACATTCTCAAACAAATGTGATAAAAATTGATGATCAACCATCGTCATATTCCACTTTTCCCCTCTCTAAATATAACTATGATCATTTGACCCAGCATGACGTTTTAGTGAGCAAAATATTTACGAAGGTAATGTGACCAGGGTTAAATACTAGATGATATAAAGAGAAGAAATAATGGAGTTTGAATGATATCAATGTTGTTTATTTGTGTTTGAATGCATGATGGTGATCATTGTACATTGATAAAGTGGCTTTTTATAGGATCCGAAACAGTGACATGTGAGAAAGTTGGTTGGCGGGGATTTCTACTTTCACTTTTGAGGATGCAGTAAACGGACGACAGGAGGGGAAGCTGCGAATTTCCTCGTTGGATGATTTGTGTA